>NC_135746.1:45320000-45615532 GCF_041903045.1 Epinephelus lanceolatus
CAGTTTCTTCTGGTTTTCATCACTAGTTGGTCAGAAAACAGCAACATGTCACTTTTAGTGTTTTCAGGGCCCGAAAAGCATTTTGACAGCATGTTGTCACTTAGGCTGTTACTTTTCACCAGAAGCACTCAGAAACAAGTTTCCAAGCCAGAAACATGTGGTTTGGTGAAGTCTATAGTAGCAAGGCAGTTTCTTCTGGTTTTCATCACTAGTTGGTCAGAAAAAAGCAACATGTCACTTTTAGTGTTTTCAGGGCCCGAAAAGCATTTTGACAGCATGTTGTCACTTAGGCTGTTACTTTTCACCACAAGCACTCAGAAACAAGTTTCCAAGCCAGAAACATGTGGTTTGGTGAAGTCTATAGTAGCAAGGCAGTTTCTTCTGGTTTTCATCACTAGTTGGTCAGAAAACAGCAACATGTCACTTTTAGTGTTTTCAGGGCCCGAAAAGCATTTTGACAGCATGTTGTCACTTAGGCTGTTGCTTTTGTCCAGAAGCACTCAGAAACGAGTTTCCAAGCCAGAAACATGTACTTTGGTGAAGTCTATGGTAGCAAGGCAGTTTCTTCTGGTTTTCATCACTAGTTGGTCAGAAAACAGCAACATGTCACTTTTAGTGTTTTCAGGGCCCGAAAAGCATTTTGACAGCATGTTGTCACTTAGGCTGTTACTTTTGTCCAGAAGCACTCAGAAACGAGTTTCCAAGCCAGAAACATGTACTTTGGTGAATTCTATAGTAGCAAGGCAGTTTCTTCTGGTTTTCATCGCTAGTTGGTCAGAAATCAGCAACATGTCACTTTTAGTGTTTTCAGGGCCCGAAAAGCATTTTGACAGCATGTTGTCACTTAGGCTGTTACTTTTGTCCAGAAGCACTCAGAAACGAGTTTCCAAGCCAGAAACATGTACTTTGGTGAAGTCTATAGTAGCAAGGCAGTTTCTTCTGGTTTTCATCACTAGTTGGTCAGAAAACAGCAACATGTCACTTTTAGTGTTTTCAGGGCCCGAAAAGCATTTTGACAGCATGTTGTCACTTAGGCTGTTGCTTTTGTCCAGAAGCACTCAGAAAAGAGTTTCCAAGCCAGAAACATGTACTTTGGTGAAGTCTATAGTAGCAAGGCAGTTTCTTCTGGTTTTCATCACTAGTTGGTCAGAAAACAGCAACATGTCACTTTTAGTGTTTTCAGGGCCCGAAAAGCATTTTGACAGCATGTTGTCACTTAGGCTGTTACTTTTCACCAGAAACACTCAGAAACACGTTTCCAAGCCAGAAACATGTGGTTTGGTGAATTCTATAGTAGCAAGGCAGTTTCTTCTGGTTTTCATTGCTAGTTGGTCAGAAAACAGCAACATGTCACTTTTAGTGTTTTCAGGGCCCGAAAAGCATTTTGACAGCATGTTGTCACTTAGGCTGTTACTTTTGTCCAGAAGCACTCAGAAACGAGTTTCCAAGCCAGAAACATGTACTTTGGTGAAGTCTATAGTAGCAAGGCAGTTTCTTCTGGTTTTCATCACTAGTTGGTCAGAAAACAGCAACATGTCACTTTTAGTGTTTTCAGGGCCCGAAAAGCATTTTGACAGCATGTTGTCACTTAGGCTGTTACTTTTGTCCAGAAGCACTCAGAAACGAGTTTCCAAGCCAGAAACATGTACTTTGGTGAAGTCTATAGTAGCAAGGCAGTTTCTTCTGGTTTTCATCACTAGTTGGTCAGAAAACAGCAACATGTCACTTTTAGTGTTTTCAGGGCCCGAAAAGCATTTTGACAGCATGTTGTCACTTAGGCTGTTACTTTTGTCCAGAAGCACTCAGAAACGAGTTTCCAAGCCAGAAACATGTACTTTGGTGAAGTCTATAGTAGCAAGGCAGTTTCTTCTGGTTTTCATCACTAGTTGGTCAGAAAACAGCAACATGTCACTTTTAGTGTTTTCAGGGCCCGAAAAGCATTTTGACAGCATGTTGTCACTTAGGCTGTTGCTTTTGTCCAGAAGCACTCAGAAAAGAGTTTCCAAGCCAGAAACATGTACTTTGGTGAAGTCTATAGTAGCAAGGCAGTTTCTTCTGGTTTTCATCACTAGTTGGTCAGAAAACAGCAACATGTCACTTTTAGTGTTTTCAGGGCCCGAAAAGCATTTTGACAGCATGTTGTCACTTAGGCTGTTGCTTTTGTCCAGAAGCACTCAGAAACGAGTTTCCAAGCCAGAAACATGTACTTTGGTGAAGTCTATGGTAGCAAGGCAGTTTCTTCTGGTTTTCATCACTAGTTGGTCAGAAAACAGCAACATGTCACTTTTAGTGTTTTCAGGGCCCGAAAAGCATTTTGACAGCATGTTGTCACTTAGGCTGTTACTTTTGTCCAGAAGCACTCAGAAACAAGTTTCCAAGCCAGAAACATGTACTTTGGTGAAGTCTATAGTAGCAAGGCAGTTTCTTCTGGTTTTCATCACTAGTTGGTCAGAAAACAGCAACATGTCACTTTTAGTGTTTTCAGGGCCCGAAAAGCATTTTGACAGCATGTTGTCACTTAGGCTGTTACTTTTGTCCAGAAGCACTCAGAAACGAGTTTCCAAGCCAGAAACATGTACTTTGGTGAATTCTATAGTAGCAAGGCAGTTTCTTCTGGTTTTCATCGCTAGTTGGTCAGAAATCAGCAACATGTCACTTTTAGTGTTTTCAGGGCCCGAAAAGCATTTTGACAGCATGTTGTCACTTAGGCTGTTACTTTTGTCCAGAAGCACTCAGAAACGAGTTTCCAAGCCAGAAACATGTACTTTGGTGAAGTCTATAGTAGCAAGGCAGTTTCTTCTGGTTTTCATCACTAGTTGGTCAGAAAACAGCAACATGTCACTTTTAGTGTTTTCAGGGCCCGAAAAGCATTTTGACAGCATGTTGTCACTTAGGCTGTTGCTTTTGTCCAGAAGCACTCAGAAAAGAGTTTCCAAGCCAGAAACATGTACTTTGGTGAAGTCTATAGTAGCAAGGCAGTTTCTTCTGGTTTTCATCACTAGTTGGTCAGAAAACAGCAACATGTCACTTTTAGTGTTTTCAGGGCCCGAAAAGCATTTTGACAGCATGTTGTCACTTAGGCTGTTACTTTTCACCAGAAACACTCAGAAACACGTTTCCAAGCCAGAAACATGTGGTTTGGTGAATTCTATAGTAGCAAGGCAGTTTCTTCTGGTTTTCATTGCTAGTTGGTCAGAAAACAGCAACATGTCACTTTTAGTGTTTTCAGGGCCCGAAAAGCATTTTGACAGCATGTTGTCACTTAGGCTGTTACTTTTCACCAGAAGCACTCAGAAACAAGTTTCCAAGCCAGAAACATGTACTTTGGTGAAGTCTATAGTAGCAAAGCAGTTTCCTATGGTTTCTCTCATTAGTTGTTCGGAAAACAGCATCATGTCATTTTTAGTGTTTTCAGGGGCCGAACAGCATTTTGACAGCATGTTGTCACTTAGGCTGTTACTTTTCACCAGAAGCACTCAGAAACAACTTTCCAAGCCAGAAAAATGTACTTTGATGAAGTCTATAGTAGCAAGGCAGTTTCTTCTGGTTTTCATCACTAGTTGGTCAGAAAACAGCAACATGTCACTTTTAGTGTTTTCAGGGCCCGAAAAGCATTTTGACAGCATGTTGTCACTTAGGCTGTTACTTTTCACCAGAAGCACTCAGAAACGAGTTTCCAAGCCAGAAACATGTACTTTGGTGAAGTCTATAGTAGCAAGGCAGTTTCTTCTGGTTTTCATCACTAGTTGGTCAGAAAACAGCAACATGTCACTTTTAGTGTTTTCAGGGCCCGAAAAGCATTTTGACAGCATGTTGTCACTTAGGCTGTTGCTTTTGTCCAGAAGCACTCAGAAAAGAGTTTCCAAGCCAGAAACATGTACTTTGGTGAAGTCTATAGTAGCAAGGCAGTTTCTTCTGGTTTTCATCACTAGTTGGTCAGAAAACAGCAACATGTCACTTTTAGTGTTTTCAGGGCCCGAAAAGCATTTTGACAGCATGTTGTCACTTAGGCTGTTACTTTTCACCAGAAACACTCAGAAACACGTTTCCAAGCCAGAAACATGTGGTTTGGTGAATTCTATAGTAGCAAGGCAGTTTCTTCTGGTTTTCATTGCTAGTTGGTCAGAAAACAGCAACATGTCACTTTTAGTGTTTTCAGGGCCCGAAAAGCATTTTGACAGCATGTTGTCACTTAGGCTGTTACTTTTCACCAGAAGCACTCAGAAACAAGTTTCCAAGCCAGAAACATGTACTTTGGTGAAGTCTATAGTAGCAAAGCAGTTTCCTATGGTTTCTCTCATTAGTTGTTCGGAAAACAGCATCATGTCATTTTTAGTGTTTTCAGGGGCCGAACAGCATTTTGACAGCATGTTGTCACTTAGGCTGTTACTTTTCACCAGAAGCACTCAGAAACAACTTTCCAAGCCAGAAAAATGTACTTTGATGAAGTCTATAGTAGCAAGGCAGTTTCTTCTGGTTTTCATCACTAGTTGGTCAGAAAACAGCAACATGTCACTTTTAGTGTTTTCAGGGCCCGAAAAGCATTTTGACAGCATGTTGTCACTTAGGCTGTTACTTTTGTCCAGAAGCACTCAGAAACGAGTTTCCAAGCCAGAAACATGTACTTTGGTGAAGTCTATAGTAGCAAGGCAGTTTCTTCCGGTTTTCATCACTAGTTGGTCAGAAAACAGCAACATGTCACTTTTAGTGTTTTCAGGGCCCGAAAAGCATTTTGACAGCATGTTGTCACTTAGGCTGTTACTTTTCACCAGAAGCACTCAGAAACAAGTTTCCAAGCCAGAAACATGTGGTTTGGTGAAGTCTATAGTAGCAAGGCAGTTTCTTCTGGTTTTCATCACTAGTTGGTCAGAAAAAAGCAACATGTCACTTTTAGTGTTTTCAGGGCCCGAAAAGCATTTTGACAGCATGTTGTCACTTAGGCTGTTACTTTTCACCAGAAAAACTCAGAAACAAGTTTCCAAGCCAGAAACATGTGGTTTGGTGAAGTCTATAGTAGCAAGGCAGTTTCTTCTGGTTTTCATCACTAGTTGGTCAGAAAACAGCAACATGTCACTTTTAGTGTTTTCAGGGCCCGAAAAGCATTTTGACAGCATGTTGTCACTTAGGCTGTTGCTTTTGTCCAGAAGCACTCAGAAACGAGTTTCCAAGCCAGAAACATGTACTTTGGTGAAGTCTATGGTAGCAAGGCAGTTTCTTCTGGTTTTCATCACTAGTTGGTCAGAAAACAGCAACATGTCACTTTTAGTGTTTTCAGGGCCCGAAAAGCATTTTGACAGCATGTTGTCACTTAGGCTGTTACTTTTCACCAGAAGTACTCAGAAACAAGTTTCCAAGCCAGAAACATGTGGTTTGGTGAATTCTATAGTAGCAAGGCAGTTTCTTCTGGTTTTCATCACTAGTTGGTCAGAAAACAGCAACATGTCACTTTTAGTGTTTTCAGGGCCCGAAAAGCATTTTGACAGCATGTTGTCACTTAGGCTGTTGCTTTTGTCCAGAAGCACTCAGAAAAGAGTTTCCAAGCCAGAAACATGTACTTTGGTGAAGTCTATAGTAGCAAGGCAGTTTCTTCTGGTTTTCATCACTAGTTGGTCAGAAAACAGCAACATGTCACTTTTAGTGTTTTCAGGGCCCGAAAAGCATTTTGACAGCATGTTGTCACTTAGGCTGTTGCTTTTGTCCAGAAGCACTCAGAAACGAGTTTCCAAGCCAGAAACATGTACTTTGGTGAAGTCTATGGTAGCAAGGCAGTTTCTTCTGGTTTTCATCACTAGTTGGTCAGAAAACAGCAACATGTCACTTTTAGTGTTTTCAGGGCCCGAAAAGCATTTTGACAGCATGTTGTCACTTAGGCTGTTACTTTTGTCCAGAAGCACTCAGAAACAAGTTTCCAAGCCAGAAACATGTACTTTGGTGAAGTCTATAGTAGCAAGGCAGTTTCTTCTGGTTTTCATCACTAGTTGGTCAGAAAACAGCAACATGTCACTTTTAGTGTTTTCAGGGCCCGAAAAGCATTTTGACAGCATGTTGTCACTTAGGCTGTTACTTTTGTCCAGAAGCACTCAGAAACGAGTTTCCAAGCCAGAAACATGTACTTTGGTGAATTCTATAGTAGCAAGGCAGTTTCTTCTGGTTTTCATCGCTAGTTGGTCAGAAATCAGCAACATGTCACTTTTAGTGTTTTCAGGGCCCGAAAAGCATTTTGACAGCATGTTGTCACTTAGGCTGTTACTTTTGTCCAGAAGCACTCAGAAACGAGTTTCCAAGCCAGAAACATGTACTTTGGTGAAGTCTATAGTAGCAAGGCAGTTTCTTCTGGTTTTCATCACTAGTTGGTCAGAAAACAGCAACATGTCACTTTTAGTGTTTTCAGGGCCCGAAAAGCATTTTGACAGCATGTTGTCACTTAGGCTGTTGCTTTTGTCCAGAAGCACTCAGAAAAGAGTTTCCAAGCCAGAAACATGTACTTTGGTGAAGTCTATAGTAGCAAGGCAGTTTCTTCTGGTTTTCATCACTAGTTGGTCAGAAAACAGCAACATGTCACTTTTAGTGTTTTCAGGGCCCGAAAAGCATTTTGACAGCATGTTGTCACTTAGGCTGTTACTTTTCACCAGAAACACTCAGAAACACGTTTCCAAGCCAGAAACATGTGGTTTGGTGAATTCTATAGTAGCAAGGCAGTTTCTTCTGGTTTTCATTGCTAGTTGGTCAGAAAACAGCAACATGTCACTTTTAGTGTTTTCAGGGCCCGAAAAGCATTTTGACAGCATGTTGTCACTTAGGCTGTTACTTTTCACCAGAAGCACTCAGAAACAAGTTTCCAAGCCAGAAACATGTACTTTGGTGAAGTCTATAGTAGCAAAGCAGTTTCCTATGGTTTCTCTCATTAGTTGTTCGGAAAACAGCATCATGTCATTTTTAGTGTTTTCAGGGGCCGAACAGCATTTTGACAGCATGTTGTCACTTAGGCTGTTACTTTTCACCAGAAGCACTCAGAAACAACTTTCCAAGCCAGAAAAATGTACTTTGATGAAGTCTATAGTAGCAAGGCAGTTTCTTCTGGTTTTCATCACTAGTTGGTCAGAAAACAGCAACATGTCACTTTTAGTGTTTTCAGGGCCCGAAAAGCATTTTGACAGCATGTTGTCACTTAGGCTGTTACTTTTCACCAGAAGCACTCAGAAACGAGTTTCCAAGCCAGAAACATGTACTTTGGTGAAGTCTATAGTAGCAAGGCAGTTTCTTCTGGTTTTCATCACTAGTTGGTCAGAAAACAGCAACATGTCACTTTTAGTGTTTTCAGGGCCCGAAAAGCATTTTGACAGCATGTTGTCACTTAGGCTGTTGCTTTTGTCCAGAAGCACTCAGAAAAGAGTTTCCAAGCCAGAAACATGTACTTTGGTGAAGTCTATAGTAGCAAGGCAGTTTCTTCTGGTTTTCATCACTAGTTGGTCAGAAAACAGCAACATGTCACTTTTAGTGTTTTCAGGGCCCGAAAAGCATTTTGACAGCATGTTGTCACTTAGGCTGTTACTTTTCACCAGAAACACTCAGAAACACGTTTCCAAGCCAGAAACATGTGGTTTGGTGAATTCTATAGTAGCAAGGCAGTTTCTTCTGGTTTTCATTGCTAGTTGGTCAGAAAACAGCAACATGTCACTTTTAGTGTTTTCAGGGCCCGAAAAGCATTTTGACAGCATGTTGTCACTTAGGCTGTTACTTTTCACCAGAAGCACTCAGAAACAAGTTTCCAAGCCAGAAACATGTACTTTGGTGAAGTCTATAGTAGCAAAGCAGTTTCCTATGGTTTCTCTCATTAGTTGTTCGGAAAACAGCATCATGTCATTTTTAGTGTTTTCAGGGGCCGAACAGCATTTTGACAGCATGTTGTCACTTAGGCTGTTACTTTTCACCAGAAGCACTCAGAAACAACTTTCCAAGCCAGAAAAATGTACTTTGATGAAGTCTATAGTAGCAAGGCAGTTTCTTCTGGTTTTCATCACTAGTTGGTCAGAAAACAGCAACATGTCACTTTTAGTGTTTTCAGGGCCCGAAAAGCATTTTGACAGCATGTTGTCACTTAGGCTGTTACTTTTGTCCAGAAGCACTCAGAAACGAGTTTCCAAGCCAGAAACATGTACTTTGGTGAAGTCTATAGTAGCAAGGCAGTTTCTTCCGGTTTTCATCACTAGTTGGTCAGAAAACAGCAACATGTCACTTTTAGTGTTTTCAGGGCCCGAAAAGCATTTTGACAGCATGTTGTCACTTAGGCTGTTACTTTTCACCAGAAGCACTCAGAAACAAGTTTCCAAGCCAGAAACATGTGGTTTGGTGAAGTCTATAGTAGCAAGGCAGTTTCTTCTGGTTTTCATCACTAGTTGGTCAGAAAAAAGCAACATGTCACTTTTAGTGTTTTCAGGGCCCGAAAAGCATTTTGACAGCATGTTGTCACTTAGGCTGTTACTTTTCACCAGAAAAACTCAGAAACAAGTTTCCAAGCCAGAAACATGTGGTTTGGTGAAGTCTATAGTAGCAAGGCAGTTTCTTCTGGTTTTCATCACTAGTTGGTCAGAAAACAGCAACATGTCACTTTTAGTGTTTTCAGGGCCCGAAAAGCATTTTGACAGCATGTTGTCACTTAGGCTGTTGCTTTTGTCCAGAAGCACTCAGAAACGAGTTTCCAAGCCAGAAACATGTACTTTGGTGAAGTCTATGGTAGCAAGGCAGTTTCTTCTGGTTTTCATCACTAGTTGGTCAGAAAACAGCAACATGTCACTTTTAGTGTTTTCAGGGCCCGAAAAGCATTTTGACAGCATGTTGTCACTTAGGCTGTTACTTTTCACCAGAAGTACTCAGAAACAAGTTTCCAAGCCAGAAACATGTGGTTTGGTGAATTCTATAGTAGCAAGGCAGTTTCTTCTGGTTTTCATCACTAGTTGGTCAGAAAACAGCAACATGTCACTTTTAGTGTTTTCAGGGCCCGAAAAGCATTTTGACAGCATGTTGTCACTTAGGCTGTTGCTTTTGTCCAGAAGCACTCAGAAACGAGTTTCCAAGCCAGAAACATGTACTTTGGTGAAGTCTATGGTAGCAAGGCAGTTTCTTCTGGTTTTCATCACTAGTTGGTCAGAAAACAGCAACATGTCACTTTTAGTGTTTTCAGGGCCCGAAAAGCATTTTGACAGCATGTTGTCACTTAGGCTGTTGCTTTTGTCCAGAAGCACTCAGAAAAGAGTTTCCAAGCCAGAAACATGTACTTTGGTGAAGTCTATAGTAGCAAGGCAGTTTCTTCTGGTTTTCATCACTAGTTGGTCAGAAAACAGCAACATGTCACTTTTAGTGTTTTCAGGGCCCGAAAAGCATTTTGACAGCATGTTGTCACTTAGGCTGTTACTTTTCACCAGAAACACTCAGAAACACGTTTCCAAGCCAGAAACATGTGGTTTGGTGAATTATATAGTAGCAAGGCAGTTTCTTCTGGTTTTCATCACTAGTTGGTCAGAAAAAAGCAACATGTCACTTTTAGTGTTTTCAGGGCCCGAAAAGCATTTTGACAGCATGTTGTCACTTAGGCTGTTACTTTTCACCAGAAGCACTCAGAAACAAGTTTCCAAGCCAGAAACATGTGGTTTGGTGAAGTCTATAGTAGCAAGGCAGTTTCTTCTGGTTTTCATCACTAGTTGGTCAGAAAACAGCAACATGTCACTTTTAGTGTTTTCAGGGCCCGAAAAGCATTTTGACAGCATGTTGTCACTTAGGCTGTTGCTTTTGTCCAGAAGCACTCAGAAACGAGTTTCCAAGCCAGAAACATGTACTTTGGTGAAGTCTATGGTAGCAAGGCAGTTTCTTCTGGTTTTCATCACTAGTTGGTCAGAAAACAGCAACATGTCACTTTTAGTGTTTTCAGGGCCCGAAAAGCATTTTGACAGCATGTTGTCACTTAGGCTGTTACTTTTCACCAGAAGCACTCAGAAACAAGTTTCCAAGCCAGAAACATGTGGTTTGGTGAAGTCTATAGTAGCAAGGCAGTTTCTTCTGGTTTTCATCACTAGTTGGTCAGAAAAAAGCAACATGTCACTTTTAGTGTTTTCAGGGCCCGAAAAGCATTTTGACAGCATGTTGTCACTTAGGCTGTTACTTTTCACCAGAAGCACTCAGAAACAAGTTTCCAAGCCAGAAACATGTGGTTTGGTGAAGTCTATAGTAGCAAGGCAGTTTCTTCTGGTTTTCATCACTAGTTGGTCAGAAAACAGCAACATGTCACTTTTAGTGTTTTCAGGGCCCGAAAAGCATTTTGACAGCATGTTGTCACTTAGGCTGTTGCTTTTGTCCAGAAGCACTCAGAAACGAGTTTCCAAGCCAGAAACATGTACTTTGGTGAAGTCTATGGTAGCAAGGCAGTTTCTTCTGGTTTTCATCACTAGTTGGTCAGAAAACAGCAACATGTCACTTTTAGTGTTTTCAGGGCCCGAAAAGCATTTTGACAGCATGTTGTCACTTAGGCTGTTGCTTTTGTCCAGAAGCACTCAGAAAAGAGTTTCCAAGCCAGAAACATGTACTTTGGTGAAGTCTATAGTAGCAAGGCAGTTTCTTCTGGTTTTCATCACTAGTTGGTCAGAAAACAGCAACATGTCACTTTTAGTGTTTTCAGGGCCCGAAAAGCATTTTGACAGCATGTTGTCACTTAGGCTGTTACTTTTCACCAGAAACACTCAGAAACACGTTTCCAAGCCAGAAACATGTGGTTTGGTGAATTATATAGTAGCAAGGCAGTTTCTTCTGGTTTTCATTGCTAGTTGGTCAGAAAACAGCAACATGTCACTTTTAGTGTTTTCAGGGCCCGAAAAGCATTTTGACAGCATGTTGTCACTTAGGCTGTTACTTTTGTCCAGAAGCACTCAGAAACGAGTTTCCAAGCCAGAAACATGTACTTTGGTGAAGTCTATAGTAGCAAGGCAGTTTCTTCTGGTTTTCATCACTAGTTGGTCAGAAAACAGCAACATGTCACTTTTAGTGTTTTCAGGGCCCGAAAAGCATTTTGACAGCATGTTGTCACTTAGGCTGTTACTTTTGTCCAGAAGCACTCAGAAACGAGTTTCCAAGCCAGAAACATGTACTTTGGTGAAGTCTATAGTAGCAAGGCAGTTTCTTCTGGTTTTCATCACTAGTTGGTCAGAAAACAGCAACATGTCACTTTTAGTGTTTTCAGGGCCCGAAAAGCATTTTGACAGCATGTTGTCACTTAGGCTGTTACTTTTCACCAGAAACACTCAGAAACACGTTTCCAAACCAGAAACATGTGGTTTGGTGAATTCTATAGTAGCAAGGCAGTTTCTTCTGGTTTTCATCACTAGTTGGTCAGAAAACAGCAACATGTCACTTTTAGTGTTTTCAGGCACCAAAAAGCATTTTGAGAGCATGTTGTCACTTAGGCTGTTACTTTTCACCAGAAGCACTCAGAAACAAGTTTCCACGCCAGAAACATGTGGTTTGGTGAATTCTATAGTAGCAAAGCAGTGTCTTCTGTTTTTCATTACTGGTTGGTCAGAAAACAGCAACATGTCACTTTTAGTGTTTTCAGGACCCGAAAAGCATTTTGAGAGCATGTTGTCACTTAGGCTGTTACTTTTCATCAGAAACACGTTTCCAAGCCAGAAACATGTGGTTTGGTGAATTCTATAGTAGCAAGGCAGTTTCTTCTGGTTTTCATCACTAGTTGGTCAGAAAACAGCAACATGTCACTTTTAGTGTTTTCAGGGCCCGAAAAGCATTTTGACAGCATGTTGTCACTTAGGCTGTTACTTTTGTCCAGAAGCACTCAGAAACGAGTTTCCAAGCCAGAAACATGTACTTTGGTGAAGTCTATAGTAGCAAGGCAGTTTCTTCTGGTTTTCATCACTAGTTGGTCAGAAAACAGCAACATGTCACTTTTAGTGTTTTCAGGGCCCGAAAAGCATTTTGACAGCATGTTGTCACTTAGGCTGTTACTTTGGTCCAGAAGCACTCAGAAACGAGTTTCCAAGCCAGAAACATGTACTTTGGTGAAGTCTATAGTAGCAAGGCAGTTTCTTCTGGTTTTCATCACTAGTTGGTCAGAAAACAGCAACATGTCACTTTTAGTGTTTTCAGGGCCCGAAAAGCATTTTGACAGCATGTTGTCACTTAGGCTGTTGCTTTTGTCCAGAAGCACTCAGAAACGAGTTTCCAAGCCAGAAACATGTACTTTGGTGAAGTCTATGGTAGCAAGGCAGTTTCTTCTGGTTTTCATCACTAGTTGGTCAGAAAACAGCAACATGTCACTTTTAGTGTTTTCAGGGCCCGAAAAGCATTTTGACAGCATGTTGTCACTTAGGCTGTTACTTTTGTCCAGAAGCACTCAGAAACAAGTTTCCAAGCCAGAAACATGTACTTTGGTGAAGTCTATAGTAGCAAGGCAGTTTCTTCTGGTTTTCATCACTAGTTGGTCAGAAAACAGCAACATGTCACTTTTAGTGTTTTCAGGGCCCGAAAAGCATTTTGACAGCATGTTGTCACTTAGGCTGTTACTTTTCACCAGAAGCACTCAGAAACGAGTTTCCAAGCCAGAAACATGTACTTTGGTGAAGTCTATAGTAGCAAGGCAGTTTCTTCCGGTTTTCATCACTAGTTGGTCAGAAAACAGCAACATGTCACTTTTAGTGTTTTCAGGGCCCGAAAAGCATTTTGACAGCATGTTGTCACTTAGGCTGTTACTTTTCACCAGAAGCACTCAGAAACAAGTTTCCAAGCCAGAAACATGTGGTTTGGTGAAGTCTATAGTAGCAAGGCAGTTTCTTCTGGTTTTCATCACTAGTTGGTCAGAAAAAAGCAACATGTCACTTTTAGTGTTTTCAGGGCCCGAAAAGCATTTTGACAGCATGTTGTCACTTAGGCTGTTACTTTTCACCAGAAGCACTCAGAAACAAGTTTCCAAGCCAGAAACATGTGGTTTGGTGAAGTCTATAGTAGCAAGGCAGTTTCTTCTGGTTTTCATCACTAGTTGGTCAGAAAACAGCAACATGTCACTTTTAGTGTTTTCAGGGCCCGAAAAGCATTTTGACAGCATGTTGTCACTTAGGCTGTTGCTTTTGTCCAGAAGCACTCAGAAACGAGTTTCCAAGCCAGAAACATGTACTTTGGTGAAGTCTATGGTAGCAAGGCAGTTTCTTCTGGTTTTCATCACTAGTTGGTCAGAAAACAGCAACATGTCACTTTTAGTGTTTTCAGGGCCCGAAAAGCATTTTGACAGCATGTTGTCACTTAGGCTGTTGCTTTTGTCCAGAAGCACTCAGAAACAAGTTTCCAAGCCAGAAACATGTACTTTGGTGAAGTCTATAGTAGCAAGGCAGTTTCTTCTGGTTTTCATCACTAGTTGGTCAGAAAACAGCAACATGTCACTTTTAGTGTTTTCAGGGCCCGAAAAGCATTTTGACAGCATGTTGTCACTTAGGCTGTTACTTTTCACCAGAAACACTCAGAAACACGTTTCCAAGCCAGAAACATGTGGTTTGGTGAATTCTATAGTAGCAAGGCAGTTTCTTCTGGTTTTCATTGCTAGTTGGTCAGAAAACAGCAACATGTCACTTTTAGTGTTTTCAGGGCCCGAAAAGCATTTTGACAGCATGTTGTCACTTAGGCTGTTACTTTTGTCCAGAAGCACTCAGAAACGAGTTTCCAAGCCAGAAACATGTACTTTGGTGAAGTCTATAGTAGCAAGGCAGTTTCTTCTGGTTTTCATCACTAGTTGGTCAGAAAACAGCAACATGTCACTTTTAGTGTTTTCAGGGCCCGAAAAGCATTTTGACAGCATGTTGTCACTTAGGCTGTTACTTTTGTCCAGAAGCACTCAGAAACGAGTTTCCAAGCCAGAAACATGTACTTTGGTGAAGTCTATAGTAGCAAGGCAGTTTCTTCTGGTTTTCATCACTAGTTGGTCAGAAAACAGCAACATGTCACTTTTAGTGTTTTCAGGGCCCGAAAAGCATTTTGACAGCATGTTGTCACTTAGGCTGTTACTTTTCACCAGAAACACTCAGAAACACGTTTCCAAACCAGAAACATGTGGTTTGGTGAATTCTATAGTAGCAAGGCAGTTTCTTCTGGTTTTCATCACTAGTTGGTCAGAAAACAGCAACATGTCACTTTTAGTGTTTTCAGGCACCAAAAAGCATTTTGAGAGCATGTTGTCACTTAGGCTGTTACTTTTGTCCAGAAGCACTCAGAAACAAGTTTCCACGCCAGAAACATGTGGTTTGGTGAATTCTATAGTAGCAAAGCAGTGTCTTCTGTTTTTCATTACTGGTTGGTCAGAAAACAGCAACATGTCACTTTTAGTGTTTTCAGGACCCGAAAAGCATTTTGAGAGCATGTTGTCACTTAGGCTGTTACTTTTCATCAGAAACACGTTTCCAAGCCAGAAACATGTGGTTTGGTGAATTCTATAGTAGCAAGGCAGTTTCTTCTGGTTTTCATCACTAGTTGGTCAGAAAACAGCAACATGTCACTTTTAGTGTTTTCAGGGCCCGAAAAGCATTTTGACAGCATGTTGTCACTTAGGCTGTTACTTTTCACCAGAAGCACTCAGAAACAAGTTTCCAAGCCAGAAACATGTGGTTTGGTGAAGTCTATAGTAGCAAGGCAGTTTCTTCTGGTTTTCATCACTAGTTGGTCAGAAAAAAGCAACATGTCACTTTTAGTGTTTTCAGGGCCCGAAAAGCATTTTGACAGCATGTTGTCACTTAGGCTGTTACTTTTCACCACAAGCACTCAGAAACAAGTTTCCAAGCCAGAAACATGTGGTTTGGTGAAGTCTATAGTAGCAAGGCAGTTTCTTCTGGTTTTCATCACTAGTTGGTCAGAAAACAGCAACATGTCACTTTTAGTGTTTTCAGGGCCCGAAAAGCATTTTGACAGCATGTTGTCACTTAGGCTGTTGCTTTTGTCCAGAAGCACTCAGAAACGAGTTTCCAAGCCAGAAACATGTACTTTGGTGAAGTCTATGGTAGCAAGGCAGTTTCTTCTGGTTTTCATCACTAGTTGGTCAGAAAACAGCAACATGTCACTTTTAGTGTTTTCAGGGCCCGAAAAGCATTTTGACAGCATGTTGTCACTTAGGCTGTTACTTTTGTCCAGAAGCACTCAGAAACAAGTTTCCAAGCCAGAAACATGTACTTTGGTGAAGTCTATAGTAGCAAGGCAGTTTCTTCTGGTTTTCATCACTAGTTGGTCAGAAAACAGCAACATGTCACTTTTAGTGTTTTCAGGGCCCGAAAAGCATTTTGACAGCATGTTGTCACTTAGGCTGTTACTTTTGTCCAGAAGCACTCAGAAACGAGTTTCCAAGCCAGAAACATGTACTTTGGTGAATTCTATAGTAGCAAGGCAGTTTCTTCTGGTTTTCATCGCTAGTTGGTCAGAAATCAGCAACATGTCACTTTTAGTGTTTTCAGGGCCCGAAAAGCATTTTGACAGCATGTTGTCACTTAGGCTGTTACTTTTGTCCAGAAGCACTCAGAAACGAGTTTCCAAGCCAGAAACATGTACTTTGGTGAAGTCTATAGTAGCAAGGCAGTTTCTTCTGGTTTTCATCACTAGTTGGTCAGAAAACAGCAACATGTCACTTTTAGTGTTTTCAGGGCCCGAAAAGCATTTTGACAGCATGTTGTCACTTAGGCTGTTGCTTTTGTCCAGAAGCACTCAGAAAAGAGTTTCCAAGCCAGAAACATGTACTTTGGTGAAGTCTATAGTAGCAAGGCAGTTTCTTCTGGTTTTCATCACTAGTTGGTCAGAAAACAGCAACATGTCACTTTTAGTGTTTTCAGGGCCCGAAAAGCATTTTGACAGCATGTTGTCACTTAGGCTGTTACTTTTCACCAGAAACACTCAGAAACACGTTTCCAAGCCAGAAACATGTGGTTTGGTGAATTCTATAGTAGCAAGGCAGTTTCTTCTGGTTTTCATTGCTAGTTGGTCAGAAAACAGCAACATGTCACTTTTAGTGTTTTCAGGGCCCGAAAAGCATTTTGACAGCATGTTGTCACTTAGGCTGTTACTTTTCACCAGAAGCACTCAGAAACAAGTTTCCAAGCCAGAAACATGTACTTTGGTGAAGTCTATAGTAGCAAAGCAGTTTCCTATGGTTTCTCTCATTAGTTGTTCGGAAAACAGCATCATGTCATTTTTAGTGTTTTCAGGGGCCGAACAGCATTTTGACAGCATGTTGTCACTTAGGCTGTTACTTTTCACCAGAAGCACTCAGAAACAACTTTCCAAGCCAGAAAAATGTACTTTGATGAAGTCTATAGTAGCAAGGCAGTTTCTTCTGGTTTTCATCACTAGTTGGTCAGAAAACAGCAACATGTCACTTTTAGTGTTTTCAGGGCCCGAAAAGCATTTTGACAGCATGTTGTCACTTAGGCTGTTACTTTTCACCAGAAGCACTCAGAAACGAGTTTCCAAGCCAGAAACATGTACTTTGGTGAAGTCTATAGTAGCAAGGCAGTTTCTTCTGGTTTTCATCACTAGTTGGTCAGAAAACAGCAACATGTCACTTTTAGTGTTTTCAGGGCCCGAAAAGCATTTTGACAGCATGTTGTCACTGAGGCTGTTACTTTTGTCCAGAAGCACTCAGAAACAAGTTTCCAAGCCAGAAACATGTACTTTGCTGAAGTCTATAGTAGCAAGGCAGTTTCTTCTGGTTTTCATCACTAGTTGGTCAGAAAACAGCAACATGTCACTTTTAGTGTTTTCAGGGCCCGAAAAGCATTTTGACAGCATGTTGTCACTTAGGCTGTTACTTTTCACCAGAAGCACTCAGAAACAAGTTTCCAAGCCAGAAACATGTGGTTTGGTGAAGTCTATAGTAGCAAGGCAGTTTCTTCTGGTTTTCATCACTAGTTGGTCAGAAAAAAGCAACATGTCACTTTTAGTGTTTTCAGGGCCCGAAAAGCATTTTGACAGCATGTTGTCACTTAGGCTGTTACTTTTCACCACAAGCACTCAGAAACAAGTTTCCAAGCCAGAAACATGTGGTTTGGTGAAGTCTATAGTAGCAAGGCAGTTTCTTCTGGTTTTCATCACTAGTTGGTCAGAAAACAGCAACATGTCACTTTTAGTGTTTTCAGGGCCCGAAAAGCATTTTGACAGCATGTTGTCACTTAGGCTGTTGCTTTTGTCCAGAAGCACTCAGAAACGAGTTTCCAAGCCAGAAACATGTACTTTGGTGAAGTCTATGGTAGCAAGGCAGTTTCTTCTGGTTTTCATCACTAGTTGGTCAGAAAACAGCAACATGTCACTTTTAGTGTTTTCAGGGCCCGAAAAGCATTTTGACAGCATGTTGTCACTTAGGCTGTTACTTTTGTCCAGAAGCACTCAGAAACGAGTTTCCAAGCCAGAAACATGTACTTTGGTGAATTCTATAGTAGCAAGGCAGTTTCTTCTGGTTTTCATCGCTAGTTGGTCAGAAATCAGCAACATGTCACTTTTAGTGTTTTCAGGGCCCGAAAAGCATTTTGACAGCATGTTGTCACTTAGGCTGTTACTTTTGTCCAGAAGCACTCAGAAACGAGTTTCCAAGCCAGAAACATGTACTTTGGTGAAGTCTATAGTAGCAAGGCAGTTTCTTCTGGTTTTCATCACTAGTTGGTCAGAAAACAGCAACATGTCACTTTTAGTGTTTTCAGGGCCCGAAAAGCATTTTGACAGCATGTTGTCACTTAGGCTGTTGCTTTTGTCCAGAAGCACTCAGAAAAGAGTTTCCAAGCCAGAAACATGTACTTTGGTGAAGTCTATAGTAGCAAGGCAGTTTCTTCTGGTTTTCATCACTAGTTGGTCAGAAAACAGCAACATGTCACTTTTAGTGTTTTCAGGGCCCGAAAAGCATTTTGACAGCATGTTGTCACTTAGGCTGTTACTTTTGTCCAGAAGCACTCAGAAACGAGTTTCCAAGCCAGAAACATGTACTTTGGTGAATTCTATAGTAGCAAGGCAGTTTCTTCTGGTTTTCATCGCTAGTTGGTCAGAAATCAGCAACATGTCACTTTTAGTGTTTTCAGGGCCCGAAAAGCATTTTGACAGCATGTTGTCACTTAGGCTGTTACTTTTGTCCAGAAGCACTCAGAAACGAGTTTCCAAGCAGAAACATGTACTTTGGGTGAAGTCTATAGTAGCAAGGCAGTTTCTTCTGGTTTTCATCACTAGTTGGTCAGAAAACAGCAACATGTCACTTTTAGTGTTTTTCAGGGCCCGAAAAGCATTTTGACAGCATGTTGTCACTTAGCCTGTTGCTTTTGTCCAGAAGCACTCAGAAAAGAGTTTCCAAGCCAGAAACATGTACTTTGGTGAAGTCTATAGTAGCAAGGCAGTTTCTTCTGGTTTTCATCACTAGTTGGTCAGAAAACAGCAACATGTCACTTTTAGTGTTTTCAGGGCCCGAAAAGCATTTTGACAGCATGTTGTCACTTAGGCTGTTACTTTTCACCAGAAACACTCAGAAACACGTTTCCAAGCCAGAAACATGTGGTTTGGTGAATTCTATAGTAGCAAGGCAGTTTCTTCTGGTTTTCATTGCTAGTTGGTCAGAAAACAGCAACATGTCACTTTTAGTGTTTTCAGGGCCCGAAAAGCATTTTGACAGCATGTTGTCACTTAGGCTGTTACTTTTCACCAGAAGCACTCAGAAACAAGTTTCCAAGCCAGAAACATGTACTTTGGTGAAGTCTATAGTAGCAAAGCAGTTTCCTATGGTTTCTCTCATTAGTTGTTCGGAAAACAGCATCATGTCATTTTTAGTGTTTTCAGGGGTCCGAACAGCATTTTGACAGCATGTTGTCACTTAGGCTGTTACTTTTCACCAGAAGCACTCAGAAACAACTTTCCAAGCCAGAAAAATGTACTTTGATGAAGTCTATAGTAGCAAGGCAGTTTCTTCTGGTTTTCATCACTAGTTGGTCAGAAAACAGCAACATGTCACTTTTAGTGTTTTCAGGCCCGAAAAGCATTTTGACAGCATGTTGTCACTTAGGCTGTTACTTTTGTCCAGAAGCACTCAGAAACGAGTTTCCAAGCCAGAAACATGTACTTTGGTGAATTCTATAGTAGCAAGGCAGTTTCTTCTGGTTTTCATCGCTAGTTGGTCAGAAATCAGCAACATGTCACTTTTAGTGTTTTCAGGGCCCGAAAAGCATTTTGACAGCATGTTGTCACTTAGGCTGTTACTTTTGTCCAGAAGCACTCAGAAACGAGTTTCCAAGCCAGAAACATGTACTTTGGTGAAGTCTATAGTAGCAAGGCAGTTTCTTCTGGTTTTCATCACTAGTTGGTCAGAAAACAGCAACATGTCACTTTTAGTGTTTTCAGGGCCCGAAAAGCATTTTGACAGCATGTTGTCACTTAGCCTGTTGCTTTTGTCCAGAAGCACTCAGAAAAGAGTTTCCAAGCCAGAAACATGTACTTTGGTGAAGTCTATAGTAGCAAGGCAGTTTCTTCTGGTTTTCATCACTAGTTGGTCAGAAAACAGCAACATGTCACTTTTAGTGTTTTCAGGGCCCGAAAAGCATTTTGACAGCATGTTGTCACTTAGGCTGTTACTTTTCACCAGAAACACTCAGAAACACGTTTCCAAGCCAGAAACATGTGGTTTGGTGAATTCTATAGTAGCAAGGCAGTTTCTTCTGGTTTTCATTGCTAGTTGGTCAGAAAACAGCAACATGTCACTTTTAGTGTTTTCAGGGCCCGAAAAGCATTTTGACAGCATGTTGTCACTTAGGCTGTTACTTTTCACCAGAAGCACTCAGAAACAAGTTTCCAAGCCAGAAACATGTACTTTGGTGAAGTCTATAGTAGCAAAGCAGTTTCCTATGGTTTCTCTCATTAGTTGTTCGGAAAACAGCATCATGTCATTTTTAGTGTTTTCAGGGGCCGAACAGCATTTTGACAGCATGTTGTCACTTAGGCTGTTACTTTTCACCAGAAGCACTCAGAAACAACTTTCCAAGCCAGAAAAATGTACTTTGATGAAGTCTATAGTAGCAAGGCAGTTTCTTCTGGTTTTCATCACTAGTTGGTCAGAAAACAGCAACATGTCACTTTTAGTGTTTTCAGGGCCCGAAAAGCATTTTGACAGCATGTTGTCACTTAGGCTGTTACTTTTCACCAGAAGCACTCAGAAACGAGTTTCCAAGCCAGAAACATGTACTTTGGTGAAGTCTATAGTAGCAAGGCAGTTTCTTCTGGTTTTCATCGCTAGTTGGTCAGAAAACAGCAACATGTCACTTTTAGTGTTTTCAGGGCCCGAAAAGCATTTTGACAGCATGTTGTCACTTAGGCTGTTGCTTTTGTCCAGAAGCACTCAGAAAAGAGTTTCCAAGCCAGAAACATGTACTTTGGTGAAGTCTATAGTAGCAAGGCAGTTTCTTCTGGTTTTCATCACTAGTTGGTCAGAAAACAGCAACATGTCACTTTTAGTGTTTTCAGGGCCCGAAAAGCATTTTGACAGCATGTTGTCACTTAGGCTGTTACTTTTCACCAGAAACACTCAGAAACACGTTTCCAAGCCAGAAACATGTGGTTTGGTGAATTCTATAGTAGCAAGGCAGTTTCTTCTGGTTTTCATTGCTAGTTGGTCAGAAAACAGCAACATGTCACTTTTAGTGTTTTCAGGGCCCGAAAAGCATTTTGACAGCATGTTGTCACTTAGGCTGTTACTTTTCACCAGAAGCACTCAGAAACAAGTTTCCAAGCCAGAAACATGTACTTTGGTGAAGTCTATAGTAGCAAAGCAGTTTCCTATGGTTTCTCTCATTAGTTGTTCGGAAAACAGCATCATGTCATTTTTAGTGTTTTCAGGGGCCGAACAGCATTTTGACAGCATGTTGTCACTTAGGCTGTTACTTTTCACCAGAAGCACTCAGAAACAACTTTCCAAGCCAGAAAAATGTACTTTGATGAAGTCTATAGTAGCAAGGCAGTTTCTTCTGGTTTTCATCACTAGTTGGTCAGAAAACAGCAACATGTCACTTTTAGTGTTTTCAGGGCCCGAAAAGCATTTTGACAGCATGTTGTCACTTAGGCTGTTACTTTTCACCAGAAGCACTCAGAAACGAGTTTCCAAGCCAGAAACATGTACTTTGGTGAAGTCTATAGTAGCAAGGCAGTTTCTTCTGGTTTTCATCACTAGTTGGTCAGAAAACAGCAACATGTCACTTTTAGTGTTTTCAGGGCCGAAAAGCATTTTGACAGCATGTTGTCACTTAGGCTGTTACTTTTCACCAGAAGCACTCAGAAACAAGTTTCCAAGCCAGAAACATGTGGTTTGGTGAAGTCTATAGTAGCAAGGCAGTTTCTTCTGGTTTTCATCACTAGTTGGTCAGAAAACAGCAACATGTCACTTTTAGTGTTTTCAGGGCCCGAAAAGCATTTTGACAGCATGTTGTCACTTAGGCTGTTACTTTGGTCCAGAAGCACTCAGAAACGAGTTTCCAAGCCAGAAACATGTACTTTGGTGAAGTCTATAGTAGCAAGGCAGTTTCTTCTGGTTTTCATCACTAGTTGGTCAGAAAACAGCAACATGTCACTTTTAGTGTTTTCAGGGCCCGAAAAGCATTTTGACAGCATGTTGTCACTTAGGCTGTTACTTTTCACCAGAAGCACTCAGAAACAAGTTTCCAAGCCAGAAACATGTGGTTTGGTGAAGTCTATAGTAGCAAGGCAGTTTCTTCTGGTTTTCATCACTAGTTGGTCAGAAAAAAGCAACATGTCACTTTTAGTGTTTTCAGGGCCCGAAAAGCATTTTGACAGCATGTTGTCACTTAGGCTGTTACTTTTCACCACAAGCACTCAGAAACAAGTTTCCAAGCCAGAAACATGTGGTTTGGTGAAGTCTATAGTAGCAAGGCAGTTTCTTCTGGTTTTCATCACTAGTTGGTCAGAAAACAGCAACATGTCACTTTTAGTGTTTTCAGGGCCCGAAAAGCATTTTGACAGCATGTTGTCACTTAGGCTGTTGCTTTTGTCCAGAAGCACTCAGAAACGAGTTTCCAAGCCAGAAACATGTACTTTGGTGAAGTCTATAGTAGCAAGGCAGTTTCTTCTGGTTTTCATCACTAGTTGGTCAGAAAACAGCAACATGTCACTTTTAGTGTTTTCAGGGCCCGAAAAGCATTTTGACAGCATGTTGTCACTTAGGCTGTTGCTTTTGTCCAGAAGCACTCAGAAAAGAGTTTCCAAGCCAGAAACATGTACTTTGGTGAAGTCTATAGTAGCAAGGCAGTTTCTTCTGGTTTTCATCACTAGTTGGTCAGAAAACAGCAACATGTCACTTTTAGTGTTTTCAGGGCCCGAAAAGCATTTTGACAGCATGTTGTCACTTAGGCTGTTACTTTTCACCAGAAACACTCAGAAACACGTTTCCAAGCCAGAAACATGTGGTTTGGTGAATTCTATAGTAGCAAGGCAGTTTCTTCTGGTTTTCATTGCTAGTTGGTCAGAAAACAGCAACATGTCACTTTTAGTGTTTTCAGGGCCCGAAAAGCATTTTGACAGCATGTTGTCACTTAGGCTGTTACTTTTGTCCAGAAGCACTCAGAAACGAGTTTCCAAGCCAGAAACATGTACTTTGGTGAAGTCTATAGTAGCAAGGCAGTTTCTTCTGGTTTTCATCACTAGTTGGTCAGAAAACAGCAACATGTCACTTTTAGTGTTTTCAGGGCCCGAAAAGCATTTTGACAGCATGTTGTCACTTAGGCTGTTGCTTTTGTCCAGAAGCACTCAGAAAAGAGTTTCCAAGCCAGAAACATGTACTTTGGTGAAGTCTATAGTAGCAAGGCAGTTTCTTCTGGTTTTCATCACTAGTTGGTCAGAAAACAGCAACATGTCACTTTTAGTGTTTTCAGGGCCCGAAAAGCATTTTGACAGCATGTTGTCACTTAGGCTGTTGCTTTTGTCCAGAAGCACTCAGAAACGAGTTTCCAAGCCAGAAACATGTACTTTGGTGAAGTCTATGGTAGCAAGGCAGTTTCTTCTGGTTTTCATCACTAGTTGGTCAGAAAACAGCAACATGTCACTTTTAGTGTTTTCAGGGCCCGAAAAGCATTTTGACAGCATGTTGTCACTTAGGCTGTTGCTTTTGTCCAGAAGCACTCAGAAACGAGTTTCCAAGCCAGAAACATGTACTTTGGTGAAGTCTATAGTAGCAAGGCAGTTTCTTCTGGTTTTCATCACTAGTTGGTCAGAAAACAGCAACATGTCACTTTTAGTGTTTTCAGGGCCCGAAAAGCATTTTGACAGCATGTTGTCACTTAGGCTGTTGCTTTTGTCCAGAAGCACTCAGAAAAGAGTTTCCAAGCCAGAAACATGTACTTTGGTGAAGTCTATAGTAGCAAGGCAGTTTCTTCTGGTTTTCATCACTAGTTGGTCAGAAAACAGCAACATGTCACTTTTAGTGTTTTCAGGGCCCGAAAAGCATTTTGACAGCATGTTGTCACTTAGGCTGTTACTTTTCACCAGAAGCACTCAGAAACGAGTTTCCAAGCCAGAAACATGTACTTTGGTGAAGTCTATAGTAGCAAGGCAGTTTCTTCTGGTTTTCATCGCTAGTTGGTCAGAAAACAGCAACATGTCACTTTTAGTGTTTTCAGGGCCCGAAAAGCATTTTGACAGCATGTTGTCACTTAGGCTGTTGCTTTTGTCCAGAAGCACTCAGAAAAGAGTTTCCAAGCCAGAAACATGTACTTTGGTGAAGTCTATAGTAGCAAGGCAGTTTCTTCTGGTTTTCATCACTAGTTGGTCAGAAAACAGCAACATGTCACTTTTAGTGTTTTCAGGGCCCGAAAAGCATTTTGACAGCATGTTGTCACTTAGGCTGTTACTTTTCACCAGAAACACTCAGAAACACGTTTCCAAGCCAGAAACATGTGGTTTGGTGAATTCTATAGTAGCAAGGCAGTTTCTTCTGGTTTTCATTGCTAGTTGGTCAGAAAACAGCAACATGTCACTTTTAGTGTTTTCAGGGCCCGAAAAGCATTTTGACAGCATGTTGTCACTTAGGCTGTTACTTTTCACCAGAAGCACTCAGAAACAAGTTTCCAAGCCAGAAACATGTACTTTGGTGAAGTCTATAGTAGCAAAGCAGTTTCCTATGGTTTCTCTCATTAGTTGTTCGGAAAACAGCATCATGTCATTTTTAGTGTTTTCAGGGGCCGAACAGCATTTTGACAGCATGTTGTCACTTAGGCTGTTACTTTTCACCAGAAGCACTCAGAAACAACTTTCCAAGCCAGAAAAATGTACTTTGATGAAGTCTATAGTAGCAAGGCAGTTTCTTCTGGTTTTCATCACTAGTTGGTCAGAAAACAGCAACATGTCACTTTTAGTGTTTTCAGGGCCCGAAAAGCATTTTGACAGCATGTTGTCACTTAGGCTGTTACTTTTCACCAGAAGCACTCAGAAACGAGTTTCCAAGCCAGAAACATGTACTTTGGTGAAGTCTATAGTAGCAAGGCAGTTTCTTCTGGTTTTCATCACTAGTTGGTCAGAAAACAGCAACATGTCACTTTTAGTGTTTTCAGGGCCCGAAAAGCATTTTGACAGCATGTTGTCACTTAGGCTGTTGCTTTTGTCCAGAAGCACTCAGAAAAGAGTTTCCAAGCCAGAAACATGTACTTTGGTGAAGTCTATAGTAGCAAGGCAGTTTCTTCTGGTTTTCATCACTAGTTGGTCAGAAAACAGCAACATGTCACTTTTAGTGTTTTCAGGGCCCGAAAAGCATTTTGACAGCATGTTGTCACTTAGGCTGTTACTTTTCACCAGAAACACTCAGAAACACGTTTCCAAGCCAGAAACATGTGGTTTGGTGAATTCTATAGTAGCAAGGCAGTTTCTTCTGGTTTTCATTGCTAGTTGGTCAGAGAACAGCAACATGTCACTTTTAGTGTTTTCAGGGCCCGAAAAGCATTTTGACAGCATGTTGTCACTTAGGCTGTTACTTTTCACCAGAAGCACTCAGAAACAAGTTTCCAAACCAGAAACATGTACTTTGGTGAAGTCTATAGTAGCAAAGCAGTTTCCTATGGTTTCTCTCATTAGTTGTTCGGAAAACAGCATCATGTCATTTTTAGTGTTTTCAGGGGCCGAACAGCATTTTGACAGCATGTTGTCACTTAGGCTGTTACTTTTCACCAGAAACACTCAGAAACAACTTTCCAAGCCAGAAAAATGTACTTTGATGAAGTCTATAGTAGCAAGGCAGTTTCTTCTGGTTTTCATCACTAGTTGGTCAGAAAACAGCAACATGTCACTTTTAGTGTTTTCAGGGCCCGAAAAGCATTTTGACAGCATGTTGTCACTTAGGCTGTTACTTTTCACCAGAAGCACTCAGAAACGAGTTTCCAAGCCAGAAACATGTACTTTGGTGAAGTCTATAGTAGCAAGGCAGTTTCTTCTGGTTTTCATCACTAGTTGGTCAGAAAACAGCAACATGTCACTTTTAGTGTTTTCAGGGCCCGAAAAGCATTTTGACAGCATGTTGTCACTTAGGCTGTTACTTTTCACCAGAAGCACTCAGAAACAAGTTTCCAAGCCAGAAACATGTGGTTTGGTGAAGTCTATAGTAGCAAGGCAGTTTCTTCTGGTTTTCATCACTAGTTGGTCAGAAAACAGCAACATGTCACTTTTAGTGTTTTCAGGGCCCGAAAAGCATTTTGACAGCATGTTGTCACTTAGGCTGTTACTTTGGTCCAGAAGCACTCAGAAACGAGTTTCCAAGCCAGAAACATGTACTTTGGTGAAGTCTATAGTAGCAAGGCAGTTTCTTCTGGTTTTCATCACTAGTTGGTCAGAAAACAGCAACATGTCACTTTTAGTGTTTTCAGGGCCCGAAAAGCATTTTGACAGCATGTTGTCACTTAGGCTGTTACTTTTCACCAGAAGCACTCAGAAACAAGTTTCCAAGCCAGAAACATGTGGTTTGGTGAAGTCTATAGTAGCAAGGCAGTTTCTTCTGGTTTTCATCACTAGTTGGTCAGAAAAAAGCAACATGTCACTTTTAGTGTTTTCAGGGCCCGAAAAGCATTTTGACAGCATGTTGTCACTTAGGCTGTTACTTTTCACCACAAGCACTCAGAAACAAGTTTCCAAGCCAGAAACATGTGGTTTGGTGAAGTCTATAGTAGCAAGGCAGTTTCTTCTGGTTTTCATCACTAGTTGGTCAGAAAACAGCAACATGTCACTTTTAGTGTTTTCAGGGCCCGAAAAGCATTTTGACAGCATGTTGTCACTTAGGCTGTTGCTTTTGTCCAGAAGCACTCAGAAACGAGTTTCCAAGCCAGAAACATGTACTTTGGTGAAGTCTATGGTAGCAAGGCAGTTTCTTCTGGTTTTCATCACTAGTTGGTCAGAAAACAGCAACATGTCACTTTTAGTGTTTTCAGGGCCCGAAAAGCATTTTGACAGCATGTTGTCACTTAGGCTGTTACTTTTATCCAGAAGCACTCAGAAACAAGTTTCCAAGCCAGAAACATGTACTTTGGTGAAGTCTATAGTAGCAAGGCAGTTTCTTCTGGTTTTCATCACTAGTTGGTCAGAAAACAGCAACATGTCACTTTTAGTGTTTTCAGGGCCCGAAAAGCATTTTGACAGCATGTTGTCACTTAGGCTGTTACTTTTGTCCAGAAGCACTCAGAAACGAGTTTCCAAGCCAGAAACATGTACTTTGGTGAAGTCTATAGTAGCAAGGCAGTTTCTTCTGGTTTTCATCACTAGTTGGTCAGAAAACAGCAACATGTCACTTTTAGTGTTTTCAGGGCCCGAAAAGCATTTTGACAGCATGTTGTCACTTAGGCTGTTGCTTTTGTCCAGAAGCACTCAGAAAAGAGTTTCCAAGCCAGAAACATGTACTTTGGTGAAGTCTATAGTAGCAAGGCAGTTTCTTCTGGTTTTCATCACTAGTTGGTCAGAAAACAGCAACATGTCACTTTTAGTGTTTTCAGGGCCCGAAAAGCATTTTGACAGCATGTTGTCACTTAGGCTGTTACTTTTCACCAGAAACACTCAGAAACACGTTTCCAAGCCAGAAACATGTGGTTTGGTGAATTCTATAGTAGCAAGGCAGTTTCTTCTGGTTTTCATTGCTAGTTGGTCAGAAAACAGCAACATGTCACTTTTAGTGTTTTCAGGGCCCGAAAAGCATTTTGACAGCATGTTGTCACTTAGGCTGTTACTTTTGTCCAGAAGCACTCAGAAACGAGTTTCCAAGCCAGAAACATGTACTTTGGTGAAGTCTATAGTAGCAAGGCAGTTTCTTCTGGTTTTCATCACTAGTTGGTCAGAAAACAGCAACATGTCACTTTTAGTGTTTTCAGGGCCCGAAAAGCATTTTGACAGCATGTTGTCACTTAGGCTGTTACTTTTGTCCAGAAGCACTCAGAAACGACTTTCCAAGCCAGAAACATGTACTTTGGTGAAGTCTATAGTAGCAAGGCAGTTTCTTCTGGTTTTCATCACTAGTTGGTCAGAAAACAGCAACATGTCACTTTTAGTGTTTTCAGGGCCCGAAAAGCATTTTGACAGCATGTTGTCACTTAGGCTGTTACTTTTGTCCAGAAGCACTCAGAAACGAGTTTCCAAGCCAGAAACATGTACTTTGGTGAAGTCTATAGTAGCAAGGCAGTTTCTTCTGGTTTCATCACTAGTTGGTCAGAAAACAGCAACATGTCACTTTTAGTGTTTTCAGGGCCCGAAAAGCATTTTGACAGCATGTTGTCACTTAGGCTGTTGCTTTTGTCCAGAAGCACTCAGAAAAGAGTTTCCAAGCCAGAAACATGTACTTTGGTGAAGTCTATAGTAGCAAGGCAGTTTCTTCTGGTTTTCATCACTAGTTGGTCAGAAAACAGCAACATGTCACTTTTAGTGTTTTCAGGGCCCGAAAAGCATTTTGACAGCATGTTGTCACTTAGGCTGTTGCTTTTGTCCAGAAGCACTCAGAAACGAGTTTCCAAGCCAGAAACATGTACTTTGGTGAAGTCTATGGTAGCAAGGCAGTTTCTTCTGGTTTTCATCACTAGTTGGTCAGAAAACAGCAACATGTCACTTTTAGTGTTTTCAGGGCCCGAAAAGCATTTTGACAGCATGTTGTCACTTAGGCTGTTACTTTTGTCCAGAAGCACTCAGAAACAAGTTTCCAAGCCAGAAACATGTACTTGGTGAAGTCTATAGTAGCAAGGCAGTTTCTTCTGGTTTTCATCACTAGTTGGTCAGAAAACAGCAACATGTCACTTTTAGTGTTTTCAGGGCCCGAAAAGCATTTTGACAGCATGTTGTCACTTAGGCTGTTACTTTTGTCCAGAAGCACTCAGAAACGAGTTTCCAAGCCAGAAACATGTACTTTGGTGAATTCTATAGTAGCAAGGCAGTTTCTTCTGGTTTTCATCGCTAGTTGGTCAGAAATCAGCAACATGTCACTTTTAGTGTTTTCAGGGCCCGAAAAGCATTTTGACAGCATGTTGTCACTTAGGCTGTTACTTTTGTCCAGAAGCACTCAGAAACGAGTTTCCAAGCCAGAAACATGTACTTTGGTGAAGTCTATAGTAGCAAGGCAGTTTCTTCTGGTTTTCATCACTAGTTGGTCAGAAAACAGCAACATGTCACTTTTAGTGTTTTCAGGGCCCGAAAAGCATTTTGACAGCATGTTGTCACTTAGGCTGTTGCTTTTGTCCAGAAGCACTCAGAAAAGAGTTTCCAAGCCAGAAACATGTACTTTGGTGAAGTCTATAGTAGCAAGGCAGTTTCTTCTGGTTTTCATCACTAGTTGGTCAGAAAACAGCAACATGTCACTTTTAGTGTTTTCAGGGCCCGAAAAGCATTTTGACAGCATGTTGTCACTTAGGCTGTTACTTTTCACCAGAAACACTCAGAAACACGTTTCCAAGCCAGAAACATGTGGTTTGGTGAATTCTATAGTAGCAAGGCAGTTTCTTCTGGTTTTCATTGCTAGTTGGTCAGAAAACAGCAACATGTCACTTTTAGTGTTTTCAGGGCCCGAAAAGCATTTTGACAGCATGTTGTCACTTAGGCTGTTACTTTCACCAGAAGCACTCAGAAACAAGTTTCCAAGCCAGAAACATGTACTTTGGTGAAGTCTATAGTAGTAAAGCAGTTTCCTATGGTTTCTCTCATTAGTTGTTCGGAAAACAGCATCATGTCATTTTTAGTGTTTTCAGGGGCCGAACAGCATTTTGACAGCATGTTGTCACTTAGGCTGTTACTTTTCACCAGAAGCACTCAGAAACAACTTTCCAAGCCAGAAAAATGTACTTTGATGAAGTCTATAGTAGCAAGGCAGTTTCTTCTGGTTTTCATCACTAGTTGGTCAGAAAACAGCAACATGTCACTTTTAGTGTTTTCAGGGCCCGAAAAGCATTTTGACAGCATGTTGTCACTTAGGCTGTTACTTTTCACCAGAAGCACTCAGAAACGAGTTTCCAAGCCAGAAACATGTACTTTGGTGAAGTCTATAGTAGCAAGGCAGTTTCTTCTGGTTTTCATCACTAGTTGGTCAGAAAACAGCAACATGTCACTTTTAGTGTTTTCAGGGCCCGAAAAGCATTTTGACAGCATGTTGTCACTTAGGCTGTTACTTTTCACCAGAAGCACTCAGAAACAAGTTTCCAAGCCAGAAACATGTGGTTTGGTGAAGTCTATAGTAGCAAGGCAGTTTCTTCTGGTTTTCATCACTAGTTGGTCAGAAAACAGCAACATGTCACTTTTAGTGTTTTCAGGGCCCGAAAAGCATTTTGACAGCATGTTGTCACTTAGGCTGTTACTTTGGTCCAGAAGCACTCAGAAACGAGTTTCCAAGCCAGAACATGTACTTTGGTGAAGTCTATAGTAGCAAGGCAGTTTCTTCTGGTTTTCATCACTAGTTGGTCAGAAAACAGCAACATGTCACTTTTAGTGTTTTCAGGGCCCGAAAAGCATTTTGACAGCATGTTGTCACTTAGGCTGTTACTTTTCACCAGAAGCACTCAGAAACAAGTTTCCAAGCCAGAAACATGTGGTTTGGTGAAGTCTATAGTAGCAAGGCAGTTTCTTCTGGTTTTCCTCACTAGTTGGTCAGAAAAAAGCAACATGTCACTTTTAGTGTTTTCAGGGCCCGAAAAGCATTTTGACAGCATGTTGTCACTTAGGCTGTTACTTTTCACCACAAGCACTCAGAAACAAGTTTCCAAGCCAGAAACATGTGGTTTGGTGAAGTCTATAGTAGCAAGGCAGTTTCTTCTGGTTTTCATCACTAGTTGGTCAGAAAACAGCAACATGTCACTTTTAGTGTTTTCAGGGCCCGAAAAGCATTTTGACAGCATGTTGTCACTTAGGCTGTTGCTTTTGTCCAGAAGCACTCAGAAACGAGTTTCCAAGCCAGAAACATGTACTTTGGTGAAGTCTATGGTAGCAAGGCAGTTTCTTCTGGTTTTCATCACTAGTTGGTCAGAAAACAGCAACATGTCACTTTTAGTGTTTTCAGGGCCCGAAAAGCATTTTGACAGCATGTTGTCACTTAGGCTGTTACTTTTGTCCAGAAGCACTCAGAAACAAGTTTCCAAGCCAGAAACATGTACTTTGGTGAAGTCTATAGTAGCAAGGCAGTTTCTTCTGGTTTTCATCACTAGTTGGTCAGAAAACAGCAACATGTCACTTTTAGTGTTTTCAGGGCCCGAAAAGCATTTTGACAGCATGTTGTCACTTAGGCTGTTACTTTTGTCCAGAAGCACTCAGAAACGAGCTTCCAAGCCAGAAACATGTACTTTGGTGAATTCTATAGTAGCAAGGCAGTTTCTTCTGGTTTTCATCGCTAGTTGGTCAGAAATCAGCAACATGTCACTTTTAGTGTTTTCAGGGCCCGAAAAGCATTTTGACAGCATGTTGTCACTTAGGCTGTTACTTTTGTCCAGAAGCACTCAGAAACGAGTTTCCAAGCCAGAAACATGTACTTTGGTGAAGTCTATAGTAGCAAGGCAGTTTCTTCTGGTTTTCATCACTAGTTGGTCAGAAAACAGCAACATGTCACTTTTAGTGTTTTCAGGGCCCGAAAAGCATTTTGACAGCATGTTGTCACTTAGGCTGTTACTTTTGTCCAGAAGCACTCAGAAACGAGTTTCCAAGCCAGAAACATGTACTTTGGTGAAGTCTATAGTAGCAAGGCAGTTTCTTCTGGTTTTCATCACTAGTTGGTCAGAAAACAGCAACATGTCACTTTTAGTGTTTTCAGGGCCCGAAAAGCATTTTGACAGCATGTTGTCACTTAGGCTGTTACTTTTCACCAGAAACACGTTTCCAAGCCAGAAACATGTGGTTTGGTGAATTCTATAGTAGCAAGGCAGTTTCTTCTGGTTTTCATCACTAGTTGGTCAGAAAACAGCAACATGTCACTTTTAGTGTTTTCAGGGCCCGAAAAGCATTTTGACAGCATGTTGTCACTTAGGCTGTTACTTTTGTACAGAAGCACTCAGAAACGAGTTTCCAAGCCAGAAACATGTACTTTGGTGAAGTCTATAGTAGTAAGGCAGTTTCTTCTGGTTTTCATCACTAGTTGGTCAGAAAACAGCAACATGTCACTTTTAGTGTTTTCAGGGCCCGAAAAGCATTTTGACAGCATGTTGTCACTTAGGCTGTTACTTTTGTCCAGAAGCACTCAGAAACGAGTTTCCAAGCCAGAAACATGTACTTTGGTGAAGTCTATAGTAGCAAGGCAGTTTCTTCTGGTTTTCATCACTAGTTGGTCAGAAAACAGCAACATGTCACTTTTAGTGTTTTCAGGGCCCGAAAAGCATTTTGACAGCATGTTGTCACTTAGGCTGTTGCTTTTGTCCAGAAGCACTCAGAAACGAGTTTCCAAGCCAGAAACATGTACTTTGGTGAAGTCTATAGTAGCAAGGCAGTTTCTTCTGGTTTTCATCACTAGTTGGTCAGAAAACAGCAACATGTCACTTTTAGTGTTTTCAGGGCCCGAAAAGCATTTTGACAGCATGTTGTCACTTAGGCTGTTACTTTTCACCAGAAACACTCAGAAAAAAGTATCCAAGCCAGAAACATGTACTTTGGTGAATTCTATAGTAGCAAGGCAGTTTCTTCTGGTTTCCATCACTAGTTGGTTAGAAAACAGCATCATGTCACTTTTAGTGTTTTCACTGGCCGAACAGCATTTTGACAGCATGTTGTCACTTAGGCTGTTACTTTTCACCAGAAACACCCAGAAACAAGTTTCCAAGCCAGAAACATGTGGTTTGGTGAATTCTATAGTAGCAAGGCAGTTTCTTCTGGTTTCCATCACTAGTTGGTTAGAAAACAGCATCATGTCACTTTTAGTGTTTTCAGGCACCAAAAAGCATTTTGAGAGCATGTTGTCACTTAGGCTGTTACTTTTCACCAGAAGCACTCAGAAACAAGTTTCCACGCCAGAAACATGTGGTTTGGTGAATTTTATAGTAGCAAAGCAGTGTCTTCTGTTTTTCATTACTGGTTGGTCAGAAAACAGCAACATGTCACTTTTAGTGTTATCAGGACCCGAAAAGCATTTTGAGAGCATGTTGTCACTTAGGCTGTTACTTTTCATCAGAAACACGTTTCCAAGCTTGAAACATGTGGTTTGGTGAATTCTATAGTAGCAAGGCAGTTTCTTCTGGTTTTCATCACTGGTTGGTCAGAAAACAGCAACATGTCACTTTTAGTGTTTTCAGGGCCCGAAAAGCATTTTGACAGCATGTTGTCACTTAGGCTGTTACTTTTCACCAGAAGCACTCAGAAACAAGTTTCCAAGCCAGAAACATGTACTTTGGTGAAGTCTATAGTAGCAAAGCAGTTTCCTATGGTTTCTCTCATTAGTTGTTCGGAAAACAGCATCATGTCATTTTTAGTGTTTTCAGGGGCCGAACAGCATTTTGACAGCATGTTGTCACTTAGGCTGTTACTTTTCACCAGAAGCACTCAGAAACAACTTTCCAAGCCAGAAAAATGTACTTTGATGAAGTCTATAGTAGCAAGGCAGTTTCTTCTGGTTTTCATCACTAGTTGGTCAGAAAACAGCAACATGTCACTTTTAGTGTTTTCAGGGCCCGAAAAGCATTTTGACAGCATGTTGTCACTTAGGCTGTTACTTTTCACCAGAAGCACTCAGAAACGAGTTTCCAAGCCAGAAACATGTACTTTGGTGAAGTCTATAGTAGCAAGGCAGTTTCTTCTGGTTTTCATCACTAGTTGGTCAGAAAACAGCAACATGTCACTTTTAGTGTTTTCAGGGCCCGAAAAGTATTTTGAAAGCATGTTGTCACTTAGGCTGTTACTTTTCACCAGAAGCACTCAGAAACAAGTTTCCAAGCCAGAAACATGTGGTTTGGTGAAGTCTATAGTAGCAAGGCAGTTTCTTCTGGTTTTCATCACTAGTTGGTCAGAAAACAGCAACATGTCACTTTTAGTGTTTTCAGGGCCCGAAAAGCATTTTGACAGCATGTTGTCACTTAGGCTGTTGCTTTTGTCCAGAAGCACTCAGAAACGAGTTTCCAAGCCAGAAACATGTACTTTGGTGAAGTCTATGGTAGCAAGGCAGTTTCTTCTGGTTTTCATCACTAGTTGGTCAGAAAACAGCAACATGTCACTTTTAGTGTTTTCAGGGCCCGAAAAGCATTTTGACAGCATGTTGTCACTTAGGCTGTTACTTTTGTCCAGAAGCACTCAGAAACAAGTTTCCAAGCCAGAAACATGTACTTTGGTGAAGTCTATAGTAGCAAGGCAGTTTCTTCTGGTTTTCATCACTAGTTGGTCAGAAAACAGCAACATGTCACTTTTAGTGTTTTCAGGGCCCGAAAAGCATTTTGACAGCATGTTGTCACTTAGGCTGTTACTTTTCACCAGAAGCACTCAGAAACGAGTTTCCAAGCCAGAAACATGTACTTTGGTGAAGTCTATAGTAGGAAGGCAGTTTCTTCTGGTTTTCATCACTAGTTGGTCAGAAAACAGCAACATGTCACTTTTAGTGTTTTCAGGGCCCGAAAAGCATTTTGACAGCATGTTGTCACTTAGGCTGTTACTTTTCACCAGAAGCACTCAGAAACAAGTTTCCAAGCCAGAAACATGTGGTTTGGTGAAGTCTATAGTAGCAAGGCAGTTTCTTCTGGTTTTCATCACTAGTTGGTCAGAAAAAAGCAACATGTCACTTTTAGTGTTTTCAGGGCCCGAAAAGCATTTTGACAGCATGTTGTCACTTAGGCTGTTACTTTTCACCAGAAGCACTCAGAAACAAGTTTCCAAGCCAGAAACATGTACTTTGGTGAAGTCTATAGTAGCAAGGCAGTTTCTTCTGGTTTTCATCACTAGTTGGTCAGAAAACAGCAACATGTCACTTTTAGTGTTTTCAGGGCCCGAAAAGCATTTTGACAGCATGTTGTCACTTAGGCTGTTACTTTTCACCAGAAGCACTCAGAAACGAGTTTCCAAGCCAGAAACATGTACTTTGGTGAAGTCTATAGTAGCAAGGCAGTTTCTTCTGGTTTTCATCACTAGTTGGTCAGAAAACAGCAACATGTCACTTTTAGTGTTTTCAGGGCCCGAAAAGCATTTTGACAGCATGTTGTCACTTAGGCTGTTACTTTTCACCAGAAGCACTCAGAAACAAGTTTCCAAGCCAGAAACATGTGGTTTGGTGAAGTCTATAGTAGCAAGGCAGTTTCTTCTGGTTTTCATCACTAGTTGGTCAGAAAAAAGCAACATGTCACTTTTAGTGTTTTCAGGGCCCGAAAAGCATTTTGACAGCATGTTGTCACTTAGGCTGTTACTTTTCACCAGAAGCACTCAGAAACAAGTTTCCAAGCCAGAAACATGTGGTTTGGTGAAGTCTATAGTAGCAAGGCAGTTTCTTCTGGTTTTCATCACTAGTTGGTCAGAAAACAGCAACATGTCACTTTTAGTGTTTTCAGGGCCCGAAAAGCATTTTGACAGCATGTTGTCACTTAGGCTGTTGCTTTTGTCCAGAAGCACTCAGAAACGAGTTTCCAAGCCAGAAACATGTACTTTGGTGAAGTCTATGGTAGCAAGGCAGTTTCTTCTGGTTTTCATCACTAGTTGGTCAGAAAACAGCAACATGTCACTTTTAGTGTTTTCAGGGCCCGAAAAGCATTTTGACAGCATGTTGTCACTTAGGCTGTTACTTTTGTCCAGAAGCACTCAGAAACAAGTTTCCAAGCCAGAAACATGTACTTTGGTGAAGTCTATAGTAGCAAGGCAGTTTCTTCTGGTTTTCATCACTAGTTGGTCAGAAAACAGCAACATGTCACTTTTAGTGTTTTCAGGGCCCGAAAAGCATTTTGACAGCATGTTGTCACTTAGGCTGTTACTTTTGTCCAGAAGCACTCAGAAACGAGTTTCCAAGCCAGAAACATGTACTTTGGTGAATTCTATAGTAGCAAGGCAGTTTCTTCTGGTTTTCATCACTAGTTGGTCAGAAAACAGCAACATGTCACTTTTAGTGTTTTCAGGGCCCGAAAAGCATTTTGACAGCATGTTGTCACTTAGGCTGTTACTTTTCACCAGAAACACTCAGAAACACGTTTCCAAGCCAGAAACATATACTTTGGTGAAGTCTATAGTAGCAAGGCAGTTTCTTCTGGTTTTCATCACTAGTTGGTCAGGAAACAGCATCATGTCACTTTTAGTGTTTTCAGGGCCCGAAAAGCATTTTGACAGCATGTTGTCACTTAGGCTGTTACTTTTCACCAGAAACACTCAGAAAAAAGTCTCCAAGCTTGAAACATGTGGTTTGGTGAATTCTATAGCAGCAAAGAAGTTTCTTCTGGTTTTCATCACTAGTTGGTCAGAAAACAGCAACATGTCACTTTTAGTGTTTTCAGGGCCCGAAAAGCATTTTGACAGCATGTTGTCACTTAGGCTGTTACTTTTCACCACAAGCACTCAGAAACAAGTTTCCAAGCCAGAAACATGTACTTTGCTGAAGTCTATAGTAGCAAGGCAGTTTCTTCTGGTTTTCATCACTAGTTGGTCAGAAAACAGCAACATGTCACTTTTAGTGTTTTCAGGGCCCGAAAAGCATTTTGACAGCATGTTGTCACTTAGGCTGTTACTTTTCACCAGAAGCACTCAGAAACGAGTTTCCAAGCCAGAAACATGTACTTTGGTGAAGTCTATAGTAGCAAGGCAGTTTCCTCTGGTTTCCATAACTAGTTGGTTAGAAAACAGCTTCATGTCACTTTTAGTGTTTTCAGGCACCAAAAAGCATTTTGAGAGCATGTTGTCACTTAGGCTGTTACTTTTCACCAGAAGCACTCAGAAACAAGTTTCCACGCCAGAAACATGTGGTTTGGTGAATTCTATAGTAGCAAGGCAGTGTCTTCTGTTTTTCATTACTGGTTGGTCAGAAAACAGCAACATGTCACTTTTAGTGTTTTCAGGACCCGAAAAGCATTTTGACAACATGTTGTCACTTAGGCTGTTACTTTTCATCAGAAACACGTTTCCAAGCCAGAAACATGTGGTTTGGTGAATTCTATGGTAGCAAGGCAGTTTCTTCTGGTTTTCATCACTGGTTGGTCAGAAAACAGCAACATGTCACTTTTAGTGTTTTCAGGGCCCGAAAAGCATTTTGACAGCATGTTGTCACTTAGGCTGTTACTTTTCACCAGAAACACTCAGAAACAAGTTTCCAAGCCAGAAACATGTGGTTTGGTGAATTCTATAGTAGCAAGGCAATTTCTTCTGGTTTCCATCACTAGTTGGTTAGAAAACAGCATCATGTCACTTTTAGTGTTTTCAGGGGCCGAACAGCATTTTGAGAGCATGTTGTCACTTAGGCTGTTACTTTTCACCAGAAGCACTCAGAAACAAGTTTCCAAGCCAGAAACATGTGGTTTGTTGAATTCTATCGTAGCAAGGCAGTTTCCTCTGGTTTCCCTCATTAGTTGGTCAGAAAACAGCATCATGTCACTTTTAGTATTATCAGGCCCCGAAAAGCATTTTGAGATTTCCAAGCCAGGAACATGTGGTTCCGGTAATTCGATAGTAGCAAGGCACTTTCCTCTGGTTTTCATCACTAGTTGGTCAGAAAACAGCAACATGTCACTTTTAGTGTTTTCAGGGCCCGAAAAGCATTTTGACAGCATGTTGTCACTTAGGCTGTTACTTTTCACCAGAAACACTGAGAAACACGTTTCCAAGCCAGAAACATGTGGTTTGGTGAATTCTATAGTAGCAAGGCAGTTTCTTCTGGTTTTCATCACTAGTTGGTCAGAAAACAGCAACATGTCACTTTTAGTGTTTTCAGGGCCCGAAAAGCATTTTGACAGCATGTTGTCACTTAGGCTGTTGCTTTTGTCCAGAAGCACTCAGAAAAGAGTTTCCAAGCCAGAAACATGTACTTTGGTGAAGTCTATAGTAGCAAGGCAGTTTCTTCTGGTTTTCATCACTAGTTGGTCAGAAAACAGCAACATGTCACTTTTAGTGTTTTCAGGGCCCGAAAAGCATTTTGACAGCATGTTGTCACTTAGGCTGTTACTTTTGTCAAGAAGCACTCAGAAACGAGTTTCCAAGCCAGAAACATGTACTTTGGTGAAGTCTATAGTAGCAAGACAGTTTCCTCTGGTTTCCCTCATTAGTTGGTCAGAAAACAGCATCATGTCACTTTTAGTATTTTCAGGCCCCGAAAAGCATTTTGAGATTTCCAAGCCAGGAACATGTGGTTCCGGTAATTCGATAGTAGCAAGGCACTTTCCTCTGGTTTTCATCACTAGTTGGTCAGAAAACAGCAACATGTCACTTTTAGTGTTTTCAGGGCCCGAAAAGCATTTTGACAGCATGTTGTCACTTAGGCTGTTACTTTTCACCAGAAACACTCAGAAACACGTTTCCAAGCCAGAAACATGTGGTTTGGTGAATTCTATAGTAGCAAGGCAGTTTCTTCTGGTTTTCATCACTAGTTGGTCAGAAAACAGCAACATGTCACTTTTAGTGTTTTCAGGGCCCGAAAAGCATTTTGACAGCATGTTGTCACTTAGGCTGTTGCTTTTGTCCAGAAGCACTCAGAAAAGAGTTTCCAAGCCAGAAACATGTACTTTGGTGAAGTCTATAGTAGCAAGGCAGTTTCTTCTGGTTTTCATCACTAGTTGGTCAGAAAACAGCAACATGTCACTTTTAGTGTTTTCAGGGCCCGAAAAGCATTTTGACAGCATGTTGTCACTTAGGCTGTTGCTTTTGTCCAGAAGCACTCAGAAACGAGTTTCCAAGCCAGAAACATGTACTTTGGTGAAGTCTATGGTAGCAAGGCAGTTTCTTCTGGTTTTCATCACTAGTTGGTCAGAAAACAGCAACATGTCACTTTTAGTGTTTTCAGGGCCCGAAAAGCATTTTGACAGCATGTTGTCACTTAGGCTGTTACTTTTCACCAGAAGCACTCAGAAACAAGTTTCCAAGCCAGAAACATGTACTTTGGTGAAGTCTATAGTAGCAAGGCAGTTTCTTCTGGTTTTCATCACTAGTTGGTCAGAAAACAGCAACATGTCACTTTTAGTGTTTTCAGGGCCCGAAAAGCATTTTGACAGCATGTTGTCACTTAGGCTGTTACTTTTCACCAGAAGCACTCAGAAACGAGTTTCCAAGCCAGAAACATGTACTTTGGTGAAGTCTATAGTAGCAAGGCAGTTTCTTCTGGTTTTCATCACTAGTTGGTCAGAAAACAGCAACATGTCACTTTTAGTGTTTTCAGGGCCCGAAAAGCATTTTGACAGCATGTTGTCACTTAGGCTGTTACTTTTCACCAGAAGCACTCAGAAACAAGTTTCCAAGCCAGAAACATGTGGTTTGGTGAAGTCTATAGTAGCAAGGCAGTTTCTTCTGGTTTTCATCACTAGTTGGTCAGAAAAAAGCAACATGTCACTTTTAGTGTTTTCAGGGCCCGAAAAGTATTTTGACAGCATGTTGTCACTTAGGCTGTTACTTTTCACCAGAAGCACTCAGAAACAAGTTTCCAAGCCAGAAACATGTGGTTTGGTGAAGTCTATAGTAGCAAGGCAGTTTCGTCTGGTTTTCATCACTAGTTGGTCAGAAAACAGCAACATGTCACTTTTAGTGTTTTCAGGGCCCGAAAAGCATTTTGACAGCATGTTGTCACTTAGGCTGTTGCTTTTGTCCAGAAGCACTCAGAAACGAGTTTCCAAGCCAGAAACATGTACTTTGGTGAAGTCTATGGTAGCAAGGCAGTTTCTTCTGGTTTTCATCACTAGTTGGTCAGAAAACAGCAACATGTCACTTTTAGTGTTTTCAGGGCCCGAAAAGCATTTTGACAGCATGTTGTCACTTAGGCTGTTACTTTTGTCCAGAAGCACTCAGAAACAAGTTTCCAAGCCAGAAACATGTACTTTGGTGAAGTCTATAGTAGCAAGGCAGTTTCTTCTGGTTTTCATCACTAGTTGGTCAGAAAACAGCAACATGTCACTTTTAGTGTTTTCAGGGCCCGAAAAGCATTTTGACAGCATGTTGTCACTTAGGCTGTTACTTTTGTCCAGAAGCACTCAGAAACGAGTTTCCAAGCCAGAAACATGTACTTTGGTGAATTCTATAGTAGCAAGGCAGTTTCTTCTGGTTTTCATCACTAGTTGGTCAGAAAACAGCAACATGTCACTTTTAGTGTTTTCAGGGCCCGAAAAGCATTTTGACAGCATGTTGTCACTTAGGCTGTTACTTTTCACCAGAAACACTCAGAAACACGTTTCCAAGCCAGAAACATGTGGTTTGGTGAATTCTATAGTAGCAAGGCAGTTTCTTCTGGTTTTCATCACTAGTTGGTCAGAAAACAGCAACATGTCACTTTTAGTGTTTTCAGGGCCCGAAAAGCATTTTGACAGCATGTTGTCACTTAGGCTGTTACTTTTCACCAGAAACACGTTTCCAAGCCAGAAACATGTGGTTTGGTGAATTCTATAGTAGCAAGGCAGTTTCTTCTGGTTTTCATCACTAGTTGGTCAGAAAACAGCAACATGTCACTTTTAGTGTTTTCAGGGCCCGAAAAGCATTTTGATAGCATGTTGTCACTTAGGCTGTTACTTTTGTACAGAAGCACTCAGAAACGAGTTTCCAAGCCAGAAACATGTACTTTGGTGAAGTCTATAGTAGTAAGGCAGTTTCTTCTGGTTTTCATCACTAGTTGGTCAGAAAACAGCAACATGTCACTTTTAGTGTTTTCAGGGCCCGAAAAGCATTTTGACAGCATGTTGTCACTTAGGCTGTTACTTTTGTCCAGAAGCACTCAGAAACGAGTTTCCAAGCCAGAAACATGTACTTTGGTGAAGTCTATAGTAGCAAGGCAGTTTCTTCTGGTTTTCATCACTAGTTGGTCAGAAAACAGCAACATGTCACTTTTAGTGTTTTCAGGGCCCGAAAAGCATTTTGACAGCATGTTGTCACTTAGGCTGTTGCTTTTGTCCAGAAGCACTCAGAAACGAGTTTCCAAGCCAGAAACATGTACTTTGGTGAAGTCTATAGTAGCAAGGCAGTTTCTTCTGGTTTTCATCACTAGTTGGTCAGAAAACAGCAACATGTCACTTTTAGTGTTTTCAGGGCCCGAAAAGCATTTTGACAGCATGTTGTCACTTAGGCTGTTACTTTTCACCAGAAACACTCAGAAAAAAGTATCCAAGCCAGAAACATGTACTTTGGTGAATTCTATAGTAGCAAGGCAGTTTCTTCTGGTTTCCATCACTAGTTGGTTAGAAAACAGCATCATGTCACTTTTAGTGTTTTCACTGGCCGAACAGCATTTTGACAGCATGTTGTCACTTAGGCTGTTACTTTTCACCAGAAACACCCAGAAACAAGTTTCCAAGCCAGAAACATGTGGTTTGGTGAATTCTATAGTAGCAAGGCAGTTTCTTCTGGTTTCCATCACTAGTTGGTTAGAAAACAGCATCATGTCACTTTTAGTGTTTTCAGGCACCAAAAAGCATTTTGAGAGCATGTTGTCACTTAGGCTGTTACTTTTCACCAGAAGCACTCAGAAACAAGTTTCCACGCCAGAAACATGTGGTTTGGTGAATTTTATAGTAGCAAAGCAGTGTCTTCTGTTTTTCATTACTGGTTGGTCAGAAAACAGCAACATGTCACTTTTAGTGTTATCAGGACCCGAAAAGCATTTTGAGAGCATGTTGTCACTTAGGCTGTTACTTTTCATCAGAAACACGTTTCCAAGCTTGAAACATGTGGTTTGGTGAATTCTATAGTAGCAAGGCAGTTTCTTCTGGTTTTCATCACTGGTTGGTCAGAAAACAGCAACATGTCACTTTTAGTGTTTTCAGGGCCCGAAAAGCATTTTGACAGCATGTTGTCACTTAGGCTGTTACTTTTCACCAGAAGCACTCAGAAACAAGTTTCCAAGCCAGAAACATGTACTTTGGTGAAGTCTATAGTAGCAAAGCAGTTTCCTATGGTTTCTCTCATTAGTTGTTCGGAAAACAGCATCATGTCATTTTTAGTGTTTTCAGGGGCCGAACAGCATTTTGACAGCATGTTGTCACTTAGGCTGTTACTTTTCACCAGAAGCACTCAGAAACAACTTTCCAAGCCAGAAAAATGTACTTTGATGAAGTCTATAGTAGCAAGGCAGTTTCTTCTGGTTTTCATCACTAGTTGGTCAGAAAACAGCAACATGTCACTTTTAGTGTTTTCAGGGCCCGAAAAGCATTTTGACAGCATGTTGTCACTTAGGCTGTTACTTTTCACCAGAAGCACTCAGAAACGAGTTTCCAAGCCAGAAACATGTACTTTGGTGAAGTCTATAGTAGCAAGGCAGTTTCTTCTGGTTTTCATCACTAGTTGGTCAGAAAACAGCAACATGTCACTTTTAGTGTTTTCAGGGCCCGAAAAGTATTTTGAAAGCATGTTGTCACTTAGGCTGTTACTTTTCACCAGAAGCACTCAGAAACAAGTTTCCAAGCCAGAAACATGTGGTTTGGTGAAGTCTATAGTAGCAAGGCAGTTTCTTCTGGTTTTCATCACTAGTTGGTCAGAAAACAGCAACATGTCACTTTTAGTGTTTTCAGGGCCCGAAAAGCATTTTGACAGCATGTTGTCACTTAGGCTGTTGCTTTTGTCCAGAAGCACTCAGAAACGAGTTTCCAAGCCAGAAACATGTACTTTGGTGAAGTCTATGGTAGCAAGGCAGTTTCTTCTGGTTTTCATCACTAGTTGGTCAGAAAACAGCAACATGTCACTTTTAGTGTTTTCAGGGCCCGAAAAGCATTTTGACAGCATGTTGTCACTTAGGCTGTTACTTTTGTCCAGAAGCACTCAGAAACAAGTTTCCAAGCCAGAAACATGTACTTTGGTGAAGTCTATAGTAGCAAGGCAGTTTCTTCTGGTTTTCATCACTAGTTGGTCAGAAAACAGCAACATGTCACTTTTAGTGTTTTCAGGGCCCGAAAAGCATTTTGACAGCATGTTGTCACTTAGGCTGTTACTTTTCACCAGAAGCACTCAGAAACGAGTTTCCAAGCCAGAAACATGTACTTTGGTGAAGTCTATAGTAGGAAGGCAGTTTCTTCTGGTTTTCATCACTAGTTGGTCAGAAAACAGCAACATGTCACTTTTAGTGTTTTCAGGGCCCGAAAAGCATTTTGACAGCATGTTGTCACTTAGGCTGTTACTTTTCACCAGAAGCACTCAGAAACAAGTTTCCAAGCCAGAAACATGTGGTTTGGTGAAGTCTATAGTAGCAAGGCAGTTTCTTCTGGTTTTCATCACTAGTTGGTCAGAAAAAAGCAACATGTCACTTTTAGTGTTTTCAGGGCCCGAAAAGCATTTTGACAGCATGTTGTCACTTAGGCTGTTACTTTTCACCAGAAGCACTCAGAAACGAGTTTCCAAGCCAGAAACATGTACTTTGGTGAAGTCTATAGTAGCAAGGCAGTTTCTTCTGGTTTTCATCACTAGTTGGTCAGAAAACAGCAACATGTCACTTTTAGTGTTTTCAGGGCCCGAAAAGCATTTTGACAGCATGTTGTCACTTAGGCTGTTACTTTTCACCAGAAGCACTCAGAAACAAGTTTCCAAGCCAGAAACATGTGGTTTGGTGAAGTCTATAGTAGCAAGGCAGTTTCTTCTGGTTTTCATCACTAGTTGGTCAGAAAAAAGCAACATGTCACTTTTAGTGTTTTCAGGGCCCGAAAAGCATTTTGACAGCATGTTGTCACTTAGGCTGTTACTTTTCACCAGAAGCACTCAGAAACAAGTTTCCAAGCCAGAAACATGTGGTTTGGTGAAGTCTATAGTAGCAAGGCAGTTTCTTCTGGTTTTCATCACTAGTTGGTCAGAAAACAGCAACATGTCACTTTTAGTGTTTTCAGGGCCCGAAAAGCATTTTGACAGCATGTTGTCACTTAGGCTGTTGCTTTTGTCCAGAAGCACTCAGAAACGAGTTTCCAAGCCAGAAACATGTACTTTGGTGAAGTCTATGGTAGCAAGGCAGTTTCTTCTGGTTTTCATCACTAGTTGGTCAGAAAACAGCAACATGTCACTTTTAGTGTTTTCAGGGCCCGAAAAGCATTTTGACAGCATGTTGTCACTTAGGCTGTTACTTTTGTCCAGAAGCACTCAGAAACAAGTTTCCAAGCCAGAAACATGTACTTTGGTGAAGTCTATAGTAGCAAGGCAGTTTCTTCTGGTTTTCATCACTAGTTGGTCAGAAAACAGCAACATGTCACTTTTAGTGTTTTCAGGGCCCGAAAAGCATTTTGACAGCATGTTGTCACTTAGGCTGTTACTTTTGTCCAGAAGCACTCAGAAACGAGTTTCCAAGCCAGAAACATGTACTTTGGTGAATTCTATAGTAGCAAGGCAGTTTCTTCTGGTTTTCATCACTAGTTGGTCAGAAAACAGCAACATGTCACTTTTAGTGTTTTCAGGGCCCGAAAAGCATTTTGACAGCATGTTGTCACTTAGGCTGTTACTTTTCACCAGAAACACTCAGAAACACGTTTCCAAGCCAGAAACATATACTTTGGTGAAGTCTATAGTAGCAAGGCAGTTTCTTCTGGTTTTCATCACTAGTTGGTCAGGAAACAGCATCATGTCACTTTTAGTGTTTTCAGGGCCCGAAAAGCATTTTGACAGCATGTTGTCACTTAGGCTGTTACTTTTCACCAGAAACACTCAGAAAAAAGTCTCCAAGCTTGAAACATGTGGTTTGGTGAATTCTATAGCAGCAAAGAAGTTTCTTCTGGTTTTCATCACTAGTTGGTCAGAAAACAGCAACATGTCACTTTTAGTGTTTTCAGGGCCCGAAAAGCATTTTGACAGCATGTTGTCACTTAGGCTGTTACTTTTCACCACAAGCACTCAGAAACAAGTTTCCAAGCCAGAAACATGTACTTTGCTGAAGTCTATAGTAGCAAGGCAGTTTCTTCTGGTTTTCATCACTAGTTGGTCAGAAAACAGCAACATGTCACTTTTAGTGTTTTCAGGGCCCGAAAAGCATTTTGACAGCATGTTGTCACTTAGGCTGTTACTTTTCACCAGAAGCACTCAGAAACGAGTTTCCAAGCCAGAAACATGTACTTTGGTGAAGTCTATAGTAGCAAGGCAGTTTCCTCTGGTTTCCATAACTAGTTGGTTAGAAAACAGCTTCATGTCACTTTTAGTGTTTTCAGGCACCAAAAAGCATTTTGAGAGCATGTTGTCACTTAGGCTGTTACTTTTCACCAGAAGCACTCAGAAACAAGTTTCCACGCCAGAAACATGTGGTTTGGTGAATTCTATAGTAGCAAGGCAGTGTCTTCTGTTTTTCATTACTGGTTGGTCAGAAAACAGCAACATGTCACTTTTAGTGTTTTCAGGACCCGAAAAGCATTTTGACAACATGTTGTCACTTAGGCTGTTACTTTTCATCAGAAACACGTTTCCAAGCCAGAAACATGTGGTTTGGTGAATTCTATGGTAGCAAGGCAGTTTCTTCTGGTTTTCATCACTGGTTGGTCAGAAAACAGCAACATGTCACTTTTAGTGTTTTCAGGGCCCGAAAAGCATTTTGACAGCATGTTGTCACTTAGGCTGTTACTTTTCACCAGAAACACTCAGAAACAAGTTTCCAAGCCAGAAACATGTGGTTTGGTGAATTCTATAGTAGCAAGGCAATTTCTTCTGGTTTCCATCACTAGTTGGTTAGAAAACAGCATCATGTCACTTTTAGTGTTTTCAGGGGCCGAACAGCATTTTGAGAGCATGTTGTCACTTAGGCTGTTACTTTTCACCAGAAGCACTCAGAAACAAGTTTCCAAGCCAGAAACATGTGGTTTGTTGAATTCTATCGTAGCAAGGCAGTTTCCTCTGGTTTCCCTCATTAGTTGGTCAGAAAACAGCATCATGTCACTTTTAGTATTATCAGGCCCGAAAAGCATTTTGAGATTTCCAAGCCAGGAACATGTGGTTCCGGTAATTCGATAGTAGCAAGGCACTTTCCTCTGGTTTTCATCACTAGTTGGTCAGAAAACAGCAACATGTCACTTTTAGTGTTTTCAGGGCCCGAAAAGCATTTTGACAGCATGTTGTCACTTAGGCTGTTACTTTTCACCAGAAACACTGAGAAACACGTTTCCAAGCCAGAAACATGTGGTTTGGTGAATTCTATAGTAGCAAGGCAGTTTCTTCTGGTTTTCATCACTAGTTGGTCAGAAAACAGCAACATGTCACTTTTAGTGTTTTCAGGGCCCGAAAAGCATTTTGACAGCATGTTGTCACTTAGGCTGTTGCTTTTGTCCAGAAGCACTCAGAAAAGAGTTTCCAAGCCAGAAACATGTACTTTGGTGAAGTCTATAGTAGCAAGGCAGTTTCTTCTGGTTTTCATCACTAGTTGGTCAGAAAACAGCAACATGTCACTTTTAGTGTTTTCAGGGCCCGAAAAGCATTTTGACAGCATGTTGTCACTTAGGCTGTTACTTTTGTCAAGAAGCACTCAGAAACGAGTTTCCAAGCCAGAAACATGTACTTTGGTGAAGTCTATAGTAGCAAGACAGTTTCCTCTGGTTTCCCTCATTAGTTGGTCAGAAAACAGCATCATGTCACTTTTAGTATTTTCAGGCCCCGAAAAGCATTTTGAGATTTCCAAGCCAGGAACATGTGGTTCCGGTAATTCGATAGTAGCAAGGCACTTTCCTCTGGTTTTCATCACTAGTTGGTCAGAAAACAGCAACATGTCACTTTTAGTGTTTTCAGGGCCCGAAAAGCATTTTGACAGCATGTTGTCACTTAGGCTGTTACTTTTCACCAGAAGCACTCAGAAACGAGTTTCCAAGCCAGAAACATGTACTTTGGTGAAGTCTATAGTAGGAAGGCAGTTTCTTCTGGTTTTCATCACTAGTTGGTCAGAAAACAGCAACATGTCACTTTTAGTGTTTTCAGGGCCCGAAAAGCATTTTGACAGCATGTTGTCACTTAGGCTGTTACTTTTCACCAGAAGCACTCAGAAACAAGTTTCCAAGCCAGAAACATGTGGTTTGGTGAAGTCTATAGTAGCAAGGCAGTTTCTTCTGGTTTTCATCACTAGTTGGTCAGAAAAAAGCAACATGTCACTTTTAGTGTTTTCAGGGCCCGAAAAGCATTTTGACAGCATGTTGTCACTTAGGCTGTTACTTTTCACCAGAAGCACTCAGAAACAAGTTTCCAAGCCAGAAACATGTACTTTGGTGAAGTCTATAGTAGCAAGGCAGTTTCTTCTGGTTTTCATCACTAGTTGGTCAGAAAACAGCAACATGTCACTTTTAGTGTTTTCAGGGCCCGAAAAGCATTTTGACAGCATGTTGTCACTTAGGCTGTTACTTTTCACCAGAAGCACTCAGAAACAAGTTTCCAAGCCAGAAACATGTACTTTGGTGAAGTCTATAGTAGCAAGGCAGTTTCTTCTGGTTTTCATCACTAGTTGGTCAGAAAACAGCAACATGTCACTTTTAGTGTTTTCAGGGCCCGAAAAGCATTTTGACAGCATGTTGTCACTTAGGCTGTTACTTTTCACCAGAAGCACTCAGAAACGAGTTTCCAAGCCAGAAACATGTACTTTGGTGAAGTCTATAGTAGCAAGGCAGTTTCTTCTGGTTTTCATCACTAGTTGGTCAGAAAACAGCAACATGTCACTTTTAGTGTTTTCAGGGCCCGAAAAGCATTTTGACAGCATGTTGTCACTTAGGCTGTTACTTTTCACCAGAAGCACTCAGAAACAAGTTTCCAAGCCAGAAACATGTGGTTTGGTGAAGTCTATAGTAGCAAGGCAGTTTCTTCTGGTTTTCATCACTAGTTGGTCAGAAAAAAGCAACATGTCACTTTTAGTGTTTTCAGGGCCCGAAAAGCATTTTGACAGCATGTTGTCACTTAGGCTGTTACTTTTCACCAGAAGCACTCAGAAACAAGTTTCCAAGCCAGAAACATGTGGTTTGGTGAAGTCTATAGTAGCAAGGCAGTTTCTTCTGGTTTTCATCACTAGTTGGTCAGAAAACAGCAACATGTCACTTTTAGTGTTTTCAGGGCCCGAAAAGCATTTTGACAGCATGTTGTCACTTAGGCTGTTGCTTTTGTCCAGAAGCACTCAGAAACGAGTTTCCAAGCCAGAAACATGTACTTTGGTGAAGTCTATGGTAGCAAGGCAGTTTCTTCTGGTTTTCATCACTAGTTGGTCAGAAAACAGCAACATGTCACTTTTAGTGTTTTCAGGGCCCGAAAAGCATTTTGACAGCATGTTGTCACTTAGGCTGTTACTTTTGTCCAGAAGCACTCAGAAACAAGTTTCCAAGCCAGAAACATGTACTTTGGTGAAGTCTATAGTAGCAAGGCAGTTTCTTCTGGTTTTCATCACTAGTTGGTCAGAAAACAGCAACATGTCACTTTTAGTGTTTTCAGGGCCCGAAAAGCATTTTGACAGCATGTTGTCACTTAGGCTGTTACTTTTGTCCAGAAGCACTCAGAAACGAGTTTCCAAGCCAGAAACATGTACTTTGGTGAATTCTATAGTAGCAAGGCAGTTTCTTCTGGTTTTCATCACTAGTTGGTCAGAAAACAGCAACATGTCACTTTTAGTGTTTTCAGGGCCCGAAAAGCATTTTGACAGCATGTTGTCACTTAGGCTGTTACTTTTCACCAGAAACACTCAGAAACACGTTTCCAAGCCAGAAACATATACTTTGGTGAAGTCTATAGTAGCAAGGCAGTTTCTTCTGGTTTTCATCACTAGTTGGTCAGGAAACAGCATCATGTCACTTTTAGTGTTTTCAGGGCCCGAAAAGCATTTTGACAGCATGTTGTCACTTAGGCTGTTACTTTTCACCAGAAACACTCAGAAAAAAGTCTCCAAGCTTGAAACATGTGGTTTGGTGAATTCTATAGCAGCAAAGAAGTTTCTTCTGGTTTTCATCACTAGTTGGTCAGAAAACAGCAACATGTCACTTTTAGTGTTTTCAGGGCCCGAAAAGCATTTTGACAGCATGTTGTCACTTAGGCTGTTACTTTTCACCACAAGCACTCAGAAACAAGTTTCCAAGCCAGAAACATGTACTTTGCTGAAGTCTATAGTAGCAAGGCAGTTTCTTCTGGTTTTCATCACTAGTTGGTCAGAAAACAGCAACATGTCACTTTTAGTGTTTTCAGGGCCCGAAAAGCATTTTGACAGCATGTTGTCACTTAGGCTGTTACTTTTCACCAGAAGCACTCAGAAACGAGTTTCCAAGCCAGAAACATGTACTTTGGTGAAGTCTATAGTAGCAAGGCAGTTTCCTCTGGTTTCCATAACTAGTTGGTTAGAAAACAGCTTCATGTCACTTTTAGTGTTTTCAGGCACCAAAAGCATTTTGAGAGCATGTTGTCACTTAGGCTGTTACTTTTCACCAGAAGCACTCAGAAACAAGTTTCCACGCCAGAAACATGTGGTTTGGTGAATTCTATAGTAGCAAGGCAGTGTCTTCTGTTTTTCATTACTGGTTGGTCAGAAAACAGCAACATGTCACTTTTAGTGTTTTCAGGACCCGAAAAGCATTTTGACAACATGTTGTCACTTAGGCTGTTACTTTTCATCAGAAACACGTTTCCAAGCCAGAAACATGTGGTTTGGTGAATTCTATGGTAGCAAGGCAGTTTCTTCTGGTTTTCATCACTGGTTGGTCAGAAAACAGCAACATGTCACTTTTAGTGTTTTCAGGGCCCGAAAAGCATTTTGACAGCATGTTGTCACTTAGGCTGTTACTTTTCACCAGAAACACTCAGAAACAAGTTTCCAAGCCAGAAACATGTGGTTTGGTGAATTCTATAGTAGCAAGGCAATTTCTTCTGGTTTCCATCACTAGTTGGTTAGAAAACAGCATCATGTCACTTTTAGTGTTTTCAGGGGCCGAACAGCATTTTGAGAGCATGTTGTCACTTAGGCTGTTACTTTTCACCAGAAGCACTCAGAAACAAGTTTCCAAGCCAGAAACATGTGGTTTGTTGAATTCTATCGTAGCAAGGCAGTTTCCTCTGGTTTCCCTCATTAGTTGGTCAGAAAACAGCATCATGTCACTTTTAGTATTATCAGGCCCCGAAAAGCATTTTGAGATTTCCAAGCCAGGAACATGTGGTTCCGGTAATTCGATAGTAGCAAGGCACTTTCCTCTGGTTTTCATCACTAGTTGGTCAGAAAACAGCAACATGTCACTTTTAGTGTTTTCAGGGCCCGAAAAGCATTTTGACAGCATGTTGTCACTTAGGCTGTTACTTTTCACCAGAAACACTGAGAAACACGTTTCCAAGCCAGAAACATGTGGTTTGGTGAATTCTATAGTAGCAAGGCAGTTTCTTCTGGTTTTCATCACTAGTTGGTCAGAAAACAGCAACATGTCACTTTTAGTGTTTTCAGGGCCCGAAAAGCATTTTGACAGCATGTTGTCACTTAGGCTGTTGCTTTTGTCCAGAAGCACTCAGAAAAGAGTTTCCAAGCCAGAAACATGTACTTTGGTGAAGTCTATAGTAGCAAGGCAGTTTCTTCTGGTTTTCATCACTAGTTGGTCAGAAAACAGCAACATGTCACTTTTAGTGTTTTCAGGGCCCGAAAAGCATTTTGACAGCATGTTGTCACTTAGGCTGTTACTTTTGTCAAGAAGCACTCAGAAACGAGTTTCCAAGCCAGAAACATGTACTTTGGTGAAGTCTATAGTAGCAAGACAGTTTCCTCTGGTTTCCCTCATTAGTTGGTCAGAAAACAGCATCATGTCACTTTTAGTATTTTCAGGCCCCGAAAAGCATTTTGAGATTTCCAAGCCAGGAACATGTGGTTCCGGTAATTCGATAGTAGCAAGGCACTTTCCTCTGGTTTTCATCACTAGTTGGTCAGAAAACAGCAACATGTCACTTTTAGTGTTTTCAGGGCCCGAAAAGCATTTTGACAGCATGTTGTCACTTAGGCTGTTACTTTTCACCAGAAACACTCAGAAACACGTTTCCAAGCCAGAAACATGTGGTTTGGTGAATTCTATAGTAGCAAGGCAGTTTCTTCTGGTTTTCATCACTAGTTGGTCAGAAAACAGCAACATGTCACTTTTAGTGTTTTCAGGGCCCGAAAAGCATTTTGACAGCATGTTGTCACTTAGGCTGTTGCTTTTGTCCAGAAGCACTCAGAAAAGAGTTTCCAAGCCAGAAACATGTACTTTGGTGAAGTCTATAGTAGCAAGGCAGTTTCTTCTGGTTTTCATCACTAGTTGGTCAGAAAACAGCAACATGTCACTTTTAGTGTTTTCAGGGCCCGAAAAGCATTTTGACAGCATGTTGTCACTTAGGCTGTTGCTTTTGTCCAGAAGCACTCAGAAACGAGTTTCCAAGCCAGAAACATGTACTTTGGTGAAGTCTATGGTAGCAAGGCAGTTTCTTCTGGTTTTCATCACTAGTTGGTCAGAAAACAGCAACATGTCACTTTTAGTGTTTTCAGGGCCCGAAAAGCATTTTGACAGCATGTTGTCACTTAGGCTGTTACTTTTCACCAGAAGCACTCAGAAACAAGTTTCCAAGCCAGAAACATGTACTTTGGTGAAGTCTATAGTAGCAAGGCAGTTTCTTCTGGTTTTCATCACTAGTTGGTCAGAAAACAGCAACATGTCACTTTTAGTGTTTTCAGGGCCCGAAAAGCATTTTGACAGCATGTTGTCACTTAGGCTGTTACTTTTCACCAGAAGCACTCAGAAACGAGTTTCCAAGCCAGAAACATGTACTTTGGTGAAGTCTATAGTAGCAAGGCAGTTTCTTCTGGTTTTCATCACTAGTTGGTCAGAAAACAGCAACATGTCACTTTTAGTGTTTTCAGGGCCCGAAAAGCATTTTGACAGCATGTTGTCACTTAGGCTGTTACTTTTCACCAGAAGCACTCAGAAACAAGTTTCCAAGCCAGAAACATGTGGTTTGGTGAAGTCTATAGTAGCAAGGCAGTTTCTTCTGGTTTTCATCACTAGTTGGTCAGAAAAAAGCAACATGTCACTTTTAGTGTTTTCAGGGCCCGAAAAGTATTTTGACAGCATGTTGTCACTTAGGCTGTTACTTTTCACCAGAAGCACTCAGAAACAAGTTTCCAAGCCAGAAACATGTGGTTTGGTGAAGTCTATAGTAGCAAGGCAGTTTCGTCTGGTTTTCATCACTAGTTGGTCAGAAAACAGCAACATGTCACTTTTAGTGTTTTCAGGGCCCGAAAAGCATTTTGACAGCATGTTGTCACTTAGGCTGTTGCTTTTGTCCAGAAGCACTCAGAAACGAGTTTCCAAGCCAGAAACATGTACTTTGGTGAAGTCTATGGTAGCAAGGCAGTTTCTTCTGGTTTTCATCACTAGTTGGTCAGAAAACAGCAACATGTCACTTTTAGTGTTTTCAGGGCCCGAAAAGCATTTTGACAGCATGTTGTCACTTAGGCTGTTACTTTTGTCCAGAAGCACTCAGAAACAAGTTTCCAAGCCAGAAACATGTACTTTGGTGAAGTCTATAGTAGCAAGGCAGTTTCTTCTGGTTTTCATCACTAGTTGGTCAGAAAACAGCAACATGTCACTTTTAGTGTTTTCAGGGCCCGAAAAGCATTTTGACAGCATGTTGTCACTTAGGCTGTTACTTTTGTCCAGAAGCACTCAGAAACGAGTTTCCAAGCCAGAAACATGTACTTTGGTGAATTCTATAGTAGCAAGGCAGTTTCTTCTGGTTTTCATCACTAGTTGGTCAGAAAACAGCAACATGTCACTTTTAGTGTTTTCAGGGCCCGAAAAGCATTTTGACAGCATGTTGTCACTTAGGCTGTTACTTTTCACCAGAAACACTCAGAAACACGTTTCCAAGCCAGAAACATGTGGTTTGGTGAATTCTATAGTAGCAAGGCAGTTTCTTCTGGTTTTCATCACTAGTTGGTCAGAAAACAGCAACATGTCACTTTTAGTGTTTTCAGGGCCCGAAAAGCATTTTGACAGCATGTTGTCACTTAGGCTGTTACTTTTGTCAAGAAGCACTCAGAAACGAGTTTCCAAGCCAGAAACATGTACTTTGGTGAAGTCTATAGTAGCAAGGCAGTTTCTTCTGGTTTTCATCACTAGTTGGTCAGAAAACAGCAACATGTCACTTTTAGTGTTTTCAGGGCCCGAAAAGCATTTTGACAGCATGTTGTCACTTAGGCTGTTGCTTTTGTCCAGAAGCACTCAGAAACGAGTTTCCAAGCCAGAAACATGTACTTTGGTGAAGTCTATAGTAGCAAGGCAGTTTCTTCTGGTTTTCATCACTAGTTGGTCAGGAAACAGCATCATGTCACTTTTAGTGTTTTCAGGGCCCGAAAAGCATTTTGACAGCATGTTGTCACTTAGGCTGTTACTTTTCACCAGAAACACTCAGAAAAAAGTCTCCAAGCTTGAAACATGTGGTTTGGTGAATTCTATAGCAGCAAAGAAGTTTCTTCTGGTTTTCATCACTAGTTGGTCAGAAAACAGCAACATGTCACTTTTAGTGTTTTCAGGGCCCGAAAAGCATTTTGACAGCATGTTGTCACTTAGGCTGTTACTTTTCACCACAAGCACTCAGAAACAAGTTTCCAAGCCAGAAACATGTACTTTGCTGAAGTCTATAGTAGCAAGGCAGTTTCTTCTGGTTTTCATCACTAGTTGGTCAGAAAACAGCAACATGTCACTTTTAGTGTTTTCAGGGCCCGAAAAGCATTTTGACAGCATGTTGTCACTTAGGCTGTTACTTTTCACCAGAAGCACTCAGAAACGAGTTTCCAAGCCAGAAACATGTACTTTGGTGAAGTCTATAGTAGCAAGGCAGTTTCCTCTGGTTTCCATAACTAGTTGGTTAGAAAACAGCTTCATGTCACTTTTAGTGTTTTCAGGCACCAAAAAGCATTTTGAGAGCATGTTGTCACTTAGGCTGTTACTTTTCACCAGAAGCACTCAGAAACAAGTTTCCACGCCAGAAACATGTGGTTTGGTGAATTTTATAGTAGCAAAGCAGTGTCTTCTGTTTTTCATTACTGGTTGGTCAGAAAACAGCAACATGTCACTTTTAGTGTTATCAGGACCCGAAAAGCATTTTGGGAGCATGTTGTCACTTAGGCTGTTACTTTTCATCAGAAACACGTTTCCAAGCTTGAAACATGTGGTTTGGTGAATTCTATAGTAGCAAGGCAGTTTCTTCTGGTTTTCATCACTGGTTGGTCAGAAAACAGCAACATGTCACTTTTAGTGTTTTCAGGGCCCGAAAAGCATTTTGAGAGCATGTTGTCACTTAGGCTGTTACTTTTCACCAGAAACACTCAGAAACACGTTTCCGAGCCAGAAACATGTGGTTTGGTGAATTCTATAGTAGCAAGGCAGTTTCTTCTGGTTTTCATCACTAGTTGGTCAGAAAACAGCAACATGTCACTTTTAGTGTTTTCAGGGCCCGAAAAGCATTTTGACAGCATGTTGTCACTTAGGCTGTTACTTTTCACCAGAAGCACTCAGAAACGAGTTTCCAAGCCAGAAACATGTACTTTGGTGAAGTCTATAGTAGCAAGGCAGTTTCTTCTGGTTTTCATCACTAGTTGGTCAGAAAACAGCAAAATGTCACTTTTAGTGTTTTCAGGGCCCGAAAAGCATTTTGACAGCATGTTGTCACTTAGGCTGTTACTTTTCACCAGAAGCACTCAGAAACAAGTTTCCAAGCCAGAAACATGTACTTTGGTGAAGTCTATAGTAGCAAAGCAGTTTCTTATGGTTTCTCTCATTAGTTGTTCGGAAAACAGCATCATGTCATTTTTAGTGTTTTCAGGGGCCGAACAGCATTTTGACAGCATGTTGTCACTTAGGCTGTTACTTTTCACCAGAAGCACTCAGAAACAACTTTCCAAGCCAGAAAAATGTACTTTGATGAAGTCTATAGTAGCAAGGCAGTTTCTTCTGGTTTTCATCACTAGTTGGTCAGAAAACAGCAACATGTCACTTTTAGTGTTTTCAGGGCCCGAAAAGCATTTTGACAGCATGTTGTCACTTAGGCTGTTACTTTTCACCAGAAGCACTCAGAAACGAGTTTCCAAGCCAGAAACATGTACTTTGGTGAAGTCTATAGTAGCAAGGCAGTTTCTTCTGGTTTTCATCACTAGTTGGTCAGAAAACAGCAACATGTCACTTTTAGTGTTTTCAGGGCCCGAAAAGCATTTTGACAGCATGTTGTCACTTAGGCTGTTACTTTTCACCAGAAGCACTCAGAAACAAGTTTCCAAGCCAGAAACATGTGGTTTGGTGAAGTCTATAGTAGCAAGGCAGTTTCTTCTGGTTTTCATCACTAGTTGGTCAGAAAAAAGCAACATGTCACTTTTAGTGTTTTCAGGGCCCGAAAAGTATTTTGACAGCATGTTGTCACTTAGGCTGTTACTTTTCACCAGAAGCACTCAGAAACAAGTTTCCAAGCCAGAAACATGTGGTTTGGTGAAGTCTATAGTAGCAAGGCAGTTTCTTCTGGTTTTCATCACTAGTTGGTCAGAAAACAGCAACATGTCACTTTTAGTGTTTTCAGGGCCCGAAAAGCATTTTGACAGCATGTTGTCACTTAGGCTGTTGCTTTTGTCCAGAAGCACTCAGAAACGAGTTTCCAAGCCAGAAACATGTACTTTGGTGAAGTCTATGGTAGCAAGGCAGTTTCTTCTGGTTTTCATCACTAGTTGGTCAGAAAAAAGCAACATGTCACTTTTAGTGTTTTCAGGGCCCGAAAAGCATTTTGACAGCATGTTGTCACTTAGGCTGTTACTTTTCACCAGAAGCACTCAGAAACAAGTTTCCACGCCAGAAACATGTGGTTTGGTGAATTCTATAGTAGCAAGGCAGTGTCTTCTGTTTTTCATTACTGGTTGGTCAGAAAACAGCAACATGTCACTTTTAGTGTTTTCAGGACCCGAAAAGCATTTTGACAACATGTTGTCACTTAGGCTGTTACTTTTCATCAGAAACACGTTTCCAAGCCAGAAACATGTGGTTTGGTGAATTCTATGGTAGCAAGGCAGTTTCTTCTGGTTTTCATCACTGGTTGGTCAGAAAACAGCAACATGTCACTTTTAGTGTTTTCAGGGCCCGAAAAGCATTTTGACAGCATGTTGTCACTTAGGCTGTTACTTTTCACCAGAAACACTCAGAAACAAGTTTCCAAGCCAGAAACATGTGGTTTGGTGAATTCTATAGTAGCAAGGCAATTTCTTCTGGTTTCCATCACTAGTTGGTTAGAAAACAGCATCATGTCACTTTTAGTGTTTTCAGGGGCCGAACAGCATTTTGAGAGCATGTTGTCACTTAGGCTGTTACTTTTCACCAGAAGCACTCAGAAACAAGTTTCCAAGCCAGAAACATGTGGTTTGTTGAATTCTATCGTAGCAAGGCAGTTTCCTCTGGTTTCCCTCATTAGTTGGTCAGAAAACAGCATCATGTCACTTTTAGTATTTTCAGGCCCCGAAAAGCATTTTGAGATTTCCAAGCCAGGAACATGTGGTTCCGGTAATTCGATAGTAGCAAGGCACTTTCCTCTGGTTTTCATCACTAGTTGGTCAGAAAACAGCAACATGTCACTTTTAGTGTTTTCAGGGCCCGAAAAGCATTTTGACAGCATGTTGTCACTTAGGCTGTTACTTTTCACCAGAAACACTGAGAAACACGTTTCCAAGCCAGAAACATGTGGTTTGGTGAATTCTACAGTAGCAAGGTAGTTTCTTCTGGTTTTCATCACTGGTTGGTCAGAAAACAGCAACATGTCACTTTTAGTGTTTTCAGGGCCCGAAAAGCATTTTGACAGCATGTTGTCACTTAGGCTGTTACTTTTCACCAGAAACACTCAGAAAAAAGTCTCCAAGCCAGAAACATGTGGTTTGGTGAATTCTATAGTAGCAAGGCAGTTTCTTCTGGTTTCCATCACTAGTTGGTCAGAAAACAGCAACATGTCACTTTTAGTGTTTTCAGGCCCCGAAAAGCATTTTGACAGCATGTTGTCACTTAGGCTGTTACTTTTGTCCAGAAGCACTCAGAAACGAGTTTCCAAGCCAGAAACATGTACTTTGGTGAAGTCTATAGTAGCAAGGCAGTTTCTTCTGGTTTTCATCACTAGTTGGTCAGAAAACAGCAACATGTCACTTTTAGTGTTTTCAGGGCCCGAAAAGCATTTTGACAGCATGTTGTCACTTAGGCTGTTACTTTTCACCAGAAACACTCAGAAAAAAGTATCCAAGCCAGAAACATGTACTTTGGTGAATTCTATAGTAGCAAGGCAGTTTCTTCTGGTTTCCATCACTAGTTGGTTAGAAAACAGCATCATGTCACTTTTAGTGTTTTCAGGGGCCGAACAGCATTTTGACAGCATGTTGTCACTTAGGCTGTTACTTTTCACCAGAAACACTCAGAAACAAGTTTCCAAGCCAGAAACATGTGGTTTGGTGAATTCTATAGTAGCAAGGCAGTTTCCTCTGGTTTCCATAACTAGTTGTTTAGAAAACAGCTTCATGTCACTTTTAGTGTTTTCAGGCACCAAAAAGCATTTTGAGAGCATGTTGTCACTTAGGCTGTTACTTTTCACCAGAAGCACTCAGAAACAAGTTTCCACGCCAGAAACATGTGGTTTGGTGAATTTTATAGTAGCAAAGCAGTGTCTTCTGTTTTTCATTACTGGTTGGTCAGAAAACAGCAACATGTCACTTTTAGTGTTATCAGGACCCGAAAAGCAATTTTGGGAGCATGTTGTCACTTAGGCTGTTACTTTTCATCAGAAACACGTTTCCAAGCTTGAAACATGTGGTTTGGTGAATTCTATAGTAGCAAGGCAGTTTCTTCTGGTTTTCATCACTGGTTGGTCAGAAAACAGCAACATGTCACTTTTAGTGTTTTCAGGGCCCGAAAAGCATTTTGAGAGCATGCTGTCACTTAGGCTGTTACTTTTCACCAGAAACACTCAGAAACACGTTTCCGAGCCAGAAACATGTGGTTTGGTGAATTCTATAGTAGCAAGGCAGTTTCTTCTGGTTTTCATCACTAGTTGGTCAGAAAACAGCAACATGTCACTTTTAGTGTTTTCAGGGCCCGAAAAGCATTTTGACAGCATGTTGTCACTTAGGCTGTTACTTTTCACCAGAAGCACTCAGAAACGAGTTTCCAAGCCAGAAACATGTACTTTGGTGAAGTCTATAGTAGCAAGGCAGTTTCTTCTGGTTTTCATCACTAGTTGGTCAGAAAACAGCAAAATGTCACTTTTAGTGTTTTCAGGGCCCGAAAAGCATTTTGACAGCATGTTGTCACTTAGGCTGTTACCTTTCACCAGAAGCACTCAGAAACAAGTTTCCAAGCCAGAAACATGTACTTTGGTGAAGTCTATAGTAGCAAAGCAGTTTCTTATGGTTTCTCTCATTAGTTGTTCGGAAAACAGCATCATGTCATTTTTAGTGTTTTCAGGGGCCGAACAGCATTTTGACAGCATGTTGTCACGTAGGCTGTTACTTTTCACCAGAAGCACTCAGAAACAACTTTCCAAGCCAGAAAAATGTACTTTGATGAAGTCTATAGTAGCAAGGCAGTTTCTTCTGGTTTTCATCACTAGTTGGTCAGAAAACAGCAACATGTCACTTTTAGTGTTTTCAGGGCCCGAAAAGCATTTTGACAGCATGTTGTCACTTAGGCTGTTACTTTTCACCAGAAGCACTCAGAAACGAGTTTCCAAGCCAGAAACATGTACTTTGGTGAAGTCTATAGTAGCAAGGCAGTTTCTTCTGGTTTTCATCACTAGTTGGTCAGAAAAAAGCAACATGTCACTTTTAGTGTTTTCAGGGCCCGAAAAGTATTTTGACAGCATGTTGTCACTTAGGCTGTTACTTTTCACCAGAAGCACTCAGAAACAAGTTTCCAAGCCAGAAACATGTGGTTTGGTGAAGTCTATAGTAGCAAGGCAGTTTCTTCTGGTTTTCATCACTAGTTGGTCAGAAAACAGCAACATGTCACTTTTAGTGTTTTCAGGGCCCGAAAAGCATTTTGACAGCATGTTGTCACTTAGGCTGTTGCTTTTGTCCAGAAGCACTCAGAAACGAGTTTCCAAGCCAGAAACATGTACTTTGGTGAAGTCTATGGTAGCAAGGCAGTTTCTTCTGGTTTTCATCACTAGTTGGTCAGAAAACAGCAACATGTCACTTTTAGTGTTTTCAGGGCCCGAAAAGCATTTTGACAGCATGTTGTCACTTAGGCTGTTACTTTTCACCAGAAGCACTCAGAAACAAGTTTCCACGCCAGAAACATGTGGTTTGGTGAATTCTATAGTAGCAAGGCAGTGTCTTCTGTTTTTCATTACTGGTTGGTCAGAAAACAGCAACATGTCACTTTTAGTGTTTTCAGGACCCGAAAAGCATTTTGACAACATGTTGTCACTTAGGCTGTTACTTTTCATCAGAAACACGTTTCCAAGCCAGAAACATGTGGTTTGGTGAATTCTATGGTAGCAAGGCAGTTTCTTCTGGTTTTCATCACTGGTTGGTCAGAAAACAGCAACATGTCACTTTTAGTGTTTTCAGGGCCCGAAAAGCATTTTGACAGCATGTTGTCACTTAGGCTGTTACTTTTCACCAGAAACACTCAGAAACAAGTTTCCAAGCCAGAAACATGTGGTTTGGTGAATTCTATAGTAGCAAGGCAATTTCTTCTGGTTTCCATCACTAGTTGGTTAGAAAACAGCATCATGTCACTTTTAGTGTTTTCAGGGGCCGAACAGCATTTTGAGAGCATGTTGTCACTTAGGCTGTTACTTTTCACCAGAAGCACTCAGAAACAAGTTTCCAAGCCAGAAACATGTGGTTTGTTGAATTCTATCATAGCAAGGCAGTTTCCTCTGGTTTCCCTCATTAGTTGGTCAGAAAACAGCATCATGTCACTTTTAGTATTTTCAGGCCCCGAAAAGCATTTTGAGATTTCCAAGCCAGGAACATGTGGTTCCGGTAATTCGATAGTAGCAAGGCACTTTCCTCTGGTTTTCATCACTAGTTGGTCAGAAAACAGCAACATGTCACTTTTAGTGTTTTCAGGGCCCGAAAAGCATTTTGACAGCATGTTGTCACTTAGGCTGTTACTTTTCACCAGAAACACTGAGAAACACGTTTCCAAGCCAGAAACATGTGGTTTGGTGAATTCTACAGTAGCAAGGTAGTTTCTTCTGGTTTTCATCACTGGTTGGTCAGAAAACAGCAACATGTCACTTTTAGTGTTTTCAGGGCCCGAAAAGCATTTTGACAGCATGTTGTCACTTAGGCTGTTACTTTTCACCAGAAACACTCAGAAAAAAGTTTCCAAGCCAGAAACATGTGGTTTGGTGAATTCTATAGTAGCAAGGCAGTTTCTTCTGGTTTCCATCACTAGTTGGTCAGAAAACAGCATCATGTCACTTGTAGTGTTTTCAGGCCCCGAAAAGTATTTTGAGAGCATGTTGTCACTTAGGCTGTTACTTTTCACCAGAAGCACTCAGAAACAAGTTTCCAAGCCAGAAACATGTGGTTTGGTGAAGTCTATAGTAGCAAGGCAGTTTCTTCTGGTTTTCATCACTAGTTGGTCAGAAAACAGCAACATGTCACTTTTAGTGTTTTCAGGGCCCGAAAAGCATTTTGACAGCATGTTGTCACTTAGGCTGTTGCTTTTGTCCAGAAGCACTCAGAAACGAGTTTCCAAGCCAGAAACATGTACTTTGGTGAAGTCTATGGTAGCAAGGCAGTTTCTTCTGGTTTTCATCACTAGTTGGTCAGAAAACAGCAACATGTCACTTTTAGTGTTTTCAGGGCCCGAAAAGCATTTTGACAGCATGTTGTCACTTAGGCTGTTGCTTTTGTCCAGAAGCACTCAGAAAAGAGTTTCCAAGCCAGAAACATGTACTTTGGTGAAGTCTATAGTAGCAAGGCAGTTTCTTCTGGTTTTCATCACTAGTTGGTCAGAAAACAGCAACATGTCACTTTTAGTGTTTTCAGGGCCCGAAAAGCATTTTGACAGCATGTTGTCACTTAGGCTGTTGCTTTTGTCCAGAAGCACTCAGAAACGAGTTTCCAAGCCAGAAACATGTACTTTGGTGAAGTCTATGGTAGCAAGGCAGTTTCTTCTGGTTTTCATCACTAGTTGGTCAGAAAACAGCAACATGTCACTTTTAGTGTTTTCAGGGCCCGAAAAGCATTTTGACAGCATGTTGTCACTTAGGCTGTTACTTTTGTCCAGAAGCACTCAGAAACAAGTTTCCAAGCCAGAAACATGTACTTTGGTGAAGTCTATAGTAGCAAGGCAGTTTCTTCTGGTTTTCATCACTAGTTGGTCAGAAAACAGCAACATGTCACTTTTAGTGTTTTCAGGGCCCGAAAAGCATTTTGACAGCATGTTGTCACTTAGGCTGTTACTTTTGTCCAGAAGCACTCAGAAACGAGTTTCCAAGCCAGAAACATGTACTTTGGTGAAGTCTATAGTAGCAAGGCAGTTTCTTCTGGTTTTCATCACTAGTTGGTCAGAAAACAGCAACATGTCACTTTTAGTGTTTTCAGGGCCCGAAAAGCATTTTGACAGCATGTTGTCACTTAGGCTGTTACTTTTCACCAGAAACACTCAGAAAAAAGTATCCAAGCCAGAAACATGTACTTTGGTGAATTCTATAGTAGCAAGGCAGTTTCTTCTGGTTTCCATCACTAGTTGGTTAGAAAACAGCATCATGTCACTTTTAGTGTTTTCAGGGGCCGAACAGCATTTTGACAGCATGTTGTCACTTAGGCTGTTACTTTTCACCAGAAACACTCAGAAACAAGTTTCCAAGCCAGAAACATGTGGTTTGGTGAATTCTATAGTAGCAAGGCAGTTTCCTCTGGTTTCCATAACTAGTTGTTTAGAAAACAGCTTCATGTCACTTTTAGTGTTTTCAGGCACCAAAAAGCATTTTGAGAGCATGTTGTCACTTAGGCTGTTACTTTTCACCAGAAGCACTCAGAAACAAGTTTCCACGCCAGAAACATGTGGTTTGGTGAATTTTATAGTAGCAAAGCAGTGTCTTCTGTTTTTCATTACTGGTTGGTCAGAAAACAGCAACATGTCACTTTTAGTGTTATCAGGACCCGAAAAGCATTTTGGGAGCATGTTGTCACTTAGGCTGTTACTTTTCATCAGAAACACGTTTCCAAGCTTGAAACATGTGGTTTGGTGAATTCTATAGTAGCAAGGCAGTTTCTTCTGGTTTTCATCACTGGTTGGTCAGAAAACAGCAACATGTCACTTTTAGTGTTTTCAGGGCCCGAAAAGCATTTTGAGAGCATGCTGTCACTTAGGCTGTTACTTTTCACCAGAAACACTCAGAAACACGTTTCCGAGCCAGAAACATGTGGTTTGGTGAATTCTATAGTAGCAAGGCAGTTTCTTCTGGTTTTCATCACTAGTTGGTCAGAAAACAGCAACATGTCACTTTTAGTGTTTTCAGGGCCCGAAAAGCATTTTGACAGCATGTTGTCACTTAGGCTGTTACTTTTCACCAGAAGCACTCAGAAACGAGTTTCCAAGCCAGAAACATGTACTTTGGTGAAGTCTATAGTAGCAAGGCAGTTTCTTCTGGTTTTCATCACTAGTTGGTCAGAAAACAGCAAAATGTCACTTTTAGTGTTTTCAGGGCCCGAAAAGCATTTTGACAGCATGTTGTCACTTAGGCTGTTACTTTTCACCAGAAGCACTCAGAAACAAGTTTCCAAGCCAGAAACATGTACTTTGGTGAAGTCTATAGTAGCAAAGCAGTTTCTTATGGTTTCTCTCATTAGTTGTTCGGAAAACAGCATCATGTCATTTTTAGTGTTTTCAGGGGCCGAACAGCATTTTGACAGCATGTTGTCACTTAGGCTGTTACTTTTCACCAGAAGCACTCAGAAACAACTTTCCAAGCCAGAAAAATGTACTTTGATGAAGTCTATAGTAGCAAGGCAGTTTCTTCTGGTTTTCATCACTAGTTGGTCAGAAAACAGCAACATGTCACTTTTAGTGTTTTCAGGGCCCGAAAAGCATTTTGACAGCATGTTGTCACTTAGGCTGTTACTTTTCACCAGAAGCACTCAGAAACGAGTTTCCAAGCCAGAAACATGTACTTTGGTGAAGTCTATAGTAGCAAGGCAGTTTCTTCTGGTTTTCATCACTAGTTGGTCAGAAAACAGCAACATGTCACTTTTAGTGTTTTCAGGGCCCGAAAAGCATTTTGACAGCATGTTGTCACTTAGGCTGTTACTTTTCACCAGAAGCACTCAGAAACAAGTTTCCAAGCCAGAAACATGTGGTTTGGTGAAGTCTATAGTAGCAAGGCAGTTTCTTCTGGTTTTCATCACTAGTTGGTCAGAAAAAAGCAACATGTCACTTTTAGTGTTTTCAGGGCCCGAAAAGTATTTTGACAGCATGTTGTCACTTAGGCTGTTACTTTTCACCAGAAGCACTCAGAAACAAGTTTCCAAGCCAGAAACATGTGGTTTGGTGAAGTCTATAGTAGCAAGGCAGTTTCTTCTGGTTTTCATCACTAGTTGGTCAGAAAACAGCAACATGTCACTTTTAGTGTTTTCAGGGCCCGAAAAGCATTTTGACAGCATGTTGTCACTTAGGCTGTTGCTTTTGTCCAGAAGCACTCAGAAACGAGTTTCCAAGCCAGAAACATGTACTTTGGTGAAGTCTATGGTAGCAAGGCAGTTTCTTCTGGTTTTCATCACTAGTTGGTCAGAAAACAGCAACATGTCACTTTTAGTGTTTTCAGGGCCCGAAAAGCATTTTGACAGCATGTTGTCACTTAGGCTGTTACTTTTCACCAGAAGCACTCAGAAACAAGTTTCCACGCCAGAAACATGTGGTTAGGTGAATTCTATAGTAGCAAGGCAGTGTCTTCTGTTTTTCATTACTGGTTGGTCAGAAAACAGCAACATGTCACTTTTAGTGTTTTCAGGACCCGAAAAGCATTTTGACAACATGTTGTCACTTAGGCTGTTACTTTTCATCAGAAACACGTTTCCAAGCCAGAAACATGTGGTTTGGTGAATTCTATGGTAGCAAGGCAGTTTCTTCTGGTTTTCATCACTGGTTGGTCAGAAAACAGCAACATGTCACTTTTAGTGTTTTCAGGGCCCGAAAAGCATTTTGACAGCATGTTGTCACTTAGGCTGTTACTTTTCACCAGAAACACTCAGAAACAAGTTTCCAAGCCAGAAACATGTGGTTTGGTGAATTCTATAGTAGCAAGGCAATTTCTTCTGGTTTCCATCACTAGTTGGTTAGAAAACAGCATCATGTCACTTTTAGTGTTTTCAGGGGCCGAACAGCATTTTGAGAGCATGTTGTCACTTAGGCTGTTACTTTTCACCAGAAGCACTCAGAAACAAGTTTCCAAGCCAGAAACATGTGGTTTGTTGAATTCTATCGTAGCAAGGCAGTTTCCTCTGGTTTCCCTCATTAGTTGGTCAGAAAACAGCATCATGTCACTTTTAGTATTTTCAGGCCCCGAAAAGCATTTTGAGATTTCCAAGCCAGGAACATGTGGTTCCGGTAATTCGATAGTAGCAAGGCACTTTCCTCTGGTTTTCATCACTAGTTGGTCAGAAAACAGCAACATGTCACTTTTAGTGTTTTCAGGGCCCGAAAAGCATTTTGACAGCATGTTGTCACTTAGGCTGTTACTTTTCACCAGAAACACTGAGAAACACGTTTCCAAGCCAGAAACATGTGGTTTGGTGAATTCTACAGTAGCAAGGTAGTTTCTTCTGGTTTTCATCACTGGTTGGTCAGAAAACAGCAACATGTCACTTTTAGTGTTTTCAGGGCCCGAAAAGCATTTTGACAGCATGTTGTCACTTAGGCTGTTACTTTTCACCAGAAACACTCAGAAAAAAGTCTCCAAGCCAGAAACATGTGGTTTGGTGAATTCTATAGTAGCAAGGCAGTTTCTTCTGGTTTCCATCACTAGTTGGTCAGAAAACAGCATCATGTCACTTGTAGTGTTTTCAGGCCCCGAAAAGTATTTTGAGAGCATGTTGTCACTTAGGCTGTTACTTTTCACCAGAAGCACTCAGAAACAAGTTTCCAAGCCAGAAACATGTGGTTTGGTGAAGTCTATAGTAGCAAGGCAGTTTCTTCTGGTTTTCATCACTAGTTGGTCAGAAAACAGCAACATGTCACTTTTAGTGTTTTCAGGGCCCGAAAAGCATTTTGACAGCATGTTGTCACTTAGGCTGTTGCTTTTGTCCAGAAGCACTCAGAAACGAGTTTCCAAGCCAGAAACATGTACTTTGGTGAAGTCTATGGTAGCAAGGCAGTTTCTTCTGGTTTTCATCACTAGTTGGTCAGAAAACAGCAACATGTCACTTTTAGTGTTTTCAGGGCCCGAAAAGCATTTTGACAGCATGTTGTCACTTAGGCTGTTGCTTTTGTCCAGAAGCACTCAGAAAAGAGTTTCCAAGCCAGAAACATGTACTTTGGTGAAGTCTATAGTAGCAAGGCAGTTTCTTCTGGTTTTCATCACTAGTTGGTCAGAAAACAGCAACATGTCACTTTTAGTGTTTTCAGGGCCCGAAAAGCATTTTGACAGCATGTTGTCACTTAGGCTGTTGCTTTTGTCCAGAAGCACTCAGAAACGAGTTTCCAAGCCAGAAACATGTACTTTGGTGAAGTCTATGGTAGCAAGGCAGTTTCTTCTGGTTTTCATCACTATTTGGTCAGAAAACAGCAACATGTCACTTTTAGTGTTTTCAGGGCCCGAAAAGCATTTTGACAGCATGTTGTCACTTAGGCTGTTACTTTTGTCCAGAAGCACTCAGAAACAAGTTTCCAAGCCAGAAACATGTACTTTGGTGAAGTCTATAGTAGCAAGGCAGTTTCTTCTGGTTTTCATCACTAGTTGGTCAGAAAACAGCAACATGTCACTTTTAGTGTTTTCAGGGCCCGAAAAGCATTTTGACAGCATGTTGTCACTTAGGCTGTTACTTTTGTCCAGAAGCACTCAGAAACGAGTTTCCAAGCCAGAAACATGTACTTTGGTGAAGTCTATAGTAGCAAGGCAGTTTCTTCTGGTTTTCATCACTAGTTGGTCAGAAAACAGCAACATGTCACTTTTAGTGTTTTCAGGGCCCGAAAAGCATTTTGACAGCATGTTGTCACTTAGGCTGTTACTTTTCACCAGAAACACTCAGAAAAAAGTATCCAAGCCAGAAACATGTACTTTGGTGAATTCTATAGTAGCAAGGCAGTTTCTTCTGGTTTCCATCACTAGTTGGTTAGAAAACAGCATCATGTCACTTTTAGTGTTTTCAGGGGCCGAACAGCATTTTGACAGCATGTTGTCACTTAGGCTGTTACTTTTCACCAGAAACACTCAGAAACAAGTTTCCAAGCCAGAAACATGTGGTTTGGTGAATTCTATAGTAGCAAGGCAGTTTCCTCTGGTTTCCATAACTAGTTGTTTAGAAAACAGCTTCATGTCACTTTTAGTGTTTTCAGGCACCAAAAAGCATTTTGAGAGCATGTTGTCACTTAGGCTGTTACTTTTCACCAGAAGCACTCAGAAACAAGTTTCCACGCCAGAAACATGTGGTTTGGTGAATTTTATAGTAGCAAAGCAGTGTCTTCTGTTTTTCATTACTGGTTGGTCAGAAAACAGCAACATGTCACTTTTAGTGTTATCAGGACCCGAAAAGCATTTTGGGAGCATGTTGTCACTTAGGCTGTTACTTTTCATCAGAAACACGTTTCCAAGCTTGAAACATGTGGTTTGGTGAAGTCTATAGTAGCAAGGCAGTTTCTTCTGGTTTTCATCACTGGTTGGTCAGAAAACAGCAACATGTCACTTTTAGTGTTTTCAGGGCCCGAAAAGCATTTTGAGAGCATGCTGTCACTTAGGCTGTTACTTTTCACCAGAAACACTCAGAAACACGTTTCCGAGCCAGAAACATGTGGTTTGGTGAATTCTATAGTAGCAAGGCAGTTTCTTCTGGTTTTCATCACTAGTTGGTCAGAAAACAGCAACATGTCACTTTTAGTGTTTTCAGGGCCCGAAAAGCATTTTGACAGCATGTTGTCACTTAGGCTGTTACTTTTCACCAGAAGCACTCAGAAACGAGTTTCCAAGCCAGAAACATGTACTTTGGTGAAGTCTATAGTAGCAAGGCAGTTTCTTCTGGTTTTCATCACTAGTTGGTCAGAAAACAGCAAAATGTCACTTTTAGTGTTTTCAGGGCCCGAAAAGCATTTTGACAGCATGTTGTCACTTAGGCTGTTACTTTTCACCAGAAGCACTCAGAAACAAGTTTCCAAGCCAGAAACATGTACTTTGGTGAAGTCTATAGTAGCAAAGCAGTTTCTTATGGTTTCTCTCATTAGTTGTTCGGAAAACAGCATCATGTCATTTTTAGTGTTTTCAGGGGCCGAACAGCATTTTGACAGCATGTTGTCACTTAGGCTGTTACTTTTCACCAGAAGCACTCAGAAACAACTTTCCAAGCCAGAAAAATGTACTTTGATGAAGTCTATAGTAGCAAGGCAGTTACTTCTGGTTTTCATCACTAGTTGGTCAGAAAACAGCAACATGTCACTTTTAGTGTTTTCAGGGCCCGAAAAGCATTTTGACAGCATGTTGTCACTTAGGCTGTTACTTTTCACCAGAAGCACTCAGAAACGAGTTTCCAAGCCAGAAACATGTACTTTGGTGAAGTCTATAGTAGCAAGGCAGTTTCTTCTGGTTTTCATCACTAGTTGGTCAGAAAACAGCAACATGTCACTTTTAGTGTTTTCAGGGCCCGAAAAGCATTTTGACAGCATGTTGTCACTTAGGCTGTTACTTTTCACCAGAAGCACTCAGAAACAAGTTTCCAAGCCAGAAACATGTGGTTTGGTGAAGTCTATAGTAGCAAGGCAGTTTCTTCTGGTTTTCATCACTAGTTGGTCAGAAAAAAGCAACATGTCACTTTTAGTGTTTTCAGGGCCCGAAAAGTATTTTGACAGCATGTTGTCACTTAGGCTGTTACTTTTCACCAGAAGCACTCAGAAACAAGTTTCCAAGCCAGAAACATGTGGTTTGGTGAAGTCTATAGTAGCAAGGCAGTTTCTTCTGGTTTTCATCACTAGTTGGTCAGAAAACAGCAACATGTCACTTTTAGTGTTTTCAGGGCCCGAAAAGCATTTTGACAGCATGTTGTCACTTAGGCTGTTGCTTTTGTCCAGAAGCACTCAGAAACGAGTTTCCAAGCCAGAAACATGTACTTTGGTGAAGTCTATGGTAGCAAGGCAGTTTCTTCTGGTTTTCATCACTAGTTGGTCAGAAAACAGCAACATGTCACTTTTAGTGTTTTCAGGGCCCGAAAAGCATTTTGAGATTTCCAAGCCAGGAACATGTGGTTCCGGTAATTCGATAGTAGCAAGGCACTTTCCTCTGGTTTTCATCACTAGTTGGTCAGAAAACAGCAACATGTCACTTTTAGTGTTTTCAGGGCCCGAAAAGCATTTTGACAGCATGTTGTCACTTAGGCTGTTACTTTTGTCCAGAAGCACTCAGAAACGAGTTTCCAAGCCAGAAACATGTACTTTGGTGAAGTCTATAGTAGCAAGGCAGTTTCTTCTGGTTTTCATCACTAGTTGGTCAGAAAACAGCAACATGTCACTTTTAGTGTTTTCAGGGCCCGAAAAGCATTTTGACAGCATGTTGTCACTTAGGCTGTTACTTTTGTCCAGAAGCACTCAGAAACGAGTTTCCAAGCCAGAAACATGTACTTTGGTGAAGTCTATAGTAGCAAGGCAGTTTCTTCTGGTTTTCATCACTAGTTGGTCAGGAAACAGCATCATGTCACTTTTAGTGTTTTCAGGGCCCGAAAAGCATTTTGACAGCATGTTGTCACTTAGGCTGTTACTTTTCACCAGAAACACTCAGAAAAAAGTCTCCAAGCTTGAAACATGTGGTTTGGTGAATTCTATAGCAGCAAAGAAGTTTCTTCTGGTTTTCATCACTAGTTGGTCAGAAAACAGCAACATGTCACTTTTAGTGTTTTCAGGGCCCGAAAAGCATTTTGACAGCATGTTGTCACTTAGGCTGTTACTTTTCACCACAAGCACTCAGAAACAAGTTTCCAAGCCAGAAACATGTACTTTGCTGAAGTCTATAGTGGCAAGGCAGTTTCTTCTGGTTTTCATCACTAGTTGGTCAGAAAACAGCAACATGTCACTTTTAGTGTTTTCAGGGCCCGAAAAGCATTTTGACAGCATGTTGTCACTTAGGCTGTTACTTTTCACCAGAAGCACTCAGAAACGAGTTTCCAAGCCAGAAACATGTACTTTGGTGAAGTCTATAGTAGCAAGGCAGTTTCCTCTGGTTTCCATAACTAGTTGGTTAGAAAACAGCTTCATGTCACTTTTAGTGTTTTCAGGCACCAAAAAGCATTTTGAGAGCATGTTGTCACTTAGGCTGTTACTTTTCACCAGAAGCACTCAGAAACAAGTTTCCACGCCAGAAACATGTGGTTTGGTGAATTCTATAGTAGCAAGGCAGTGTCTTCTGTTTTTCATTACTGGTTGGTCAGAAAACAGCAACATGTCACTTTTAGTGTTTTCAGGACCCGAAAAGCATTTTGACAACATGTTGTCACTTAGGCTGTTACTTTTCATCAGAAACACGTTTCCAAGCCAGAAACATGTGGTTTGGTGAATTCTATAGTAGCAAGGCAGTTTCTTCTGGTTTTCATCACTAGTTGGTCAGAAAACAGCAACATGTCACTTTTAGTGTTTTCAGGGCCCGAAAAGCATTTTGACAGCATGTTGTCACTTAGGCTGTTGCTTTTGTCCAGAAGCACTCAGAAAAGAGTTTCCAAGCCAGAAACATGTACTTTGGTGAAGTCTATAGTAGCAAGGCAGTTTCTTCTGGTTTTCATCACTAGTTGGTCAGAAAACAGCAACATGTCACTTTTAGTGTTTTCAGGGCCCGAAAAGCATTTTGACAGCATGTTGTCACTTAGGCTGTTACTTTTGTCCAGAAGCACTCAGAAACGAGTTTCCAAGCCAGAAACATGTACTTTGGTGAAGTCTATAGTAGCAAGGCAGTTTCCTCTGGTTTCCCTCATTAGTTGGTCAGAAAACAGCATCATGTCACTTTTAGTATTTTCAGGCCCCGAAAAGCATTTTGAGATTTCCAAGCCAGGAACATGTGGTTCCGGTAATTCGATAGTAGCAAGGCACTTTCCTCTGGTTTTCATCACTAGTTGGTCAGAAAACAGCAACATGTCACTTTTAGTGTTTTCAGGGCCCGAAAAGCATTTTGACAGCATGTTGTCACTTAGGTTGTTACTTTTCACCAGAAACACTCAGAAACACGTTTCCAAGCCAGAAACATGTGGTTTGGTGAATTCTATAGTAGCAAGGCAGTTTCTTCTGGTTTTCATCACTAGTTGGTCAGAAAACAGCAACATGTCACTTTTAGTGTTTTCAGGGCCCGAAAAGCATTTTGACAGCATGTTGTCACTTAGGCTGTTGCTTTTGTCCAGAAGCACTCAGAAAAGAGTTTCCAAGCCAGAAACATGTACTTTGGTGAAGTCTATAGTAGCAAGGCAGTTTCTTCTGGTTTTCATCACTAGTTGGTCAGAAAAACAGCAACATGTCACTTTTAGTGTTTTCAGGGCCCGAAAAGCATTTTGACAGCATGTTGTCACTTAGGCTGTTGCTTTTGTCCAGAAGCACTCAGAAACGAGTTTCCAAGCCAGAAACATGTACTTTGGTGAAGTCTATAGTAGCAAGGCAGTTTCTTCTGGTTTTCATCACTAGTTGGTCAGAAAACAGCAACATGTCACTTTTAGTGTTTTTCAGGGCCCGAAAAGCATTTTGACAGCATGTTGTCACTTAGGCTGTTACTTTTGTCCAGAAGCACTCAGAAACGAGTTTCCAAGCCAGAAACATGTACTTTGGTGAAGTCTATAGTAGCAAGGCAGTTTCTTCTGGTTTTCATCACTAGTTGGTCAGAAAACAGCAACATGTCACTTTTAGTGTTTTCAGGGCCCGAAAAGCATTTTGACAGCATGTTGTCACTTAGGCTGTTACTTTTCACCAGAAACACGTTTCCAAGCCAGAAACATGTGGTTTGGTGAATTCTATAGTAGCAAGGCAGTTTCTTCTGGTTTTCATCACTAGTTGGTCAGAAAACAGCAACATGTCACTTTTAGTGTTTTCAGGGCCCGAAAAGCATTTTGACAGCATGTTGTCACTTAGGCTGTTACTTTTGTCCAGAAGCACTCAGAAACGAGTTTCCAAGCCAGAAACATGTACTTTGGTGAAGTCTATAGTAGTAAGGCAGTTTCTTCTGGTTTTCATCACTAGTTGGTCAGAAAACAGCAACATGTCACTTTTAGTGTTTTCAGTGCCCGAAAAGCATTTTGACAGCATGTTGTCACTTAGGCTGTTACTTTTGTCCAGAAGCACTCAGAAACGAGTTTCCAAGCCAGAAACATGTACTTTGGTGAAGTCTATAGTAGCAAGGCAGTTTCTTCTGGTTTTCATCACTAGTTGGTCAGAAAACAGCAAAATGTCACTTTTAGTGTTTTCAGGGCCCGAAAAGCATTTTGACAGCATGTTGTCACTTAGGCTGTTACTTTTCACCAGAAGCACTCAGAAACAAGTTTCCAAGCCAGAAACATGTACTTTGGTGAATTCTATAGTAGCAAGGCAGTTTCTTCTGGTTTCCATCACTAGTTGGTTAGAAAACAGCATCATGTCACTTTTAGTGTTTTCAGGGGCCCGAACAGCATTTTGACAGCATGTTGTCACTTAGGCTGTTACTTTTCACCAGAAACACTCAGAAACAAGTTTCCAAGCCAGAAACATGTGGTTTGGTGAATTCTATAGTAGCAAGGCAGTTTCCTCTGGTTTCCATAACTAGTTGTTTAGAAAACAGCTTCATGTCACTTTTAGTGTTTTCAGGCACCAAAAAGCATTTTGAGAGCATGTTGTCACTTAGGCTGTTACTTTTCACCAGAAGCACTCAGAAACAAGTTTCCACGCCAGAAACATGTGGTTTGGTGAATTTTATAGTAGCAAAGCAGTGTCTTCTGTTTTTCATTACTGGTTGGTCAGAAAACAGCAACATGTCACTTTTAGTGTTATCAGGACCCGAAAAGCATTTTGAGAGCATGTTGTCACTTAGGCTGTTACTTTTCATCAGAAACACGTTTCCAAGCTTGAAACATGTGGTTTGGTGAATTCTATAGTAGCAAGGCAGTTTCTTCTGGTTTTCATCACTGGTTGGTCAGAAAACAGCAACATGTCACTTTTAGTGTTTTCAGGGCCCGAAAAGCATTTTGAGAGCATGCTGTCACTTAGGCTGTTACTTTTCACCAGAAACACTCAGAAACACGTTCCGAGCCAGAAACATGTGGTTTGGTGAATTCTATAGTAGCAAGGCAGTTTCTTCTGGTTTTCATCACTAGTTGGTCAGAAAACAGCAACATGTCACTTTTAGTGTTTTCAGGGCCCGAAAAGCATTTTGACAGCATGTTGTCACTTAGGCTGTTACTTTTCACCAGAAGCACTCAGAAACGAGTTTCCAAGCCAGAAACATGTACTTTGGTGAAGTCTATAGTAGCAAGGCAGTTTCTTCTGGTTTTCATCACTAGTTGGTCAGAAAACAGCAACATGTCACTTTTAGTGTTTTCAGGGCCCGAAAAGCATTTTGACAGCATGTTGTCACTTAGGCTGTTACTTTTGTCCAGAAGCACTCAGAAACAAGTTTCCAAGCCAGAAACATGTACTTTGGTGAAGTCTATAGTAGCAAGGCAGTTTCTTCTGGTTTTCATCACTAGTTGGTCAGAAAACCAGCAACATGTCACTTTTAGTGTTTTCAGGGCCCGAAAAGCATTTTGACAGCATGTTGTCACTTAGGCTGTTACTTTTGTCCAGAAGCACTCAGAAACGAGTTTCCAAGCCAGAAACATGTACTTTGGTGAAGTCTATAGTAGCAAGGCAGTTTCTTCTGGTTTTCATCACTAGTTGGTCAGAAAACAGCAACATGTCACTTTTAGTGTTTTCAGGGCCCGAAAAGCATTTTGACAGCATGTTGTCACTTAGGCTGTTACTTTTCACCAGAAACACTCAGAAAAAAGTATCCAAGCCAGAAACATGTACTTTGGTGAATTCTATAGTAGCAAGGCAGTTTCTTCTGGTTTCCATCACTAGTTGGTTAGAAAACAGCATCATGTCACTTTTAGTGTTTTCAGGGGCCGAACAGCATTTTGACAGCATGTTGTCACTTAGGCTGTTACTTTTCACCAGAAACACTCAGAAACAAGTTTCCAAGCCAGAAACATGTGGTTTGGTGAATTCTATAGTAGCAAGGCAGTTTCCTCTGGTTTCCATAACTAGTTGTTTAGAAAACAGCTTCATGTCACTTTTAGTGTTTTCAGGCACCAAAAAGCATTTTGAGAGCATGTTGTCACTTAGGCTGTTACTTTTCACCAGAAGCACTCAGAAACAAGTTTCCACGCCAGAAACATGTGGTTTGGTGAATTTTATAGTAGCAAAGCAGTGTCTTCTGTTTTTCATTACTGGTTGGTCAGAAAACAGCAACATGTCACTTTTAGTGTTATCAGGACCCGAAAAGCATTTTGGGAGCATGTTGTCACTTAGGCTGTTACTTTTCATCAGAAACACGTTTCCAAGCTTGAAACATGTGGTTTGGTGAATTCTATAGTAGCAAGGCAGTTTCTTCTGGTTTTCATCACTGGTTGGTCAGAAAACAGCAACATGTCACTTTTAGTGTTTTCAGGGCCCGAAAAGCATTTTGAGAGCATGCTGTCACTTAGGCTGTTACTTTTCACCAGAAACACTCAGAAACACGTTTCCGAGCCAGAAACATGTGGTTTGGTGAATTCTATAGTAGCAAGGCAGTTTCTTCTGGTTTTCATCACTAGTTGGTCAGAAAACAGCAACATGTCACTTTTAGTGTTTTCAGGGCCCGAAAAGCATTTTGACAGCATGTTGTCACTTAGGCTGTTACTTTTCACCAGAAGCACTCAGAAACGAGTTTCCAAGCCAGAAACATGTACTTTGGTGAAGTCTATAGTAGCAAGGCAGTTTCTTCTGGTTTTCATCACTAGTTGGTCAGAAAACAGCAAAATGTCACTTTTAGTGTTTTCAGGGCCCGAAAAGCATTTTGACAGCATGTTGTCACTTAGGCTGTTACTTTTCACCAGAAGCACTCAGAAACAAGTTTCCAAGCCAGAAACATGTACTTTGGTGAAGTCTATAGTAGCAAAGCAGTTTCTTATGGTTTCTCTCATTAGTTGTTCGGAAAACAGCATCATGTCATTTTTAGTGTTTTCAGGGGCCGAACAGCATTTTGACAGCATGTTGTCACTTAGGCTGTTACTTTTCACCAGAAGCACTCAGAAACAACTTTCCAAGCCAGAAAAATGTACTTTGATGAAGTCTATAGTAGCAAGGCAGTTACTTCTGGTTTTCATCACTAGTTGGTCAGAAAACAGCAACATGTCACTTTTAGTGTTTTCAGGGCCCGAAAAGCATTTTGACAGCATGTTGTCACTTAGGCTGTTACTTTTCACCAGAAGCACTCAGAAACGAGTTTCCAAGCCAGAAACATGTACTTTGGTGAAGTCTATAGTAGCAAGGCAGTTTCTTCTGGTTTTCATCACTAGTTGGTCAGAAAACAGCAACATGTCACTTTTAGTGTTTTCAGGGCCCGAAAAGCATTTTGACAGCATGTTGTCACTTAGGCTGTTACTTTTCACCAGAAGCACTCAGAAACAAGTTTCCAAGCCAGAAACATGTGGTTTGGTGAAGTCTATAGTAGCAAGGCAGTTTCTTCTGGTTTTCATCACTAGTTGGTCAGAAAAAAGCAACATGTCACTTTTAGTGTTTTCAGGGCCCGAAAAGTATTTTGACAGCATGTTGTCACTTAGGCTGTTACTTTTCACCAGAAGCACTCAGAAACAAGTTTCCAAGCCAGAAACATGTGGTTTGGTGAAGTCTATAGTAGCAAGGCAGTTTCTTCTGGTTTTCATCACTAGTTGGTCAGAAAACAGCAACATGTCACTTTTAGTGTTTTCAGGGCCCGAAAAGCATTTTGACAGCATGTTGTCACTTAGGCTGTTGCTTTTGTCCAGAAGCACTCAGATACGAGTTTCCAAGCCAGAAACATGTACTTTGGTGAAGTCTATGGTAGCAAGGCAGTTTCTTCTGGTTTTCATCACTAGTTGGTCAGAAAACAGCAACATGTCACTTTTAGTGTTTTCAGGGCCCGAAAAGCATTTTGAGATTTCCAAGCCAGGAACATGTGGTTCCGGTAATTCGATAGTAGCAAGGCACTTTCCTCTGGTTTTCATCACTAGTTGGTCAGAAAACAGCAACATGTCACTTTTAGTGTTTTCAGGGCCCGAAAAAGCATTTTGACAGCATGTTGTCACTTAGGCTGTTACTTTTGTCCAGAAGCACTCAGAAACGAGTTTCCAAGCCAGAAACATGTACTTTGGTGAAGTCTATAGTAGCAAGGCAGTTTCTTCTGGTTTTCATCACTAGTTGGTCAGAAAACAGCAACATGTCACTTTTAGTGTTTTCAGGGCCCGAAAAGCATTTTGACAGCATGTTGTCACTTAGGCTGTTACTTTTGTCCAGAAGCACTCAGAAACGAGTTTCCAAGCCAGAAACATGTACTTTGGTGAAGTCTATAGTAGCAAGGCAGTTTCTTCTGGTTTTCATCACTAGTTGGTCAGGAAACAGCATCATGTCACTTTTAGTGTTTTCAGGGCCCGAAAAGCATTTTGACAGCATGTTGTCACTTAGGCTGTTACTTTTCACCAGAAACACTCAGAAAAAAGTCTCCAAGCTTGAAACATGTGGTTTGGTGAATTCTATAGCAGCAAAGAAGTTTCTTCTGGTTTTCATCACTAGTTGGTCAGAAAACAGCAACATGTCACTTTTAGTGTTTTCAGGGCCCGAAAAGCATTTTGACAGCATGTTGTCACTTAGGCTGTTACTTTTCACCACAAGCACTCAGAAACAAGTTTCCAAGCCAGAAACATGTACTTTGCTGAAGTCTATAGTGGCAAGGCAGTTTCTTCTGGTTTTCATCACTAGTTGGTCAGAAAACAGCAACATGTCACTTTTAGTGTTTTCAGGGCCCGAAAAGCATTTTGACAGCATGTTGTCACTTAGGCTGTTACTTTTCACCAGAAGCACTCAGAAACGAGTTTCCAAGCCAGAAACATGTACTTTGGTGAAGTCTATAGTAGCAAGGCAGTTTCCTCTGGTTTCCATAACTAGTTGGTTAGAAAACAGCTTCATGTCACTTTTAGTGTTTTCAGGCACCAAAAAGCATTTTGAGAGCATGTTGTCACTTAGGCTGTTACTTTTCACCAGAAGCACTCAGAAACAAGTTTCCACGCCAGAAACATGTGGTTTGGTGAATTCTATAGTAGCAAGGCAGTGTCTTCTGTTTTTCATTACTGGTTGGTCAGAAAACAGCAACATGTCACTTTTAGTGTTTTCAGGACCCGAAAAGCATTTTGACAACATGTTGTCACTTAGGCTGTTACTTTTCATCAGAAACACGTTTCCAAGCCAGAAACATGTGGTTTGGTGAATTCTATGGTAGCAAGGCAGTTTCTTCTGGTTTTCATCACTGGTTGGTCAGAAAACAGCAACATGTCACTTTTAGTGTTTTCAGGGCCCGAAAAGCATTTTGACAGCATGTTGTCACTTAGGCTGTTACTTTTCACCAGAAACACTCAGAAACAAGTTTCCAAGCCAGAAACATGTGGTTTGGTGAATTCTATAGTAGCAAGGCAATTTCTTCTGGTTTCCATCACTAGTTGGTTAGAAAACAGCATCATGTCACTTTTAGTGTTTTCAGGGCCGAACAGCATTTTGAGAGCATGTTGTCACTTAGGCTGTTACTTTTCACCAGAAGCACTCAGAAACAAGTTTCCAAGCCAGAAACATGTGGTTTGTTGAATTCTATCGTAGCAAGGCAGTTTCCTCTGGTTTCCCTCATTAGTTGGTCAGAAAACAGCATCATGTCACTTTTAGTATTATCAGGCCCCGAAAAGCATTTTGAGATTTCCAAGCCAGGAACATGTGGTTCCGGTAATTCGATAGTAGCAAGGCACTTTCCTCTGGTTTTCATCACTAGTTGGTCAGAAAACAGCAACATGTCACTTTTAGTGTTTTCAGGGCCCGAAAAGCATTTTGACAGCATGTTGTCACTTAGGCTGTTACTTTTCACCAGAAACACTGAGAAACACGTTTCCAAGCCAGAAACATGTGGTTTGGTGAATTCTATAGTAGCAAGGCAGTTTCTTCTGGTTTTCATCACTAGTTGGTCAGAAAACAGCAACATGTCACTTTTAGTGTTTTCAGGGCCCGAAAAGCATTTTGACAGCATGTTGTCACTTAGGCTGTTGCTTTTGTCCAGAAGCACTCAGAAAAGAGTTTCCAAGCCAGAAACATGTACTTTGGTGAAGTCTATAGTAGCAAGGCAGTTTCTTCTGGTTTTCATCACTAGTTGGTCAGAAAACAGCAACATGTCACTTTTAGTGTTTTCAGGGCCCGAAAAGCATTTTGACAGCATGTTGTCACTTAGGCTGTTACTTTTGTCCAGAAGCACTCAGAAACGAGTTTCCAAGCCAGAAACATGTACTTTGGTGAAGTCTATAGTAGCAAGGCAGTTTCCTCTGGTTTCCCTCATTAGTTGGTCAGAAAACAGCATCATGTCACTTTTAGTATTTTCAGGCCCCGAAAAGCATTTTGAGATTTCCAAGCCAGGAACATGTGGTTCCGGTAATTCGATAGTAGCAAGGCACTTTCCTCTGGTTTTCATCACTAGTTGGTCAGAAAACAGCAACATGTCACTTTTAGTGTTTTCAGGGCCCGAAAAGCATTTTGACAGCATGTTGTCACTTAGGTTGTTACTTTTCACCAGAAACACTCAGAAACACGTTTCCAAGCCAGAAACATGTGGTTTGGTGAATTCTATAGTAGCAAGGCAGTTTCTTCTGGTTTTCATCACTAGTTGGTCAGAAAACAGCAACATGTCACTTTTAGTGTTTTCAGGGCCCGAAAAGCATTTTGACAGCATGTTGTCACTTAGGCTGTTGCTTTTGTCCAGAAGCACTCAGAAAAGAGTTTCCAAGCCAGAAACATGTACTTTGGTGAAGTCTATAGTAGCAAGGCAGTTTCTTCTGGTTTTCATCACTAGTTGGTCAGAAAACAGCAACATGTCACTTTTAGTGTTTTCAGGGCCCGAAAAGCATTTTGACAGCATGTTGTCACTTAGGCTGTTGCTTTTGTCCAGAAGCACTCAGAAACGAGTTTCCAAGCCAGAAACATGTACTTTGGTGAAGTCTATAGTAGCAAGGCAGTTTCTTCTGGTTTTCATCACTAGTTGGTCAGAAAACAGCAACATGTCACTTTTAGTGTTTTCAGGGCCGAAAAGCATTTTGACAGCATGTTGTCACTTAGGCTGTTACTTTTGTCCAGAAGCACTCAGAAACGAGTTTCCAAGCCAGAAACATGTACTTTGGTGAAGTCTATAGTAGCAAGGCAGTTTCTTCTGGTTTTCATCACTAGTTGGTCAGAAAACAGCAACATGTCACTTTTAGTGTTTTCAGGCCGAAAAGCATTTTGACAGCATGTTGTCACTTAGGCTGTTACTTTTCACCAGAAACACGTTTCCAAGCCAGAAACATGTGGTTTGGTGAATTCTATAGTAGCAAGGCAGTTTCTTCTGGTTTTCATCACTAGTTGGTCAGAAAACAGCAACATGTCACTTTTAGTGTTTTCAGGGCCCGAAAAGCATTTTGACAGCATGTTGTCACTTAGGCTGTTACTTTTGTCCAGAAGCACTCAGAAACGAGTTTCCAAGCCAGAAACATGTACTTTGGTGAAGTCTATAGTAGTAAGGCAGTTTCTTCTGGTTTTCATCACTAGTTGGTCAGAAAACAGCAACATGTCACTTTTAGTGTTTTCAGTGCCCGAAAAGCATTTTGACAGCATGTTGTCACTTAGGCTGTTACTTTTCACCAGAAGCACTCAGAAACAAGTTTCCAAGCCAGAAACATGTACTTTGGTGAAGTCTATAGTAGCAAAGCAGTTTCCTATGGTTTCTCTCATTAGTTGTTCGGAAAACAGCATCATGTCATTTTTAGTGTTTTCAGGGGCCGAACAGCATTTTGACAGCATGTTGTCACTTAGGCTGTTACTTTTCACCAGAAGCACTCAGAAACAACTTTCCAAGCCAGAAAAATGTACTTTGATGAAGTCTATAGTAGCAAGGCAGTTTCTTCTGGTTTTCATCACTAGTTGGTCAGAAAACAGCAACATGTCACTTTTAGTGTTTTCAGGGCCCGAAAAGCATTTTGACAGCATGTTGTCACTTAGGCTGTTACTTTTCACCAGAAGCACTCAGAAACGAGTTTCCAAGCCAGAAACATGTACTTTGGTGAAGTCTATAGTAGCAAGGCAGTTTCTTCTGGTTTTCATCACTAGTTGGTCAGAAAACAGCAACATGTCACTTTTAGTGTTTTCAGGGCCCGAAAAGCATTTTGACAGCATGTTGTCACTTAGGCTGTTACTTTTCACCAGAAGCACTCAGAAACAAGTTTCCAAGCCAGAAACATGTGGTTTGGTGAAGTCTATAGTAGCAAGGCAGTTTCTTCTGGTTTTCATCACTAGTTGGTCAGAAAAAAGCAACATGTCACTTTTAGTGTTTTCAGGGCCCGAAAAGTATTTTGACAGCATGTTGTCACTTAGGCTGTTACTTTTCACCAGAAGCACTCAGAAACAAGTTTCCAAGCCAGAAACATGTGGTTTGGTGAAGTCTATAGTAGCAAGGCAGTTTCTTCTGGTTTTCATCACTAGTTGGTCAGAAAACAGCAACATGTCACTTTTAGTGTTTTCAGGGCCCGAAAAGCATTTTGACAGCATGTTGTCACTTAGGCTGTTGCTTTTGTCCAGAAGCACTCAGAAACGAGTTTCCAAGCCAGAAACATGTACTTTGGTGAAGTCTATGGTAGCAAGGCAGTTTCTTCTGGTTTTCATCACTAGTTGGTCAGAAAACAGCAACATGTCACTTTTAGTGTTTTCAGGGCCCGAAAAGCATTTTGACAGCATGTTGTCACTTAGGCTGTTACTTTTCACCAGAAGCACTCAGAAACAAGTTTCCACGCCAGAAACATGTGGTTTGGTGAATTCTATAGTAGCAAGGCAGTGTCTTCTGTTTTTCATTACTGGTTGGTCAGAAAACAGCAACATGTCACTTTTAGTGTTTTCAGGACCCGAAAAGCATTTTGACAACATGTTGTCACTTAGGCTGTTACTTTTCATCAGAAACACGTTTCCAAGCCAGAAACATGTGGTTTGGTGAATTCTATGGTAGCAAGGCAGTTTCTTCTGGTTTTCATCACTGGTTGGTCAGAAAACAGCAACATGTCACTTTTAGTGTTTTCAGGGCCCGAAAAGCATTTTGACAGCATGTTGTCACTTAGGCTGTTACTTTTCACCAGAAACACTCAGAAACAAGTTTCCAAGCCAGAAACATGTGGTTTGGTGAATTCTATAGTAGCAAGGCAATTTCTTCTGGTTTCCATCACTAGTTGGTTAGAAAACAGCATCATGTCACTTTTAGTGTTTTCAGGGGCCGAACAGCATTTTGAGAGCATGTTGTCACTTAGGCTGTTACTTTTCACCAGAAGCACTCAGAAACAAGTTTCCAAGCCAGAAACATGTGGTTTGTTGAATTCTATCGTAGCAAGGCAGTTTCCTCTGGTTTCCCTCATTAGTTGGTCAGAAAATAGCATCATGTCACTTTTAGTATTTTCAGGCCCCGAAAAGCATTTTGAGATTTCCAAGCCAGGAACATGTGGTTCCGGTAATTCGATAGTAGCAAGGCACTTTCCTCTGGTTTTCATCACTAGTTGGTCAGAAAACAGCAACATGTCACTTTTAGTGTTTTCAGGGCCCGAAAAGCATTTTGACAGCATGTTGTCACTTAGGCTGTTACTTTTCACCAGAAACACTGAGAAACACGTTTCCAAGCCAGAAACATGTGGTTTGGTGAATTCTACAGTAGCAAGGTAGTTTCTTCTGGTTTTCATCACTGTTGGTCAGAAAACAGCAACATGTCACTTTTAGTGTTTTCAGGGCCCGAAAAGCATTTTGACAGCATGTTGTCACTTAGGCTGTTACTTTTCACCAGAAACACTCAGAAACAAGTTTCCAAGCCAGAAACATGTGGTTTGGTGAATTCTATAGTAGCAAGGCAGTTTCTTCTGGTTTCCATCACTAGTTGGTCAGAAAACAGCATCATGTCACTTGTAGTGTTTTCAGGCCCCGAAAAGTATTTTGAGAGCATGTTGTCACTTAGGCTGTTACTTTTCACCAGAAGCACTCAGAAACAAGTTTCCAAGCCAGAAACATGTGGTTTGTTGAATTCTATCGTAGCAAGACAGTTTCCTCTGGTTTCCCTCATTAGTTGGTCAGAAAACAGCATCATGTCACTTTTAGTATTTTCAGGCCCCGAAAAGCATTTGAGATTTCCAAGCCAGGAACATGTGGTTCCGGTAATTCGATAGTAGCAAGGCACTTTCCTCTGGTTTTCATCACTAGTTGGTCAGAAAACAGCAACATGTCACTTTTAGTGTTTTCAGGGCCCAAAAAGCATTTTGACAGCATGTTGTCACTTAGGCTGTTACTTTTCACCAGAAACACTCGGAAACACGTTTCCAAGCCAGAAACATGTGGTTTGGTGAATTCTATAGTAGCAAGGCAGTTTCTTCTGGTTTTCATCACTAGTTGGTCAGAAAACAGCAAAATGTCACTTTTAGTGTTTTCAGGGCCCGAAAAGCATTTTGACAGCATGTTGTCACTTAGGCTGTTACTTTTGTCCAGAAGCACTCAGAAACGAGTTTCCAAGCCAGAAACATGTACTTTGGTGAAGTCTATAGTAGCAAGGCAGTTTCTTCTGGTTTTCATCACTAGTTGGTCAGAAAACAGCAACATGTCACTTTTAGTGTTTTCAGGGCCCGAAAAGCATTTTGACAGCATGTTGTCACTTAGGCTGTTACTTTTCACCAGAAACACTCAGAAACACGTTTCCAAGCCAGAAACATGTGGTTTGGTGAATTCTATAGTAGCAAGGCAGTTTCTTCTGGTTTTCATCACTAGTTGGTCAGAAAACAGCAACATGTCACTTTTAGTGTTTTCAGGGCCCGAAAAGCATTTTGACAGCATGTTGTCACTTAGGCTGTTACTTTTGTCCAGAAGCACTCAGAAACGAGTTTCCAAGCCAGAAACATGTACTTTGGTGAAGTCTATAGTAGCAAGGCAGTTTCTTCTGGTTTTCATCACTAGTTGGTCAGAAAACAGCAACATGTCACTTTTAGTGTTTTCAGGGCCCGAAAAGCATTTTGACAGCATGTTGTCACTTAGGCTGTTACTTTTCACCAGAAACACTCAGAAAAAAGTCTCCAAGCTTGAAACATGTGGTTTGGTGAATTCTATAGCAGCAAAGAAGTTTCTTCTGGTTTTCATCACTAGTTGGTCAGAAAACAGCAACATGTCACTTTTAGTGTTTTCAGGGCCCGAAAAGCATTTTGACAGCATGTTGTCACTTAGGCTGTTACTTTTCACCAGAAGCACTCAGAAACAAGTTTCCAAGCCAGAAACATGTACTTTGCTGAAGTCTATAGTAGCAAGGCAGTTTCTTCTGGTTTTCATCACTAGTTGGTCAGAAAACAGCAACATGTCACTTTTAGTGTTTTCAGGGCCCGAAAAGCATTTTGACAGCATGTTGTCACTTAGGCTGTTACTTTTGTCCAGAAGCACTCAGAAACGAGTTTCCAAGCCAGAAACATGTACTTTGGTGAAGTCTATAGTAGCAAGGCAGTTTCTTCTGGTTTTCATCACTAGTTGGTCAGAAAACAGCAACATGTCACTTTTAGTGTTTTCAGGGCCCGAAAAGCATTTTGACAGCATGTTGTCACTTAGGCTGTTACTTTTCACCAGAAACACTCAGAAAAAAGTCTCCAAGCTTGAAACATGTGGTTTGGTGAATTCTATAGCAGCAAAGAAGTTTCTTCTGGTTTTCATCACTAGTTGGTCAGAAAACAGCAACATGTCACTTTTAGTGTTTTCAGGGCCCGAAAAGCATTTTGACAGCATGTTGTCACTTAGGCTGTTACTTTTCACCAGAAGCACTCAGAAACAAGTTTCCAAGCCAGAAACATGTACTTTGCTGAAGTCTATAGTAGCAAGGCAGTTTCTTCTGGTTTTCATCACTAGTTGGTCAGAAAACAGCAACATGTCACTTTTAGTGTTTTCAGGGCCCGAAAAGCATTTTGACAGCATGTTGTCACTTAGGCTGTTACTTTTCACCAGAAGCACTCAGAAACGAGTTTCCAAGCCAGAAACATGTACTTTGGTGAAGTCTATAGTAGCAAGGCAGTTTCCTCTGGTTTCCATAACTAGTTGGTTAGAAAACAGCTTCATGTCACTTTTAGTGTTTTCAGGCACCAAAAAGCATTTTGAGAGCATGTTGTCACTTAGGCTGTTACTTTTCACCAGAAGCACTCAGAAACAAGTTTCCACGCCAGAAACATGTGGTTTGGTGAATTCTATAGTAGCAAGGCAGTTTCTTCTGTTTTTCATTACTGGTTGGTCAGAAAACAGCAACATGTCACTTTTAGTGTTTTCAGGACCCGAAGAGCATTTTGACAGCATGTTGTCACTTAGGCTGTTACTTTTCATCAGAAACACGTTTCCAAGCCAGAAACATGTGGTTTGGTGAATTCTACAGTAGCAAGGTAGTTTCTTCTGGTTTTCATCACTGGTTGGTCAGAAAACAGCAACATGTCACTTTTAGTGTTTTCAGGGCCCGAAAAGCATTTTGACAGCATGTTGTCACTTAGGCTGTTACTTTTCACCAGAAACACTCAGAAAAAAGTCTCCAAGCCAGAAACATGTGGTTTGGTGAATTCTATAGTAGCAAGGCAGTTTCTTCTGGTTTCCATCACTAGTTGGTCAGAAAACAGCATCATGTCACTTGTAGTGTTTTCAGGCCCCGAAAAGTATTTTGAGAGCATGTTGTCACTTAGGCTGTTACTTTTCACCAGAAGCACTCAGAAACAAGTTTCCAAGCCAGAAACATGTGGTTTGTTGAATTCTATCGTAGCAAGACAGTTTCCTCTGGTTTCCCTCATTAGTTGGTCAGAAAACAGCATCATGTCACTTTTAGTATTTTCAGGCCCCGAAAAGCATTTTGAGATTTCCAAGCCAGGAACATGTGGTTCCGGTAATTCGATAGTAGCAAGGCACTTTCCTCTGGTTTTCATCACTAGTTGGTCAGAAAACAGCAACATGTCACTTTTAGTGTTTTCAGGGCCCAAAAAGCATTTTGACAGCATGTTGTCACTTAGGCTGTTACTTTTCACCAGAAACACTCGGAAACACGTTTCCAAGCCAGAAACATGTGGTTTGGTGAATTCTATAGTAGCAAGGCAGTTTCTTTTGGTTTTCATCACTAGTTGGTCAGAAAACAGCAACATGTCACTTTTAGTGTTTTCAGGGCCCGAAAAGCATTTTGACAGCATGTTGTCACTTAGGCTGTTACTTTTGTCCAGAAGCACTCAGAAACGAGTTTCCAAGCCAGAAACATGTACTTTGGTGAAGTCTATAGTAGCAAGGCAGTTTCCTCTGGTTTCCCTCATTAGTTGGTCAGAAAACAGCATCATGTCACTTTTAGTATTTTCAGGCCCCGAAAAGCATTTTGAGATTTCCAAGCCAGGAACATGTGGTTCCGGTAATTCGATAGTAGCAAGGCACTTTCCTCTGGTTTTCATCACTAGTTGGTCAGAAAACAGCAACATGTCACTTTTAGTGTTTTCAGGGCCCGAAAAGCATTTTGACAGCATGTTGTCACTTAGGCTGTTACTTTTCACCAGAAACACTCAGAAACACGTTTCCAAGCCAGAAACATGTGGTTTGGTGAATTCTATAGTAGCAAGGCAGTTTCTTCTGGTTTTCATCACTAGTTGGTCAGAAAACAGCAACATGTCACTTTTAGTGTTTTCAGGGCCCGAAAAGCATTTTGACAGCATGTTGTCACTTAGGCTGTTGCTTTTGTCCAGAAGCACTCAGAAAAGAGTTTCCAAGCCAGAAACATGTACTTTGGTGAAGTCTATAGTAGCAAGGCAGTTTCTTCTGGTTTTCATCACTAGTTGGTCAGAAAACAGCAACATGTCACTTTTAGTGTTTTCAGGGCCCGAAAAGCATTTTGACAGCATGTTGTCACTTAGGCTGTTGCTTTTGTCCAGAAGCACTCAGAAACGAGTTTCCAAGCCAGAAACATGTACTTTGGTGAAGTCTATGGTAGCAAGGCAGTTTCTTCTGGTTTTCATCACTAGTTGGTCAGAAAACAGCAACATGTCACTTTTAGTGTTTTCAGGGCCCGAAAAGCATTTTGACAGCATGTTGTCACTTAGGCTGTTGCTTTTGTCCAGAAGCACTCAGAAACGAGTTTCCAAGCCAGAAACATGTACTTTGGTGAAGTCTATGGTAGCAAGGCAGTTTCTTCTGGTTTTCATCACTAGTTGGTCAGAAAACAGCAACATGTCACTTTTAGTGTTTTCAGGGCCCGAAAAGCATTTTGACAGCATGTTGTCACTTAGGCTGTTGCTTTTGTCCAGAAGCACTCAGAAAAGAGTTTCCAAGCCAGAAACATGTACTTTGGTGAAGTCTATAGTAGCAAGGCAGTTTCTTCTGGTTTTCATCACTAGTTGGTCAGAAAACAGCAACATGTCACTTTTAGTGTTTTCAGGGCCCGAAAAGCATTTTGACAGCATGTCGTCACTTAGGCTGTTGCTTTTGTCCAGAAGCACTCAGAAACGAGTTTCCAAGCCAGAAACATGTACTTTGGTGAAGTCTATGGTAGCAAGGCAGTTTCTTCTGGTTTTCATCACTAGTTGGTCAGAAAACAGCAACATGTCACTTTTAGTGTTTTCAGGGCCCGAAAAGCATTTTGACAGCATGTTGTCACTTAGGCTGTTACTTTTGTCCAGAAGCACTCAGAAACAAGTTTCCAAGCCAGAAACATGTACTTTGGTGAAGTCTATAGTAGCAAGGCAGTTTCTTCTGGTTTTCATCACTAGTTGGTCAGAAAACAGCAACATGTCACTTTTAGTGTTTTCAGGGCCCGAAAAGCATTTTGACAGCATGTTGTCACTTAGGCTGTTACTTTTGTCCAGAAGCACTCAGAAACGAGTTTCCAAGCCAGAAACATGTACTTTGGTGAAGTCTATAGTAGCAAGGCAGTTTCTTCTGGTTTTCATCACTAGTTGGTCAGAAAACAGCAACATGTCACTTTTAGTGTTTTCAGGGCCCGAAAAGCATTTTGACAGCATGTTGTCACTTAGGCTGTTACTTTTCACCAGAAACACTCAGAAAAAAGTATCCAAGCCAGAAACATGTACTTTGGTGAATTCTATAGTAGCAAGGCAGTTTCTTCTGGTTTCCATCACTAGTTGGTTAGAAAACAGCATCATGTCACTTTTAGTGTTTTCAGGGGCCGAACAGCATTTTGACAGCATGTTGTCACTTAGGCTGTTACTTTTCACCAGAAACACTCAGAAACAAGTTTCCAAGCCAGAAACATGTGGTTTGGTGAATTCTATAGTAGCAAGGCAGTTTCCTCTGGTTTCCATAACTAGTTGTTTAGAAAACAGCTTCATGTCACTTTTAGTGTTTTCAGGCACCAAAAAGCATTTTGAGAGCATGTTGTCACTTAGGCTGTTACTTTTCACCAGAAGCACTCAGAAACAAGTTTCCACGCCAGAAACATGTGGTTTGGTGAATTTTATAGTAGCAAAGCAGTGTCTTCTGTTTTTCATTACTGGTTGGTCAGAAAACAGCAACATGTCACTTTTAGTGTTATCAGGACCCGAAAAGCATTTTGGGAGCATGTTGTCACTTAGGCTGTTACTTTTCATCAGAAACACGTTTCCAAGCTTGAAACATGTGATTTGGTGAATTCTATAGTAGCAAGGCAGTTTCTTCTGGTTTTCATCACTGGTTGGTCAGAAAACAGCAACATGTCACTTTTAGTGTTTTCAGGGCCCGAAAAGCATTTTGAGAGCATGCTGTCACTTAGGCTGTTACTTTTCACCAGAAACACTCAGAAACACGTTTCCGAGCCAGAAACATGTGGTTTGGTGAATTCTATAGTAGCAAGGCAGTTTCTTCTGGTTTTCATCACTAGTTGGTCAGAAAACAGCAACATGTCACTTTTAGTGTTTTCAGGGCCCGAAAAGCATTTTGACAGCATGTTGTCACTTAGGCTGTTACTTTTCACCAGAAGCACTCAGAAACGAGTTTCCAAGCCAGAAACATGTACTTTGGTGAAGTCTATAGTAGCAAGGCAGTTTCTTCTGGTTTTCATCACTAGTTGGTCAGAAAACAGCAAAATGTCACTTTTAGTGTTTTCAGGGCCCGAAAAGCATTTTGACAGCATGTTGTCACTTAGGCTGTTACTTTTCACCAGAAGCACTCAGAAACAAGTTTCCAAGCCAGAAACATGTACTTTGGTGAAGTCTATAGTAGCAAAGCAGTTTCTTATGGTTTCTCTCATTAGTTGTTCGGAAAACAGCATCATGTCATTTTTAGTGTTTTCAGGGGCCGAACAGCATTTTGACAGCATGTTGTCACTTAGGCTGTTACTTTTCACCAGAAGCACTCAGAAACAACTTTCCAAGCCAGAAAAATGTACTTTGATGAAGTCTATAGTAGCAAGGCAGTTTCTTCTGGTTTTCATCACTAGTTGGTCAGAAAACAGCAACATGTCACTTTTAGTGTTTTCAGGGCCCGAAAAGCATTTTGACAGCATGTTGTCACTTAGGCTGTTACTTTTCACCAGAAGCACTCAGAAACAAGTTTCCAAGCCAGAAACAAGTGGTTTGGTGAAGTCTATAGTAGCAAGGCAGTTTCTTCTGGTTTTCATCACTAGTTGGTCAGAAAACAGCAACATGTCACTTTTAGTGTTTTCAGGGCCCGAAAAGCATTTTGACAGCATGTTGTCACTTAGGCTGTTGCTTTTGTCCAGAAGCACTCAGAAACAAGTTTCCAAGCCAGAAACATGTACTTTGGTGAAGTCTATGGTAGCAAGGCAGTTTCTTCTGGTTTTCATCACTAGTTGGTCAGAAAACAGCAACATGTCACTTTTAGTGTTTTCAGGGCCCGAAAAGCATTTTGACAGCATGTTGTCACTTAGGCTGTTACTTTTCACCAGAAGCACTCACAAACAAGTTTCCACGCCAGAAACATGTGGTTTGGTGAATTCTATAGTAGCAAGGCAGTGTCTTCTGTTTTTCATTACTGGTTGGTCAGAAAACAGCAACATGTCACTTTTAGTGTTTTCAGGACCCGAAAAGCATTTTGACAACATGTTGTCACTTAGGCTGTTACTTTTCATCAGAAACACGTTTCCAAGCCAGAAACATGTGGTTTGGTGAATTCTATGGTAGCAAGGCAGTTTCTTCTGGTTTTCATCACTGGTTGGTCAGAAAACAGCAACATGTCACTTTTAGTGTTTTCAGGGCCCGAAAAGCATTTTGACAGCATGTTGTCACTTAGGCTGTTACTTTTCACCAGAAACACTCAGAAACAAGTTTCCAAGCCAGAAACATGTGGTTTGGTGAATTCTATAGTAGCAAGGCAATTTCTTCTGGTTTCCATCACTAGTTGGTTAGAAAACAGCATCATGTCACTTTTAGTGTTTTCAGGGGCCGAACAGCATTTTGAGAGCATGTTGTCACTTAGGCTGTTACTTTTCACCAGAAGCACTCAGAAACAAGTTTCCAAGCCAGAAACATGTGGTTTGTTGAATTCTATCGTAGCAAGGCAGTTTCCTCTGGTTTCCCTCATTAGTTGGTCAGAAAACAGCATCATGTCACTTTTAGTATTTTCAGGCCCCGAAAAGCATTTTGAGATTTCCAAGCCAGGAACATGTGGTTCCGGTAATTCGATAGTAGCAAGGCACTTTCCTCTGGTTTTCATCACTAGTTGGTCAGAAAACAGCAACATGTCACTTTTAGTGTTTTCAGGGCCCGAAAAGCATTTTGACAGCATGTTGTCACTTAGGCTGTTACTTTTGTCCAGAAGCACTCAGAAACGAGTTTCCAAGCCAGAAACATGTACTTTGGTGAAGTCTATAGTAGCAAGGCAGTTTCTTCTGGTTTTCATCACTAGTTGGTCAGAAAACAGCAACATGTCACTTTTAGTGTTTTCAGGGCCCGAAAAGCATTTTGACAGCATGTTGTCACTTAGGCTGTTACTTTTGTCCAGAAGCACTCAGAAACGAGTTTCCAAGCCAGAAACATGTACTTTGGTGAAGTCTATAGTAGCAAGGCAGTTTCTTCTGGTTTTCATCACTAGTTGGTCAGGAAACAGCATCATGTCACTTTTAGTGTTTTCAGGGCCCGAAAAGCATTTTGACAGCATGTTGTCACTTAGGCTGTTACTTTTCACCAGAAACACTCAGAAAAAAGTCTCCAAGCTTGAAACATGTGGTTTGGTGAATTCTATAGCAGCAAAGAAGTTTCTTCTGGTTTTCATCACTAGTTGGTCAGAAAACAGCAACATGTCACTTTTAGTGTTTTCAGGGCCCGAAAAGCATTTTGACAGCATGTTGTCACTTAGGCTGTTACTTTTCACCACAAGCACTCAGAAACAAGTTTCCAAGCCAGAAACATGTACTTTGCTGAAGTCTATAGTAGCAAGGCAGTTTCTTCTGGTTTTCATCACTAGTTGGTCAGAAAACAGCAACATGTCACTTTTAGTGTTTTCAGGGCCCGAAAAGCATTTTGACAGCATGTTGTCACTTAGGCTGTTACTTTTCACCAGAAGCACTCAGAAACGAGTTTCCAAGCCAGAAACATGTACTTTGGTGAAGTCTATAGTAGCAAGGCAGTTTCCTCTGGTTTCCATAACTAGTTGGTTAGAAAACAGCAACATGTCACTTTTAGTGTTTTCAGGCACCAAAAAGCATTTTGAGAGCATGTTGTCACTTAGGCTGTTACTTTTCACCAGAAGCACTCAGAAACAAGTTTCCACGCCAGAAACATGTGGTTTGGTGAATTCTATAGTAGCAAGGCAGTGTCTTCTGTTTTTCATTACTGGTTGGTCAGAAAACAGCAACATGTCACTTTTAGTGTTTTCAGGACCCGAAAAGCATTTTGACAACATGTTGTCACTTAGGCTGTTACTTTTCATCAGAAACACGTTTCCAAGCCAGAAACATGTGGTTTGGTGAATTCTATGGTAGCAAGGCAGTTTCTTCTGGTTTTCATCACTGGTTGGTCAGAAAACAGCATCATGTCACTTTTAGTGTTTTCAGGGCCCGAAAAGCATTTTGACAGCATGTTGTCACTTAGGCTGTTACTTTTCACCAGAAACACTCAGAAACAAGTTTCCAAGCCAGAAACATGTGGTTTGGTGAATTCTATAGTAGCAAGGCAATTTCTTCTGGTTTCCATCACTAGTTGGTTAGAAAACAGCATCATGTCACTTTTAGTGTTTTCAGGGGCCGAACAGCATTTTGAGAGCATGTTGTCACTTAGGCTGTTACTTTTCACCAGAAGCACTCAGAAACAAGTTTCCAAGCCAGAAACATGTGGTTTGTTGAATTCTATCGTAGCAAGGCAGTTTCCTCTGGTTTCCCTCATTAGTTGGTCAGAAAACAGCATCATGTCACTTTTAGTATTATCAGGCCCCGAAAAGCATTTTGAGATTTCCAAGCCAGGAACATGTGGTTCCGGTAATTCGATAGTAGCAAGGCACTTTCCTCTGGTTTTCATCACTAGTTGGTCAGAAAACAGCAACATGTCACTTTTAGTGTTTTCAGGGCCCGAAAAGCATTTTGACAGCATGTTGTCACTTAGGCTGTTACTTTTCACCAGAAACACTGAGAAACACGTTTCCAAGCCAGAAACATGTGGTTTGGTGAATTCTATAGTAGCAAGGCAGTTTCTTCTGGTTTTCATCACTAGTTGGTCAGAAAACAGCAACATGTCACTTTTAGTGTTTTCAGGGCCCGAAAAGCATTTTGACAGCATGTTGTCACTTAGGCTGTTACTTTTGTCCAGAAGCACTCAGAAAAGAGTTTCCAAGCCAGAAACATGTACTTTGGTGAAGTCTATGGTAGCAAGGCAGTTTCTTCTGGTTTTCATCACTAGTTGGTCAGAAAACAGCAACATGTCACTTTTAGTGTTTTCAGGGCCCGAAAAGCATTTTGACAGCATGTTGTCACTTAGGCTGTTGCTTTTGTCCAGAAGCACTCAGAAAAGAGTTTCCAAGCCAGAAACATGTACTTTGGTGAAGTCTATAGTAGCAAGGCAGTTTCTTCTGGTTTTCATCACTAGTTGGTCAGAAAACAGCAACATGTCACTTTTAGTGTTTTCAGGGCCCGAAAAGCATTTTGACAGCATGTTGTCACTTAGGCTGTTACTTTTCACCAGAAGCACTCAGAAACAAGTTTCCAAGCCAGAAACATGTACTTTGCTGAAGTCTATAGTAGCAAGGCAGTTTCTTCTGGTTTTCATCACTAGTTGGTCAGAAAACAGCAACATGTCACTTTTAGTGTTTTCAGGGCCCGAAAAGCATTTTGACAGCATGTTGTCACTTAGGCTGTTACTTTTGTCCAGAAGCACTCAGAAACGAGTTTCCAAGCCAGAAACATGTACTTTGGTGAAGTCTATAGTAGCAAGGCAGTTTCTTCTGGTTTTCATCACTAGTTGGTCAGAAAACAGCAACATGTCACTTTTAGTGTTTTCAGGGCCCGAAAAGCATTTTGACAGCATGTTGTCACTTAGGCTGTTACTTTTCACCAGAAACACTCAGAAAAAAGTCTCCAAGCTTGAAACATGTGGTTTGGTGAATTCTATAGCAGCAAAGAAGTTTCTTCTGGTTTTCATCACTAGTTGGTCAGAAAACAGCAACATGTCACTTTTAGTGTTTTCAGGGCCCGAAAAGCATTTTGACAGCATGTTGTCACTTAGGCTGTTACTTTTCACCAGAAGCACTCAGAAACAAGTTTCCAAGCCAGAAACATGTACTTTGCTGAAGTCTATAGTAGCAAGGCAGTTTCTTCTGGTTTTCATCACTAGTTGGTCAGAAAACAGCAACATGTCACTTTTAGTGTTTTCAGGGCCCGAAAAGCATTTTGACAGCATGTTGTCACTTAGGCTGTTACTTTTCACCAGAAGCACTCAGAAACGAGTTTCCAAGCCAGAAACATGTACTTTGGTGAAGTCTATAGTAGCAAGGCAGTTTCCTCTGGTTTCCATAACTAGTTGGTTAGAAAACAGCTTCATGTCACTTTTAGTGTTTTCAGGCACCAAAAAGCATTTTGAGAGCATGTTGTCACTTAGGCTGTTACTTTTCACCAGAAGCACTCAGAAACAAGTTTCCACGCCAGAAACATGTGGTTTGGTGAATTCTATAGTAGCAAGGCAGTTTCTTCTGTTTTTCATTACTGGTTGGTCAGAAAACAGCAACATGTCACTTTTAGTGTTTTCAGGACCCGAAGAGCATTTTGACAGCATGTTGTCACTTAGGCTGTTACTTTTCATCAGAAACACGTTTCCAAGCCAGAAACATGTGGTTTGGTGAATTCTACAGTAGCAAGGTAGTTTCTTCTGGTTTTCATCACTGGTTGGTCAGAAAACAGCAACATGTCACTTTTAGTGTTTTCAGGGCCCGAAAAGCATTTTGACAGCATGTTGTCACTTAGGCTGTTACTTTTCACCAGAAACACTCAGAAAAAAGTCTCCAAGCCAGAAACATGTGGTTTGGTGAATTCTATAGTAGCAAGGCAGTTTCTTCTGGTTTCCATCACTAGTTGGTCAGAAAACAGCATCATGTCACTTGTAGTGTTTTCAGGCCCCGAAAAGTATTTTGAGAGCATGTTGTCACTTAGGCTGTTACTTTTCACCAGAAGCACTCAGAAACAAGTTTCCAAGCCAGAAACATGTGGTTTGTTGAATTCTATCGTAGCAAGACAGTTTCCTCTGGTTTCCCTCATTAGTTGGTCAGAAAACAGCATCATGTCACTTTTAGTATTTTCAGGCCCCGAAAAGCATTTTGAGATTTCCAAGCCAGGAACATGTGGTTCCGGTAATTCGATAGTAGCAAGGCACTTTCCTCTGGTTTTCATCACTAGTTGGTCAGAAAACAGCAACATGTCACTTTTAGTGTTTTCAGGGCCCAAAAAGCATTTTGACAGCATGTTGTCACTTAGGCTGTTACTTTTCACCAGAAACACTCGGAAACACGTTTCCAAGCCAGAAACATGTGGTTTGGTGAATTCTATAGTAGCAAGGCAGTTTCTTTTGGTTTTCATCACTAGTTGGTCAGAAAACAGCAACATGTCACTTTTAGTGTTTTCAGGGCCCGAAAAGCATTTTGACAGCATGTTGTCACTTAGGCTGTTACTTTTGTCCAGAAGCACTCAGAAACGAGTTTCCAAGCCAGAAACATGTACTTTGGTGAAGTCTATAGTAGCAAGGCAGTTTCCTCTGGTTTCCCTCATTAGTTGGTCAGAAAACAGCATCATGTCACTTTTAGTATTTTCAGGCCCCGAAAAGCATTTTGAGATTTCCAAGCCAGGAACATGTGGTTCCGGTAATTCGATAGTAGCAAGGCACTTTCCTCTGGTTTTCATCACTAGTTGGTCAGAAAACAGCAACATGTCACTTTTAGTGTTTTCAGGGCCCGAAAAGCATTTTGACAGCATGTTGTCACTTAGGCTGTTACTTTTCACCAGAAACACTCAGAAACACGTTTCCAAGCCAGAAACATGTGGTTTGGTGAATTCTATAGTAGCAAGGCAGTTTCTTCTGGTTTTCATCACTAGTTGGTCAGAAAACAGCAACATGTCACTTTTAGTGTTTTCAGGGCCCGAAAAGCATTTTGACAGCATGTTGTCACTTAGGCTGTTGCTTTTGTCCAGAAGCACTCAGAAAAGAGTTTCCAAGCCAGAAACATGTACTTTGGTGAAGTCTATAGTAGCAAGGCAGTTTCTTCTGGTTTTCATCACTAGTTGGTCAGAAAACAGCAACATGTCACTTTTAGTGTTTTCAGGGCCCGAAAAGCATTTTGACAGCATGTTGTCACTTAGGCTGTTGCTTTTGTCCAGAAGCACTCAGAAACGAGTTTCCAAGCCAGAAACATGTACTTTGGTGAAGTCTATGGTAGCAAGGCAGTTTCTTCTGGTTTTCATCACTAGTTGGTCAGAAAACAGCAACATGTCACTTTTAGTGTTTTCAGGGCCCGAAAAGCATTTTGACAGCATGTTGTCACTTAGGCTGTTGCTTTTGTCCAGAAGCACTCAGAAACGAGTTTCCAAGCCAGAAACATGTACTTTGGTGAAGTCTATGGTAGCAAGGCAGTTTCTTCTGGTTTTCATCACTAGTTGGTCAGAAAACAGCAACATGTCACTTTTAGTGTTTTCAGGGCCCGAAAAGCATTTTGACAGCATGTTGTCACTTAGGCTGTTGCTTTTGTCCAGAAGCACTCAGAAAAGAGTTTCCAAGCCAGAAACATGTACTTTGGTGAAGTCTATAGTAGCAAGGCAGTTTCTTCTGGTTTTCATCACTAGTTGGTCAGAAAACAGCAACATGTCACTTTTAGTGTTTTCAGGGCCCGAAAAGCATTTTGACAGCATGTCGTCACTTAGGCTGTTGCTTTTGTCCAGAAGCACTCAGAAACGAGTTTCCAAGCCAGAAACATGTACTTTGGTGAAGTCTATGGTAGCAAGGCAGTTTCTTCTGGTTTTCATCACTAGTTGGTCAGAAAACAGCAACATGTCACTTTTAGTGTTTTCAGGGCCCGAAAAGCATTTTGACAGCATGTTGTCACTTAGGCTGTTACTTTTGTCCAGAAGCACTCAGAAACAAGTTTCCAAGCCAGAAACATGTACTTTGGTGAAGTCTATAGTAGCAAGGCAGTTTCTTCTGGTTTTCATCACTAGTTGGTCAGAAAACAGCAACATGTCACTTTTAGTGTTTTCAGGGCCCGAAAAGCATTTTGACAGCATGTTGTCACTTAGGCTGTTACTTTTGTCCAGAAGCACTCAGAAACGAGTTTCCAAGCCAGAAACATGTACTTTGGTGAAGTCTATAGTAGCAAGGCAGTTTCTTCTGGTTTTCATCACTAGTTGGTCAGAAAACAGCAACATGTCACTTTTAGTGTTTTCAGGGCCCGAAAAGCATTTTGACAGCATGTTGTCACTTAGGCTGTTACTTTTCACCAGAAACACTCAGAAAAAAGTATCCAAGCCAGAAACATGTACTTTGGTGAATTCTATAGTAGCAAGGCAGTTTCTTCTGGTTTCCATCACTAGTTGGTTAGAAAACAGCATCATGTCACTTTTAGTGTTTTCAGGGGCCGAACAGCATTTTGACAGCATGTTGTCACTTAGGCTGTTACTTTTCACCAGAAACACTCAGAAACAAGTTTCCAAGCCAGAAACATGTGGTTTGGTGAATTCTATAGTAGCAAGGCAGTTTCCTCTGGTTTCCATAACTAGTTGTTTAGAAAACAGCTTCATGTCACTTTTAGTGTTTTCAGGCACCAAAAAGCATTTTGAGAGCATGTTGTCACTTAGGCTGTTACTTTTCACCAGAAGCACTCAGAAACAAGTTTCCACGCCAGAAACATGTGGTTTGGTGAATTTTATAGTAGCAAAGCAGTGTCTTCTGTTTTTCATTACTGGTTGGTCAGAAAACAGCAACATGTCACTTTTAGTGTTATCAGGACCCGAAAAGCATTTTGGGAGCATGTTGTCACTTAGGCTGTTACTTTTCATCAGAAACACGTTTCCAAGCTTGAAACATGTGATTTGGTGAATTCTATAGTAGCAAGGCAGTTTCTTCTGGTTTTCATCACTGGTTGGTCAGAAAACAGCAACATGTCACTTTTAGTGTTTTCAGGGCCCGAAAAGCATTTTGAGAGCATGCTGTCACTTAGGCTGTTACTTTTCACCAGAAACACTCAGAAACACGTTTCCGAGCCAGAAACATGTGGTTTGGTGAATTCTATAGTAGCAAGGCAGTTTCTTCTGGTTTTCATCACTAGTTGGTCAGAAAACAGCAACATGTCACTTTTAGTGTTTTCAGGGCCCGAAAAGCATTTTGACAGCATGTTGTCACTTAGGCTGTTACTTTTCACCAGAAGCACTCAGAAACGAGTTTCCAAGCCAGAAACATGTACTTTGGTGAAGTCTATAGTAGCAAGGCAGTTTCTTCTGGTTTTCATCACTAGTTGGTCAGAAAACAGCAAAATGTCACTTTTAGTGTTTTCAGGGCCCGAAAAGCATTTTGACAGCATGTTGTCACTTAGGCTGTTACTTTTCACCAGAAGCACTCAGAAACAAGTTTCCAAGCCAGAAACATGTACTTTGGTGAAGTCTATAGTAGCAAAGCAGTTTCTTATGGTTTCTCTCATTAGTTGTTCGGAAAACAGCATCATGTCATTTTTAGTGTTTTCAGGGGCCGAACAGCATTTTGACAGCATGTTGTCACTTAGGCTGTTACTTTTCACCAGAAGCACTCAGAAACAACTTTCCAAGCCAGAAAAATGTACTTTGATGAAGTCTATAGTAGCAAGGCAGTTTCTTCTGGTTTTCATCACTAGTTGGTCAGAAAACAGCAACATGTCACTTTTAGTGTTTTCAGGGCCCGAAAAGCATTTTGACAGCATGTTGTCACTTAGGCTGTTACTTTTCACCAGAAGCACTCAGAAACAAGTTTCCAAGCCAGAAACAAGTGGTTTGGTGAAGTCTATAGTAGCAAGGCAGTTTCTTCTGGTTTTCATCACTAGTTGGTCAGAAAACAGCAACATGTCACTTTTAGTGTTTTCAGGGCCCGAAAAGCATTTTGACAGCATGTTGTCACTTAGGCTGTTGCTTTTGTCCAGAAGCACTCAGAAACAAGTTTCCAAGCCAGAAACATGTACTTTGGTGAAGTCTATGGTAGCAAGGCAGTTTCTTCTGGTTTTCATCACTAGTTGGTCAGAAAACAGCAACATGTCACTTTTAGTGTTTTCAGGGCCCGAAAAGCATTTTGACAGCATGTTGTCACTTAGGCTGTTACTTTTCACCAGAAGCACTCACAAACAAGTTTCCACGCCAGAAACATGTGGTTTGGTGAATTCTATAGTAGCAAGGCAGTGTCTTCTGTTTTTCATTACTGGTTGGTCAGAAAACAGCAACATGTCACTTTTAGTGTTTTCAGGACCCGAAAAGCATTTTGACAACATGTTGTCACTTAGGCTGTTACTTTTCATCAGAAACACGTTTCCAAGCCAGAAACATGTGGTTTGGTGAATTCTATGGTAGCAAGGCAGTTTCTTCTGGTTTTCATCACTGGTTGGTCAGAAAACAGCAACATGTCACTTTTAGTGTTTTCAGGGCCCGAAAAGCATTTTGACAGCATGTTGTCACTTAGGCTGTTACTTTTCACCAGAAACACTCAGAAACAAGTTTCCAAGCCAGAAACATGTGGTTTGGTGAATTCTATAGTAGCAAGGCAATTTCTTCTGGTTTCCATCACTAGTTGGTTAGAAAACAGCATCATGTCACTTTTAGTGTTTTCAGGGGCCGAACAGCATTTTGAGAGCATGTTGTCACTTAGGCTGTTACTTTTCACCAGAAGCACTCAGAAACAAGTTTCCAAGCCAGAAACATGTGGTTTGTTGAATTCTATCGTAGCAAGGCAGTTTCCTCTGGTTTCCCTCATTAGTTGGTCAGAAAACAGCATCATGTCACTTTTAGTATTTTCAGGCCCCGAAAAGCATTTTGAGATTTCCAAGCCAGGAACATGTGGTTCCGGTAATTCGATAGTAGCAAGGCACTTTCCTCTGGTTTTCATCACTAGTTGGTCAGAAAACAGCAACATGTCACTTTTAGTGTTTTCAGGGCCCGAAAAGCATTTTGACAGCATGTTGTCACTTAGGCTGTTACTTTTGTCCAGAAGCACTCAGAAACGAGTTTCCAAGCCAGAAACATGTACTTTGGTGAAGTCTATAGTAGCAAGGCAGTTTCTTCTGGTTTTCATCACTAGTTGGTCAGAAAACAGCAACATGTCACTTTTAGTGTTTTCAGGGCCCGAAAAGCATTTTGACAGCATGTTGTCACTTAGGCTGTTACTTTTGTCCAGAAGCACTCAGAAACGAGTTTCCAAGCCAGAAACATGTACTTTGGTGAAGTCTATAGTAGCAAGGCAGTTTCTTCTGGTTTTCATCACTAGTTGGTCAGGAAACAGCATCATGTCACTTTTAGTGTTTTCAGGGCCCGAAAAGCATTTTGACAGCATGTTGTCACTTAGGCTGTTACTTTTCACCAGAAACACTCAGAAAAAAGTCTCCAAGCTTGAAACATGTGGTTTGGTGAATTCTATAGCAGCAAAGAAGTTTCTTCTGGTTTTCATCACTAGTTGGTCAGAAAACAGCAACATGTCACTTTTAGTGTTTTCAGGGCCCGAAAAGCATTTTGACAGCATGTTGTCACTTAGGCTGTTACTTTTCACCACAAGCACTCAGAAACAAGTTTCCAAGCCAGAAACATGTACTTTGCTGAAGTCTATAGTAGCAAGGCAGTTTCTTCTGGTTTTCATCACTAGTTGGTCAGAAAACAGCAACATGTCACTTTTAGTGTTTTCAGGGCCCGAAAAGCATTTTGACAGCATGTTGTCACTTAGGCTGTTACTTTTCACCAGAAGCACTCAGAAACGAGTTTCCAAGCCAGAAACATGTACTTTGGTGAAGTCTATAGTAGCAAGGCAGTTTCCTCTGGTTTCCATAACTAGTTGGTTAGAAAACAGCAACATGTCACTTTTAGTGTTTTCAGGCACCAAAAAGCATTTTGAGAGCATGTTGTCACTTAGGCTGTTACTTTTCACCAGAAGCACTCAGAAACAAGTTTCCACGCCAGAAACATGTGGTTTGGTGAATTCTATAGTAGCAAGGCAGTGTCTTCTGTTTTTCATTACTGGTTGGTCAGAAAACAGCAACATGTCACTTTTAGTGTTTTCAGGACCCGAAAAGCATTTTGACAACATGTTGTCACTTAGGCTGTTACTTTTCATCAGAAACACGTTTCCAAGCCAGAAACATGTGGTTTGGTGAATTCTATGGTAGCAAGGCAGTTTCTTCTGGTTTTCATCACTGGTTGGTCAGAAAACAGCATCATGTCACTTTTAGTGTTTTCAGGGCCCGAAAAGCATTTTGACAGCATGTTGTCACTTAGGCTGTTACTTTTCACCAGAAACACTCAGAAACAAGTTTCCAAGCCAGAAACATGTGGTTTGGTGAATTCTATAGTAGCAAGGCAATTTCTTCTGGTTTCCATCACTAGTTGGTTAGAAAACAGCATCATGTCACTTTTAGTGTTTTCAGGGGCCGAACAGCATTTTGAGAGCATGTTGTCACTTAGGCTGTTACTTTTCACCAGAAGCACTCAGAAACAAGTTTCCAAGCCAGAAACATGTGGTTTGTTGAATTCTATCGTAGCAAGGCAGTTTCCTCTGGTTTCCCTCATTAGTTGGTCAGAAAACAGCATCATGTCACTTTTAGTATTATCAGGCCCCGAAAAGCATTTTGAGATTTCCAAGCCAGGAACATGTGGTTCCGGTAATTCGATAGTAGCAAGGCACTTTCCTCTGGTTTTCATCACTAGTTGGTCAGAAAACAGCAACATGTCACTTTTAGTGTTTTCAGGGCCCGAAAAGCATTTTGACAGCATGTTGTCACTTAGGCTGTTACTTTTCACCAGAAACACTGAGAAACACGTTTCCAAGCCAGAAACATGTGGTTTGGTGAATTCTATAGTAGCAAGGCAGTTTCTTCTGGTTTTCATCACTAGTTGGTCAGAAAACAGCAACATGTCACTTTTAGTGTTTTCAGGGCCCGAAAAGCATTTTGACAGCATGTTGTCACTTAGGCTGTTACTTTTGTCCAGAAGCACTCAGAAAAGAGTTTCCAAGCCAGAAACATGTACTTTGGTGAAGTCTATGGTAGCAAGGCAGTTTCTTCTGGTTTTCATCACTAGTTGGTCAGAAAACAGCAACATGTCACTTTTAGTGTTTTCAGGGCCCGAAAAGCATTTTGACAGCATGTTGTCACTTAGGCTGTTGCTTTTGTCCAGAAGCACTCAGAAAAGAGTTTCCAAGCCAGAAACATGTACTTTGGTGAAGTCTATAGTAGCAAGGCAGTTTCTTCTGGTTTTCATCACTAGTTGGTCAGAAAACAGCAACATGTCACTTTTAGTGTTTTCAGGGCCCGAAAAGCATTTTGACAGCATGTTGTCACTTAGGCTGTTGCTTTTGTCCAGAAGCACTCAGAAACGAGTTTCCAAGCCAGAAACATGTACTTTGGTGAAGTCTATGGTAGCAAGGCAGTTTCTTCTGGTTTTCATCACTAGTTGGTCAGAAAACAGCAACATGTCACTTTTAGTGTTTTCAGGGCCCGAAAAGCATTTTGACAGCATGTTGTCACTTAGGCTGTTACTTTGGTCCAGAAGCACTCAGAAACAAGTTTCCAAGCCAGAAACATGTACTTTGGTGAAGTCTATAGTAGCAAGGCAGTTTCTTCTGGTTTTCATCACTAGTTGGTCAGAAAACAGCAACATGTCACTTTTAGTGTTTTCAGGGCCCGAAAAGCATTTTGACAGCATGTTGTCACTTAGGCTGTTACTTTTGTCCAGAAGCACTCAGAAACGAGTTTCCAAGCCAGAAACATGTACTTTGGTGAAGTCTATAGTAGCAAGGCAGTTTCTTCTGGTTTTCATCACTAGTTGGTCAGAAAACAGCAACATGTCACTTTTAGTGTTTTCAGGGCCCGAAAAGCATTTTGACAGCATGTTGTCACTTAGGCTGTTACTTTTCACCAGAAACACGTTTCCAAGCCAGAAACATGTGGTTTGGTGAATTCTATAGTAGCAAGGCAGTTTCTTCTGGTTTTCATCACTAGTTGGTCAGAAAACAGCAACATGTCACTTTTAGTGTTTTCAGGGCCCGAAAAGCATTTTGACAGCATGTTGTCACTTAGGCTGTTACTTTTGTCCAGAAGCACTCAGAAACGAGTTTCCAAGCCAGAAACATGTACTTTGGTGAAGTCTATAGTAGTAAGGCAGTTTCTTCTGGTTTTCATCACTAGTTGGTCAGAAAACAGCAACATGTCACTTTTAGTGTTTTCAGTGCCCGAAAAGCATTTTGACAGCATGTTGTCACTTAGGCTGTTACTTTTGTCCAGAAGCACTCAGAAACGAGTTTCCAAGCCAGAAACATGTACTTTGGTGAAGTCTATAGTAGCAAGGCAGTTTCTTCTGGTTTTCATCACTAGTTGGTCAGAAAACAGCAACATGTCACTTTTAGTGTTTTCAGGGCCCGAAAAGCATTTTGACAGCATGTTGTCACTTAGGCTGTTACTTTTGTCCAGAAGCACTCAGAAACGAGTTTCCAAGCCAGAAACATGTACTTTGGTGAAGTCTATAGTAGCAAGGCAGTTTCTTCTGGTTTTCATCACTAGTTGGTCAGAAAACAGCAACATGTCACTTTTAGTGTTTTCAGGGCCCGAAAAGCATTTTGACAGCATGTTGTCACTTAGGCTGTTACTTTTCACCAGAAACACTCAGAAAAAAGTATCCAAGCCAGAAACATGTACTTTGGTGAATTCTATAGTAGCAAGGCAGTTTCTTCTGGTTTCCATCACTAGTTGGTTAGAAAACAGCATCATGTCACTTTTAGTGTTTTCAGGGGCCGAACAGCATTTTGACAGCATGTTGTCACTTAGGCTGTTACTTTTCACCAGAAACACTCAGAAACAAGTTTCCAAGCCAGAAACATGTGGTTTGGTGAATTCTATAGTAGCAAGGCAGTTTCCTCTGGTTTCCATAACTAGTTGTTTAGAAAACAGCTTCATGTCACTTTTAGTGTTTTCAGGCACCAAAAAGCATTTTGAGAGCATGTTGTCACTTAGGCTGTTACTTTTCACCAGAAGCACTCAGAAACAAGTTTCCACGCCAGAAACATGTGGTTTGGTGAATTTTATAGTAGCAAAGCAGTGTCTTCTGTTTTTCATTACTGGTTGGTCAGAAAACAGCAACATGTCACTTTTAGTGTTATCAGGACCCGAAAAGCATTTTGAGAGCATGTTGTCACTTAGGCTGTTACTTTTCATCAGAAACACGTTTCCAAGCTTGAAACATGTGGTTTGGTGAATTCTATAGTAGCAAGGCAGTTTCTTCTGGTTTTCATCACTGGTTGGTCAGAAAACAGCAACATGTGACTTTTAGTGTTTTCAGGGCCCGAAAAGCATTTTGAGAGCATGCTGTCACTTAGGCTGTTACTTTTCCCCAGAAACACTCAGAAACACGTTTCCGAGCCAGAAACATGTGGTTTGGTGAATTCTATAGTAGCAAGGCAGTTTCTTCTGGTTTTCATCACTAGTTGGTCAGAAAACAGCAACATGTCACTTTTAGTGTTTTCAGGGCCCGAAAAGCATTTTGACAGCATGTTGTCACTTAGGCTGTTACTTTTCACCAGAAGCACTCAGAAACGAGTTTCCAAGCCAGAAACATGTACTTTGGTGAAGTCTATAGTAGCAAGGCAGTTTCTTCTGGTTTTCATCACTAGTTGGTCAGAAAACAGCAAAATGTCACTTTTAGTGTTTTCAGGGACCGAAAAGCATTTTGACAGCATGTTGTCACTTAGGCTGTTACTTTTCACCAGAAGCACTCAGAAACAAGTTTCCAAGCCAGAAACATGTACTTTGGTGAAGTCTATAGTAGCAAAGCAGTTTCCTATGGTTTCTCTCATTAGTTGTTCGGAAAACAGCATCATGTCATTTTTAGTGTTTTCAGGGGCCGAACAGCATTTTGACAGCATGTTGTCACTTAGGCTGTTACTTTTCACCAGAAGCACTCAGAAACAACTTTCCAAGCCAGAAAAATGTACTTTGATGAAGTCTATAGTAGCAAGGCAGTTTCTTCTGGTTTTCATCACTAGTTGGTCAGAAAACAGCAACATGTCACTTTTAGTGTTTTCAGGGCCCGAAAAGCATTTTGACAGCATGTTGTCACTTAGGCTGTTACTTTTCACCAGAAGCACTCAGAAACAAGTTTCCAAGCCAGAAACATGTGGTTTGGTGAAGTCTATAGTAGCAAGGCAGTTTCTTCTGGTTTTCATCACTAGTTGGTCAGAAAAAAGCAACATGTCACTTTTAGTGTTTTCAGGGCCCGAAAAGTATTTTGACAGCATGTTGTCACTTAGGCTGTTACTTTTCACCAGAAGCACTCAGAAACAAGTTTCCAAGCCAGAAACATGTACTTTGGTGAAGTCTATAGTAGCAAAGCAGTTTCCTATGGTTTCTCTCATTAGTTGTTCGGAAAACAGCATCATGTCATTTTTAGTGTTTTCAGGGGCCGAACAGCATTTTGACAGCATGTTGTCACTTAGGCTGTTACTTTTCACCAGAAGCACTCAGAAACAACTTTCCAAGCCAGAAAAATGTACTTTGATGAAGTCTATAGTAGCAAGGCAGTTTCTTCTGGTTTTCATCACTAGTTGGTCAGAAAATAGCAACATGTCACTTTTAGTGTTTTCAGGGCCCGAAAAGCATTTTGACAGCATGTTGTCACTTAGGCTGTTACTTTTCACCAGAAGCACTCAGAAACGAGTTTCCAAGCCAGAAACATGTACTTTGGTGAAGTCTATAGTAGCAAGGCAGTTTCTTCTGGTTTTCATCACTAGTTGGTCAGAAAACAGCAACATGTCACTTTTAGTGTTTTCAGGGCCCGAAAAGCATTTTGACAGCATGTTGTCACTTAGGCTGTTACTTTTCACCAGAAGCACTCAGAAACAAGTTTCCAAGCCAGAAACATGTGGTTTGGTGAAGTCTATAGTAGCAAGGCAGTTTCTTCTGGTTTTCATCACTAGTTGGTCAGAAAAAAGCAACATGTCACTTTTAGTGTTTTCAGGGCCCGAAAAGTATTTTGACAGCATGTTGTCACTTAGGCTGTTACTTTTCACCAGAAGCACTCAGAAACAAGTTTCCAAGCCAGAAACATGTGGTTTGGTGAAGTCTATAGTAGCAAGGCAGTTTCTTCTGGTTTTCATCACTAGTTGGTCAGAAAACAGCAACATGTCACTTTTAGTGTTTTCAGGGCCCGAAAAGCATTTTGACAGCATGTTGTCACTTAGGCTGTTGCTTTTGTCCAGAAGCACTCAGAAACGAGTTTCCAAGCCAGAAACATGTACTTTGGTGAAGTCTATGGTAGCAAGGCAGTTTCTTCTGGTTTTCATCACTAGTTGGTCAGAAAACAGCAACATGTCACTTTTAGTGTTTTCAGGGCCCGAAAAGCATTTTGACAGCATGTTGTCACTTAGGCTGTTACTTTTCACCAGAAGCACTCAGAAACAAGTTTCCACGCCAGAAACATGTGGTTTGGTGAATTCTATAGTAGCAAGGCAGTGTCTTCTGTTTTTCATTACTGGTTTGTCAGAAAACAGCAACATGTCACTTTTAGTGTTTTCAGGACCCGAAAAGCATTTTGACAACATGTTGTCACTTAGGCTGTTACTTTTCATCAGAAACACGTTTCCAAGCCAGAAACATGTGGTTTGGTGAATTCTATGGTAGCAAGGCAGTTTCTTCTGGTTTTCATCACTGGTTGGTCAGAAAACAGCAACATGTCACTTTTAGTGTTTTCAGGGCCCGAAAAGCATTTTGACAGCATGTTGTCACTTAGGCTGTTACTTTTCACCAGAAACACTCAGAAACAAGTTTCCAAGCCAGAAACATGTGGTTTGGTGAATTCTATAGTAGCAAGGCAATTTCTTCTGGTTTCCATCACTAGTTGGTTAGAAAACAGCATCATGTCACTTTTAGTGTTTTCAGGGGCCGAACAGCATTTTGAGAGCATGTTGTCACTTAGGCTGTTACTTTTCACCAGAAGCACTCAGAAACAAGTTTCCAAGCCAGAAACATGTGGTTTGTTGAATTCTATCGTAGCAAGGCAGTTTCCTCTGGTTTCCCTCATTAGTTGGTCAGAAAACAGCATCATGTCACTTTTAGTATTTTCAGGCCCCAAAAAGCATTTTGAGATTTCCAAGCCAGGAACATGTGGTTCCGGTAATTCGATAGTAGCAAGGCACTTTCCTCTGGTTTTCATCACTAGTTGGTCAGAAAACAGCAACATGTCACTTTTAGTGTTTTCAGGGCCCGAAAAGCATTTTGACAGCATGTTGTCACTTAGGCTGTTACTTTTCACCAGAAACACTGAGAAACACGTTTCCAAGCCAGAAACATGTGGTTTGGTGAATTCTACAGTAGCAAGGTAGTTTCTTCTGGTTTTCATCACTGGTTGGTCAGAAAACAGCAACATGTCACTTTTAGTGTTTTCAGGGCCCGAAAAGCATTTTGACAGCATGTTGTCACTTAGGCTGTTACTTTTCACCAGAAACACTCAGAAAAAAGTCTCCAAGCCAGAAACATGTGGTTTGGTGAATTCTATAGTAGCAAGGCAGTTTCTTCTGGTTTCCATCACTAGTTGGTCAGAAAACAGCATCATGTCACTTGTAGTGTTTTCAGGCCCCGAAAAGTATTTTGAGAGCATGTTGTCACTTAGGCTGTTACTTTTCACCAGAAGCACTCAGAAACAAGTTTCCAAGCCAGAAACATGTGGTTTGTTGAATTCTATCGTAGCAAGACAGTTTCCTCTGGTTTCCCTCATTAGTTGGTCAGAAAACAGCATCATGTCACTTTTAGTATTTTCAGGCCCCGAAAAGCATTTTGAGATTTCCAAGCCAGGAACATGTGGTTCCGGTAATTCGATAGTAGCAAGGCACTTTCCTCTGGTTTTCATCACTAGTTGGTCAGAAAACAGCAACATGTCACTTTTAGTGTTTTCAGGGCCCAAAAAGCATTTTGACAGCATGTTGTCACTTAGGCTGTTACTTTTCACCAGAAACACTCGGAAACACGTTTCCAAGCCAGAAACATGTGGTTTGGTGAATTCTATAGTAGCAAGGCAGTTTCTTCTGGTTTTCATCACTAGTTGGTCAGAAAACAGCAAAATGTCACTTTTAGTGTTTTCAGGGCCCGAAAAGCATTTTGACAGCATGTTGTCACTTAGGCTGTTACTTTTGTCCAGAAGCACTCAGAAACGAGTTTCCAAGCCAGAAACATGTACTTTGGTGAAGTCTATAGTAGCAAGGCAGTTTCTTCTGGTTTTCATCACTAGTTGGTCAGAAAACAGCAACATGTCACTTTTAGTGTTTTCAGGGCCCGAAAAGCATTTTGACAGCATGTTGTCACTTAGGCTGTTACTTTTCACCAGAAACACTCAGAAACACGTTTCCAAGCCAGAAACATGTGGTTTGGTGAATTCTATAGTAGCAAGGCAGTTTCTTCTGGTTTTCATCACTAGTTGGTCAGAAAACAGCAACATGTCACTTTTAGTGTTTTCAGGGCCCGAAAAGCATTTTGACAGCATGTTGTCACTTAGGCTGTTACTTTTGTCCAGAAGCACTCAGAAACGAGTTTCCAAGCCAGAAACATGTACTTTGGTGAAGTCTATAGTAGCAAGGCAGTTTCTTCTGGTTTTCATCACTAGTTGGTCAGAAAACAGCAACATGTCACTTTTAGTGTTTTCAGGGCCCGAAAAGCATTTTGACAGCATGTTGTCACTTAGGCTGTTACTTTTCACCAGAAACACTCAGAAAAAAGTCTCCAAGCTTGAAACATGTGGTTTGGTGAATTCTATAGCAGCAAAGAAGTTTCTTCTGGTTTTCATCACTAGTTGGTCAGAAAACAGCAACATGTCACTTTTAGTGTTTTCAGGGCCCGAAAAGCATTTTGACAGCATGTTGTCACTTAGGCTGTTACTTTTCACCAGAAGCACTCAGAAACAAGTTTCCAAGCCAGAAACATGTACTTTGCTGAAGTCTATAGTAGCAAGGCAGTTTCTTCTGGTTTTCATCACTAGTTGGTCAGAAAACAGCAACATGTCACTTTTAGTGTTTTCAGGGCCCGAAAAGCATTTTGACAGCATGTTGTCACTTAGGCTGTTACTTTTGTCCAGAAGCACTCAGAAACGAGTTTCCAAGCCAGAAACATGTACTTTGGTGAAGTCTATAGTAGCAAGGCAGTTTCTTCTGGTTTTCATCACTAGTTGGTCAGAAAACAGCAACATGTCACTTTTAGTGTTTTCAGGGCCCGAAAAGCATTTTGACAGCATGTTGTCACTTAGGCTGTTACTTTTCACCAGAAACACTCAGAAAAAAGTCTCCAAGCTTGAAACATGTGGTTTGGTGAATTCTATAGCAGCAAAGAAGTTTCTTCTGGTTTTCATCACTAGTTGGTCAGAAAACAGCAACATGTCACTTTTAGTGTTTTCAGGGCCCGAAAAGCATTTTGACAGCATGTTGTCACTTAGGCTGTTACTTTTCACCAGAAGCACTCAGAAACAAGTTTCCAAGCCAGAAACATGTACTTTGCTGAAGTCTATAGTAGCAAGGCAGTTTCTTCTGGTTTTCATCACTAGTTGGTCAGAAAACAGCAACATGTCACTTTTAGTGTTTTCAGGGCCCGAAAAGCATTTTGACAGCATGTTGTCACTTAGGCTGTTACTTTTCACCAGAAGCACTCAGAAACGAGTTTCCAAGCCAGAAACATGTACTTTGGTGAAGTCTATAGTAGCAAGGCAGTTTCCTCTGGTTTCCATAACTAGTTGGTTAGAAAACAGCTTCATGTCACTTTTAGTGTTTTCAGGCACCAAAAAGCATTTTGAGAGCATGTTGTCACTTAGGCTGTTACTTTTCACCAGAAGCACTCAGAAACAAGTTTCCACGCCAGAAACATGTGGTTTGGTGAATTCTATAGTAGCAAGGCAGTGTCTTCTGTTTTTCATTACTGGTTGGTCAGAAAACAGCAACATGTCACTTTTAGTGTTTTCAGGACCCGAAGAGCATTTTGACAGCATGTTGTCACTTAGGCTGTTACTTTTCATCAGAAACACGTTTCCAAGCCAGAAACATGTGGTTTGGTGAATTCTACAGTAGCAAGGTAGTTTCTTCTGGTTTTCATCACTGGTTGGTCAGAAAACAGCAACATGTCACTTTTAGTGTTTTCAGGGCCCGAAAAGCATTTTGACAGCATGTTGTCACTTAGGCTGTTACTTTTCACCAGAAACACTCAGAAAAAAGTCTCCAAGCCAGAAACATGTGGTTTGGTGAATTCTATAGTAGCAAGGCAGTTTCTTCTGGTTTCCATCACTAGTTGGTCAGAAAACAGCATCATGTCACTTGTAGTGTTTTCAGGCCCCGAAAAGTATTTTGAGAGCATGTTGTCACTTAGGCTGTTACTTTTCACCAGAAGCACTCAGAAACAAGTTTCCAAGCCAGAAACATGTGGTTTGTTGAATTCTATCGTAGCAAGACAGTTTCCTCTGGTTTCCCTCATTAGTTGGTCAGAAAACAGCATCATGTCACTTTTAGTATTTTCAGGCCCCGAAAAGCATTTTGAGATTTCCAAGCCAGGAACATGTGGTTCCGGTAATTCGATAGTAGCAAGGCACTTTCCTCTGGTTTTCATCACTAGTTGGTCAGAAAACAGCAACATGTCACTTTTAGTGTTTTCAGGGCCCAAAAAGCATTTTGACAGCATGTTGTCACTTAGGCTGTTACTTTTCACCAGAAACACTCGGAAACACGTTTCCAAGCCAGAAACATGTGGTTTGGTGAATTCTATAGTAGCAAGGCAGTTTCTTTTGGTTTTCATCACTAGTTGGTCAGAAAACAGCAACATGTCACTTTTAGTGTTTTCAGGGCCCGAAAAGCATTTTGACAGCATGTTGTCACTTAGGCTGTTACTTTTGTCCAGAAGCACTCAGAAACGAGTTTCCAAGCCAGAAACATGTACTTTGGTGAAGTCTATAGTAGCAAGGCAGTTTCCTCTGGTTTCCCTCATTAGTTGGTCAGAAAACAGCATCATGTCACTTTTAGTATTTTCAGGCCCCGAAAAGCATTTTGAGATTTCCAAGCCAGGAACATGTGGTTCCGGTAATTCGATAGTAGCAAGGCACTTTCCTCTGGTTTTCATCACTAGTTGGTCAGAAAACAGCAACATGTCACTTTTAGTGTTTTCAGGGCCCGAAAAGCATTTTGACAGCATGTTGTCACTTAGGCTGTTACTTTTCACCAGAAACACTCAGAAACACGTTTCCAAGCCAGAAACATGTGGTTTGGTGAATTCTATAGTAGCAAGGCAGTTTCTTCTGGTTTTCATCACTAGTTGGTCAGAAAACAGCAACATGTCACTTTTAGTGTTTTCAGGGCCCGAAAAGCATTTTGACAGCATGTTGTCACTTAGGCTGTTGCTTTTGTCCAGAAGCACTCAGAAAAGAGTTTCCAAGCCAGAAACATGTACTTTGGTGAAGTCTATAGTAGCAAGGCAGTTTCTTCTGGTTTTCATCACTAGTTGGTCAGAAAACAGCAACATGTCACTTTTAGTGTTTTCAGGGCCCGAAAAGCATTTTGACAGCATGTTGTCACTTAGGCTGTTACTTTTCACCAGAAACACGTTTCCAAGCCAGAAACATGTGGTTTGGTGAATTCTATAGTAGCAAGGCAGTTTCTTCTGGTTTTCATCACTAGTTGGTCAGAAAACAGCAACATGTCACTTTTAGTGTTTTCAGGGCCCGAAAAGCATTTTGACAGCATGTTGTCACTTAGGCTGTTACTTTTGTCCAGAAGCACTCAGAAACGAGTTTCCAAGCCAGAAACATGTACTTTGGTGAAGTCTATAGTAGTAAGGCAGTTTCTTCTGGTTTTCATCACTAGTTGGTCAGAAAACAGCAACATGTCACTTTTAGTGTTTTCAGTGCCCGAAAAGCATTTTGACAGCATGTTGTCACTTAGGCTGTTACTTTTGTCCAGAAGCACTCAGAAACGAGTTTCCAAGCCAGAAACATGTACTTTGGTGAAGTCTATAGTAGCAAGGCAGTTTCTTCTGGTTTTCATCACTAGTTGGTCAGAAAACAGCAACATGTCACTTTTAGTGTTTTCAGGGCCCGAAAAGCATTTTGACAGCATGTTGTCACTTAGGCTGTTACTTTTGTCCAGAAGCACTCAGAAACGAGTTTCCAAGCCAGAAACATGTACTTTGGTGAAGTCTATAGTAGCAAGGCAGTTTCTTCTGGTTTTCATCACTAGTTGGTCAGAAAACAGCAACATGTCACTTTTAGTGTTTTCAGGGCCCGAAAAGCATTTTGACAGCATGTTGTCACTTAGGCTGTTACTTTTCACCAGAAACACTCAGAAAAAAGTATCCAAGCCAGAAACATGTACTTTGGTGAATTCTATAGTAGCAAGGCAGTTTCTTCTGGTTTCCATCACTAGTTGGTTAGAAAACAGCATCATGTCACTTTTAGTGTTTTCAGGGGCCGAACAGCATTTTGACAGCATGTTGTCACTTAGGCTGTTACTTTTCACCAGAAACACTCAGAAACAAGTTTCCAAGCCAGAAACATGTGGTTTGGTGAATTCTATAGTAGCAAGGCAGTTTCCTCTGGTTTCCATAACTAGTTGTTTAGAAAACAGCTTCATGTCACTTTTAGTGTTTTCAGGCACCAAAAAGCATTTTGAGAGCATGTTGTCACTTAGGCTGTTACTTTTCACCAGAAGCACTCAGAAACAAGTTTCCACGCCAGAAACATGTGGTTTGGTGAATTTTATAGTAGCAAAGCAGTGTCTTCTGTTTTTCATTACTGGTTGGTCAGAAAACAGCAACATGTCACTTTTAGTGTTATCAGGACCCGAAAAGCATTTTGAGAGCATGTTGTCACTTAGGCTGTTACTTTTCATCAGAAACACGTTTCCAAGCTTGAAACATGTGGTTTGGTGAATTCTATAGTAGCAAGGCAGTTTCTTCTGGTTTTCATCACTGGTTGGTCAGAAAACAGCAACATGTGACTTTTAGTGTTTTCAGGGCCCGAAAAGCATTTTGAGAGCATGCTGTCACTTAGGCTGTTACTTTTCCCCAGAAACACTCAGAAACACGTTTCCGAGCCAGAAACATGTGGTTTGGTGAATTCTATAGTAGCAAGGCAGTTTCTTCTGGTTTTCATCACTAGTTGGTCAGAAAACAGCAACATGTCACTTTTAGTGTTTTCAGGGCCCGAAAAGCATTTTGACAGCATGTTGTCACTTAGGCTGTTACTTTTCACCAGAAGCACTCAGAAACGAGTTTCCAAGCCAGAAACATGTACTTTGGTGAAGTCTATAGTAGCAAGGCAGTTTCTTCTGGTTTTCATCACTAGTTGGTCAGAAAACAGCAAAATGTCACTTTTAGTGTTTTCAGGGCCCGAAAAGCATTTTGACAGCATGTTGTCACTTAGGCTGTTACTTTTCACCAGAAGCACTCAGAAACAAGTTTCCAAGCCAGAAACATGTACTTTGGTGAAGTCTATAGTAGCAAAGCAGTTTCCTATGGTTTCTCTCATTAGTTGTTCGGAAAACAGCATCATGTCATTTTTAGTGTTTTCAGGGGCCGAACAGCATTTTGACAGCATGTTGTCACTTAGGCTGTTACTTTTCACCAGAAGCACTCAGAAACAACTTTCCAAGCCAGAAAAATGTACTTTGATGAAGTCTATAGTAGCAAGGCAGTTTCTTCTGGTTTTCATCACTAGTTGGTCAGAAAACAGCAACATGTCACTTTTAGTGTTTTCAGGGCCCGAAAAGCATTTTGACAGCATGTTGTCACTTAGGCTGTTACTTTTCACCAGAAGCACTCAGAAACGAGTTTCCAAGCCAGAAACATGTACTTTGGTGAAGTCTATAGTAGCAAGGCAGTTTCTTCTGGTTTTCATCACTAGTTGGTCAGAAAACAGCAACATGTCACTTTTAGTGTTTTCAGGGCCCGAAAAGCATTTTGACAGCATGTTGTCACTTAGGCTGTTACTTTTCACCAGAAGCACTCAGAAACAAGTTTCCAAGCCAGAAACATGTGGTTTGGTGAAGTCTATAGTAGCAAGGCAGTTTCTTCTGGTTTTCATCACTAGTTGGTCAGAAAAAAGCAACATGTCACTTTTAGTGTTTTCAGGGCCCGAAAAGTATTTTGACAGCATGTTGTCACTTAGGCTGTTACTTTTCACCAGAAGCACTCAGAAACAAGTTTCCAAGCCAGAAACATGTGGTTTGGTGAAGTCTATAGTAGCAAGGCAGTTTCTTCTGGTTTTCATCACTAGTTGGTCAGAAAACAGCAACATGTCACTTTTAGTGTTTTCAGGGCCCGAAAAGCATTTTGACAGCATGTTGTCACTTAGGCTGTTGCTTTTGTCCAGAAGCACTCAGAAACGAGTTTCCAAGCCAGAAACATGTACTTTGGTGAAGTCTATGGTAGCAAGGCAGTTTCTTCTGGTTTTCATCACTAGTTGGTCAGAAAACAGCAACATGTCACTTTTAGTGTTTTCAGGGCCCGAAAAGCATTTTGACAGCATGTTGTCACTTAGGCTGTTACTTTTCACCAGAAGCACTCAGAAACAAGTTTCCACGCCAGAAACATGTGGTTTGGTGAATTCTATAGTAGCAAGGCAGTGTCTTCTGTTTTTCATTACTGGTTGGTCAGAAAACAGCAACATGTCACTTTTAGTGTTTTCAGGACCCGAAAAGCATTTTGACAACATGTTGTCACTTAGGCTGTTACTTTTCATCAGAAACACGTTTCCAAGCCAGAAACATGTGGTTTGGTGAATTCTATGGTAGCAAGGCAGTTTCTTCTGGTTTTCATCACTGGTTGGTCAGAAAACAGCAACATGTCACTTTTAGTGTTTTCAGGGCCCGAAAAGCATTTTGACAGCATGTTGTCACTTAGGCTGTTACTTTTCACCAGAAACACTCAGAAACAAGTTTCCAAGCCAGAAACATGTGGTTTGGTGAATTCTATAGTAGCAAGGCAATTTCTTCTGGTTTCCATCACTAGTTGGTTAGAAAACAGCATCATGTCACTTTTAGTGTTTTCAGGGGCCGAACAGCATTTTGAGAGCATGTTGTCACTTAGGCTGTTACTTTTCACCAGAAGCACTCAGAAACAAGTTTCCAAGCCAGAAACATGTGGTTTGTTGAATTCTATCGTAGCAAGGCAGTTTCCTCTGGTTTCCCTCATTAGTTGGTCAGAAAACAGCATCATGTCACTTTTAGTATTTTCAGGCCCCAAAAAGCATTTTGAGATTTCCAAGCCAGGAACATGTGGTTCCGGTAATTCGATAGTAGCAAGGCACTTTCCTCTGGTTTTCATCACTAGTTGGTCAGAAAACAGCAACATGTCACTTTTAGTGTTTTCAGGGCCCGAAAAGCATTTTGACAGCATGTTGTCACTTAGGCTGTTACTTTTCACCAGAAACACTGAGAAACACGTTTCCAAGCCAGAAACATGTGGTTTGGTGAATTCTACAGTAGCAAGGTAGTTTCTTCTGGTTTTCATCACTGGTTGGTCAGAAAACAGCAACATGTCACTTTTAGTGTTTTCAGGGCCCGAAAAGTATTTTGACAGCATGTTGTCACTTAGGCTGTTACTTTTCACCAGAAACACTCAGAAAAAAGTCTCCAAGCCAGAAACATGTGGTTTGGTGAATTCTATAGTAGCAAGGCAGTTTCTTCTGGTTTCCATCACTAGTTGGTCAGAAAACAGCATCATGTCACTTGTAGTGTTTTCAGGCCCCGAAAAGTATTTTGAGAGCATGTTGTCACTTAGGCTGTTACTTTTCACCAGAAGCACTCAGAAACAAGTTTCCAAGCCAGAAACATGTGGTTTGTTGAATTCTATCGTAGCAAGACAGTTTCCTCTGGTTTCCCTCATTAGTTGGTCAGAAAACAGCATCATGTCACTTTTAGTATTTTCAGGCCCCGAAAAGCATTTTGAGATTTCCAAGCCAGGAACATGTGGTTCCGGTAATTCGATAGTAGCAAGGCACTTTCCTCTGGTTTTCATCACTAGTTGGTCAGAAAACAGCAACATGTCACTTTTAGTGTTTTCAGGGCCCAAAAAGCATTTTGACAGCATGTTGTCACTTAGGCTGTTACTTTTCACCAGAAACACTCGGAAACACGTTTCCAAGCCAGAAACATGTGGTTTGGTGAATTCTATAGTAGCAAGGCAGTTTCTTCTGGTTTTCATCACTAGTTGGTCAGAAAACAGCAAAATGTCACTTTTAGTGTTTTCAGGGCCCGAAAAGCATTTTGACAGCATGTTGTCACTTAGGCTGTTACTTTTGTCCAGAAGCACTCAGAAACGAGTTTCCAAGCCAGAAACATGTACTTTGGTGAAGTCTATAGTAGCAAGGCAGTTTCTTCTGGTTTTCATCACTAGTTGGTCAGAAAACAGCAACATGTCACTTTTAGTGTTTTCAGGGCCCGAAAAGCATTTTGACAGCATGTTGTCACTTAGGCTGTTACTTTTCACCAGAAACACTCAGAAACACGTTTCCAAGCCAGAAACATGTGGTTTGGTGAATTCTATAGTAGCAAGGCAGTTTCTTCTGGTTTTCATCACTAGTTGGTCAGAAAACAGCAACATGTCACTTTTAGTGTTTTCAGGGCCCGAAAAGCATTTTGACAGCATGTTGTCACTTAGGCTGTTACTTTTGTCCAGAAGCACTCAGAAACGAGTTTCCAAGCCAGAAACATGTACTTTGGTGAAGTCTATAGTAGCAAGGCAGTTTCTTCTGGTTTTCATCACTAGTTGGTCAGAAAACAGCAACATGTCACTTTTAGTGTTTTCAGGGCCCGAAAAGCATTTTGACAGCATGTTGTCACTTAGGCTGTTACTTTTCACCAGAAACACTCAGAAAAAAGTCTCCAAGCTTGAAACATGTGGTTTGGTGAATTCTATAGCAGCAAAGAAGTTTCTTCTGGTTTTCATCACTAGTTGGTCAGAAAACAGCAACATGTCACTTTTAGTGTTTTCAGGGCCCGAAAAGCATTTTGACAGCATGTTGTCACTTAGGCTGTTACTTTTCACCAGAAGCACTCAGAAACAAGTTTCCAAGCCAGAAACATGTACTTTGCTGAAGTCTATAGTAGCAAGGCAGTTTCTTCTGGTTTTCATCACTAGTTGGTCAGAAAACAGCAACATGTCACTTTTAGTGTTTTCAGGGCCCGAAAAGCATTTTGACAGCATGTTGTCACTTAGGCTGTTACTTTTGTCCAGAAGCACTCAGAAACGAGTTTCCAAGCCAGAAACATGTACTTTGGTGAAGTCTATAGTAGCAAGGCAGTTTCTTCTGGTTTTCATCACTAGTTGGTCAGAAAACAGCAACATGTCACTTTTAGTGTTTTCAGGGCCCGAAAAGCATTTTGACAGCATGTTGTCACTTAGGCTGTTACTTTTCACCAGAAACACTCAGAAAAAAGTCTCCAAGCTTGAAACATGTGGTTTGGTGAATTCTATAGCAGCAAAGAAGTTTCTTCTGGTTTTCATCACTAGTTGGTCAGAAAACAGCAACATGTCACTTTTAGTGTTTTCAGGGCCCGAAAAGCATTTTGACAGCATGTTGTCACTTAGGCTGTTACTTTTCACCAGAAGCACTCAGAAACAAGTTTCCAAGCCAGAAACATGTACTTTGCTGAAGTCTATAGTAGCAAGGCAGTTTCTTCTGGTTTTCATCACTAGTTGGTCAGAAAACAGCAACATGTCACTTTTAGTGTTTTCAGGGCCCGAAAAGCATTTTGACAGCATGTTGTCACTTAGGCTGTTACTTTTCACCAGAAGCACTCAGAAACGAGTTTCCAAGCCAGAAACATGTACTTTGGTGAAGTCTATAGTAGCAAGGCAGTTTCCTCTGGTTTCCATAACTAGTTGGTTAGAAAACAGCTTCATGTCACTTTTAGTGTTTTCAGGCACCAAAAAGCATTTTGAGAGCATGTTGTCACTTAGGCTGTTACTTTTCACCAGAAGCACTCAGAAACAAGTTTCCACGCCAGAAACATGTGGTTTGGTGAATTCTATAGTAGCAAGGCAGTGTCTTCTGTTTTTCATTACTGGTTGGTCAGAAAACAGCAACATGTCACTTTTAGTGTTTTCAGGACCCGAAGAGCATTTTGACAGCATGTTGTCACTTAGGCTGTTACTTTTCATCAGAAACACGTTTCCAAGCCAGAAACATGTGGTTTGGTGAATTCTACAGTAGCAAGGTAGTTTCTTCTGGTTTTCATCACTGGTTGGTCAGAAAACAGCAACATGTCACTTTTAGTGTTTTCAGGGCCCGAAAAGCATTTTGACAGCATGTTGTCACTTAGGCTGTTACTTTTCACCAGAAACACTCAGAAAAAAGTCTCCAAGCCAGAAACATGTGGTTTGGTGAATTCTATAGTAGCAAGGCAGTTTCTTCTGGTTTCCATCACTAGTTGGTCAGAAAACAGCATCATGTCACTTGTAGTGTTTTCAGGCCCCGAAAAGTATTTTGAGAGCATGTTGTCACTTAGGCTGTTACTTTTCACCAGAAGCACTCAGAAACAAGTTTCCAAGCCAGAAACATGTGGTTTGTTGAATTCTATCGTAGCAAGACAGTTTCCTCTGGTTTCCCTCATTAGTTGGTCAGAAAACAGCATCATGTCACTTTTAGTATTTTCAGGCCCCGAAAAGCATTTTGAGATTTCCAAGCCAGGAACATGTGGTTCCGGTAATTCGATAGTAGCAAGGCACTTTCCTCTGGTTTTCATCACTAGTTGGTCAGAAAACAGCAACATGTCACTTTTAGTGTTTTCAGGGCCCAAAAAGCATTTTGACAGCATGTTGTCACTTAGGCTGTTACTTTTCACCAGAAACACTCGGAAACACGTTTCCAAGCCAGAAACATGTGGTTTGGTGAATTCTATAGTAGCAAGGCAGTTTCTTTTGGTTTTCATCACTAGTTGGTCAGAAAACAGCAACATGTCACTTTTAGTGTTTTCAGGGCCCGAAAAGCATTTTGACAGCATGTTGTCACTTAGGCTGTTACTTTTGTCCAGAAGCACTCAGAAACGAGTTTCCAAGCCAGAAACATGTACTTTGGTGAAGTCTATAGTAGCAAGGCAGTTTCCTCTGGTTTCCCTCATTAGTTGGTCAGAAAACAGCATCATGTCACTTTTAGTATTTTCAGGCCCCGAAAAGCATTTTGAGATTTCCAAGCCAGGAACATGTGGTTCCGGTAATTCGATAGTAGCAAGGCACTTTCCTCTGGTTTTCATCACTAGTTGGTCAGAAAACAGCAACATGTCACTTTTAGTGTTTTCAGGGCCCGAAAAGCATTTTGACAGCATGTTGTCACTTAGGCTGTTACTTTTCACCAGAAACACTCAGAAACACGTTTCCAAGCCAGAAACATGTGGTTTGGTGAATTCTATAGTAGCAAGGCAGTTTCTTCTGGTTTTCATCACTAGTTGGTCAGAAAACAGCAACATGTCACTTTTAGTGTTTTCAGGGCCCGAAAAGCATTTTGACAGCATGTTGTCACTTAGGCTGTTGCTTTTGTCCAGAAGCACTCAGAAAAGAGTTTCCAAGCCAGAAACATGTACTTTGGTGAAGTCTATAGTAGCAAGGCAGTTTCTTCTGGTTTTCATCACTAGTTGGTCAGAAAACAGCAACATGTCACTTTTAGTGTTTTCAGGGCCCGAAAAGCATTTTGACAGCATGTTGTCACTTAGGCTGTTGCTTTTGTCCAGAAGCACTCAGAAACGAGTTTCCAAGCCAGAAACATGTACTTTGGTGAAGTCTATGGTAGCAAGGCAGTTTCTTCTGGTTTTCATCACTAGTTGGTCAGAAAACAGCAACATGTCACTTTTAGTGTTTTCAGGGCCCGAAAAGCATTTTGACAGCATGTTGTCACTTAGGCTGTTGCTTTTGTCCAGAAGCACTCAGAAACGAGTTTCCAAGCCAGAAACATGTACTTTGGTGAAGTCTATGGTAGCAAGGCAGTTTCTTCTGGTTTTCATCACTAGTTGGTCAGAAAACAGCAACATGTCACTTTTAGTGTTTTCAGGGCCCGAAAAGCATTTTGACAGCATGTTGTCACTTAGGCTGTTGCTTTTGTCCAGAAGCACTCAGAAAAGAGTTTCCAAGCCAGAAACATGTACTTTGGTGAAGTCTATAGTAGCAAGGCAGTTTCTTCTGGTTTTCATCACTAGTTGGTCAGAAAACAGCAACATGTCACTTTTAGTGTTTTCAGGGCCCGAAAAGCATTTTGACAGCATGTCGTCACTTAGGCTGTTGCTTTTGTCCAGAAGCACTCAGAAACGAGTTTCCAAGCCAGAAACATGTACTTTGGTGAAGTCTATGGTAGCAAGGCAGTTTCTTCTGGTTTTCATCACTAGTTGGTCAGAAAACAGCAACATGTCACTTTTAGTGTTTTCAGGGCCCGAAAAGCATTTTGACAGCATGTTGTCACTTAGGCTGTTACTTTTGTCCAGAAGCACTCAGAAACAAGTTTCCAAGCCAGAAACATGTACTTTGGTGAAGTCTATAGTAGCAAGGCAGTTTCTTCTGGTTTTCATCACTAGTTGGTCAGAAAACAGCAACATGTCACTTTTAGTGTTTTCAGGGCCCGAAAAGCATTTTGACAGCATGTTGTCACTTAGGCTGTTACTTTTGTCCAGAAGCACTCAGAAACGAGTTTCCAAGCCAGAAACATGTACTTTGGTGAAGTCTATAGTAGCAAGGCAGTTTCTTCTGGTTTTCATCACTAGTTGGTCAGAAAACAGCAACATGTCACTTTTAGTGTTTTCAGGGCCCGAAAAGCATTTTGACAGCATGTTGTCACTTAGGCTGTTACTTTTCACCAGAAACACTCAGAAAAAAGTATCCAAGCCAGAAACATGTACTTTGGTGAATTCTATAGTAGCAAGGCAGTTTCTTCTGGTTTCCATCACTAGTTGGTTAGAAAACAGCATCATGTCACTTTTAGTGTTTTCAGGGGCCGAACAGCATTTTGACAGCATGTTGTCACTTAGGCTGTTACTTTTCACCAGAAACACTCAGAAACAAGTTTCCAAGCCAGAAACATGTGGTTTGGTGAATTCTATAGTAGCAAGGCAGTTTCCTCTGGTTTCCATAACTAGTTGTTTAGAAAACAGCTTCATGTCACTTTTAGTGTTTTCAGGCACCAAAAAGCATTTTGAGAGCATGTTGTCACTTAGGCTGTTACTTTTCACCAGAAGCACTCAGAAACAAGTTTCCACGCCAGAAACATGTGGTTTGGTGAATTTTATAGTAGCAAAGCAGTGTCTTCTGTTTTTCATTACTGGTTGGTCAGAAAACAGCAACATGTCACTTTTAGTGTTATCAGGACCCGAAAAGCATTTTGGGAGCATGTTGTCACTTAGGCTGTTACTTTTCATCAGAAACACGTTTCCAAGCTTGAAACATGTGGTTTGGTGAATTCTATAGTAGCAAGGCAGTTTCTTCTGGTTTTCATCACTGGTTGGTCAGAAAACAGCAACATGTCACTTTTAGTGTTTTCAGGGCCCGAAAAGCATTTTGAGAGCATGCTGTCACTTAGGCTGTTACTTTTCACCAGAAACACTCAGAAACACGTTTCCGAGCCAGAAACATGTGGTTTGGTGAATTCTATAGTAGCAAGGCAGTTTCTTCTGGTTTTCATCACTAGTTGGTCAGAAAACAGCAACATGTCACTTTTAGTGTTTTCAGGGCCCGAAAAGCATTTTGACAGCATGTTGTCACTTAGGCTGTTACTTTTCACCAGAAGCACTCAGAAACGAGTTTCCAAGCCAGAAACATGTACTTTGGTGAAGTCTATAGTAGCAAGGCAGTTTCTTCTGGTTTTCATCACTAGTTGGTCAGAAAACAGCAAAATGTCACTTTTAGTGTTTTCAGGGCCCGAAAAGCATTTTGACAGCATGTTGTCACTTAGGCTGTTACTTTTCACCAGAAGCACTCAGAAACAAGTTTCCAAGCCAGAAACATGTACTTTGGTGAAGTCTATAGTAGCAAAGCAGTTTCTTATGGTTTCTCTCATTAGTTGTTCGGAAAACAGCATCATGTCATTTTTAGTGTTTTCAGGGGCCGAACAGCATTTTGACAGCATGTTGTCACTTAGGCTGTTACTTTTCACCAGAAGCACTCAGAAACAACTTTCCAAGCCAGAAAAATGTACTTTGATGAAGTCTATAGTAGCAAGGCAGTTTCTTCTGGTTTTCATCACTAGTTGGTCAGAAAACAGCAACATGTCACTTTTAGTGTTTTCAGGGCCCGAAAAGCATTTTGACAGCATGTTGTCACTTAGGCTGTTACTTTTCACCAGAAGCACTCAGAAACAAGTTTCCAAGCCAGAAACATGTGGTTTGGTGAAGTCTATAGTAGCAAGGCAGTTTCTTCTGGTTTTCATCACTAGTTGGTCAGAAAACAGCAACATGTCACTTTTAGTGTTTTCAGGGCCCGAAAAGCATTTTGACAGCATGTTGTCACTTAGGCTGTTGCTTTTGTCCAGAAGCACTCAGAAACAAGTTTCCAAGCCAGAAACATGTACTTTGGTGAAGTCTATGGTAGCAAGGCAGTTTCTTCTGGTTTTCATCACTAGTTGGTCAGAAAACAGCAACATGTCACTTTTAGTGTTTTCAGGGCCCGAAAAGCATTTTGACAGCATGTTGTCACTTAGGCTGTTACTTTTCACCAGAAGCACTCACAAACAAGTTTCCACGCCAGAAACATGTGGTTTGGTGAATTCTATAGTAGCAAGGCAGTGTCTTCTGTTTTTCATTACTGGTTGGTCAGAAAACAGCAACATGTCACTTTTAGTGTTTTCAGGACCCGAAAAGCATTTTGACAACATGTTGTCACTTAGGCTGTTACTTTTCATCAGAAACACGTTTCCAAGCCAGAAACATGTGGTTTGGTGAATTCTATGGTAGCAAGGCAGTTTCTTCTGGTTTTCATCACTGGTTGGTCAGAAAACAGCAACATGTCACTTTTAGTGTTTTCAGGGCCCGAAAAGCATTTTGACAGCATGTTGTCACTTAGGCTGTTACTTTTCACCAGAAACACTCAGAAACAAGTTTCCAAGCCAGAAACATGTGGTTTGGTGAATTCTATAGTAGCAAGGCAATTTCTTCTGGTTTCCATCACTAGTTGGTTAGAAAACAGCATCATGTCACTTTTAGTGTTTTCAGGGGCCGAACAGCATTTTGAGAGCATGTTGTCACTTAGGCTGTTACTTTTCACCAGAAGCACTCAGAAACAAGTTTCCAAGCCAGAAACATGTGGTTTGTTGAATTCTATCGTAGCAAGGCAGTTTCCTCTGGTTTCCCTCATTAGTTGGTCAGAAAACAGCATCATGTCACTTTTAGTATTTTCAGGCCCCGAAAAGCATTTTGAGATTTCCAAGCCAGGAACATGTGGTTCCGGTAATTCGATAGTAGCAAGGCACTTTCCTCTGGTTTTCATCACTAGTTGGTCAGAAAACAGCAACATGTCACTTTTAGTGTTTTCAGGGCCCGAAAAGCATTTTGACAGCATGTTGTCACTTAGGCTGTTACTTTTGTCCAGAAGCACTCAGAAACGAGTTTCCAAGCCAGAAACATGTACTTTGGTGAAGTCTATAGTAGCAAGGCAGTTTCTTCTGGTTTTCATCACTAGTTGGTCAGAAAACAGCAACATGTCACTTTTAGTGTTTTCAGGGCCCGAAAAGCATTTTGACAGCATGTTGTCACTTAGGCTGTTACTTTTGTCCAGAAGCACTCAGAAACGAGTTTCCAAGCCAGAAACATGTACTTTGGTGAAGTCTATAGTAGCAAGGCAGTTTCTTCTGGTTTTCATCACTAGTTGGTCAGGAAACAGCATCATGTCACTTTTAGTGTTTTCAGGGCCCGAAAAGCATTTTGACAGCATGTTGTCACTTAGGCTGTTACTTTTCACCAGAAACACTCAGAAAAAAGTCTCCAAGCTTGAAACATGTGGTTTGGTGAATTCTATAGCAGCAAAGAAGTTTCTTCTGGTTTTCATCACTAGTTGGTCAGAAAACAGCAACATGTCACTTTTAGTGTTTTCAGGGCCCGAAAAGCATTTTGACAGCATGTTGTCACTTAGGCTGTTACTTTTCACCACAAGCACTCAGAAACAAGTTTCCAAGCCAGAAACATGTACTTTGCTGAAGTCTATAGTAGCAAGGCAGTTTCTTCTGGTTTTCATCACTAGTTGGTCAGAAAACAGCAACATGTCACTTTTAGTGTTTTCAGGGCCCGAAAAGCATTTTGACAGCATGTTGTCACTTAGGCTGTTACTTTTCACCAGAAGCACTCAGAAACGAGTTTCCAAGCCAGAAACATGTACTTTGGTGAAGTCTATAGTAGCAAGGCAGTTTCCTCTGGTTTCCATAACTAGTTGGTTAGAAAACAGCTTCATGTCACTTTTAGTGTTTTCAGGCACCAAAAAGCATTTTGAGAGCATGTTGTCACTTAGGCTGTTACTTTTCACCAGAAGCACTCAGAAACAAGTTTCCACGCCAGAAACATGTGGTTTGGTGAATTCTATAGTAGCAAGGCAGTGTCTTCTGTTTTTCATTTCTGGTTGGTCAGAAAACAGCAACATGTCACTTTTAGTGTTTTCAGGACCCGAAAAGCATTTTGACAACATGTTGTCACTTAGGCTGTTACTTTTCATCAGAAACACGTTTCCAAGCCAGAAACATGTGGTTTGGTGAATTCTATGGTAGCAAGGCAGTTTCTTCTGGTTTTCATCACTGGTTGGTCAGAAAACAGCAACATGTCACTTTTAGTGTTTTCAGGGCCCGAAAAGCATTTTGACAGCATGTTGTCACTTAGGCTGTTACTTTTCACCAGAAACACTCAGAAACAAGTTTCCAAGCCAGAAACATGTGGTTTGGTGAATTCTATAGTAGCAAGGCAATTTCTTCTGGTTTCCATCACTAGTTGGTTAGAAAACAGCATCATGTCACTTTTAGTGTTTTCAGGGGCCGAACAGCATTTTGAGAGCATGTTGTCACTTAGGCTGTTACTTTTCACCAGAAGCACTCAGAAACAAGTTTCCAAGCCAGAAACATGTGGTTTGTTGAATTCTATCGTAGCAAGGCAGTTTCCTCTGGTTTCCCTCATTAGTTGGTCAGAAAACAGCATCATGTCACTTTTAGTATTATCAGGCCCCGAAAAGCATTTTGAGATTTCCAAGCCAGGAACATGTGGTTCCGGTAATTCGATAGTAGCAAGGCACTTTCCTCTGGTTTTCATCACTAGTTGGTCAGAAAACAGCAACATGTCACTTTTAGTGTTTTCAGGGCCCGAAAAGCATTTTGACAGCATGTTGTCACTTAGGCTGTTACTTTTCACCAGAAACACTGAGAAACACGTTTCCAAGCCAGAAACATGTGGTTTGGTGAATTCTATAGTAGCAAGGCAGTTTCTTCTGGTTTTCATCACTAGTTGGTCAGAAAACAGCAACATGTCACTTTTAGTGTTTTCAGGGCCCGAAAAGCATTTTGACAGCATGTTGTCACTTAGGCTGTTGCTTTTGTCCAGAAGCACTCAGAAAAGAGTTTCCAAGCCAGAAACATGTACTTTGGTGAAGTCTATAGTAGCAAGGCAGTTTCTTCTGGTTTTCATCACTAGTTGGTCAGAAAACAGCAACATGTCACTTTTAGTGTTTTCAGGGCCCGAAAAGCATTTTGACAGCATGTTGTCACTGAGGCTGTTACTTTTGTCCAGAAGCACTCAGAAACGAGTTTCCAAGCCAGAAACATGTACTTTGGTGAAGTCTATAGTAGCAAGGCAGTTTCCTCTGGTTTCCCTCATTAGTTGGTCAGAAAACAGCATCATGTCACTTTTAGTATTTTCAGGCCCCGAAAAGCATTTTGAGATTTCCAAGCCAGGAACATGTGGTTCCGGTAATTCGATAGTAGCAAGGCACTTTCCTCTGGTTTTCATCACTAGTTGGTCAGAAAACAGCAACATGTCACTTTTAGTGTTTTCAGGGCCCGAAAAGCATTTTGACAGCATGTTGTCACTTAGGCTGTTACTTTTCACCAGAAACACTCAGAAACAAGTTTCCAAGCCAGAAACATGTGGTTTGGTGAATTCTATAGTAGCAAGGCAGTTTCTTCTGGTTTTCATCACTAGTTGGTCAGAAAACAGCAACATGTCACTTTTAGTGTTTTCAGGGCCCGAAAAGCATTTTGACAGCATGTTGTCACTTAGGCTGTTGCTTTTGTCCAGAAGCACTCAGAAAAGAGTTTCCAAGCCAGAAACATGTACTTTGGTGAAGTCTATAGTAGCAAGGCAGTTTCTTCTGGTTTTCATCACTAGTTGGTCAGAAAACAGCAACATGTCACTTTTAGTGTTTTCAGGGCCCGAAAAGCATTTTGACAGCATGTTGTCACTTAGGCTGTTGCTTTTGTCCAGAAGCACTCAGAAACGAGTTTCCAAGCCAGAAACATGTACTTTGGTGAAGTCTATGGTAGCAAGGCAGTTTCTTCTGGTTTTCATCACTAGTTGGTCAGAAAACAGCAACATGTCACTTTTAGTGTTTTCAGGGCCCGAAAAGCATTTTGACAGCATGTTGTCACTTAGGCTGTTACTTTGGTCCAGAAGCACTCAGAAACAAGTTTCCAAGCCAGAAACATGTACTTTGGTGAAGTCTATAGTAGCAAGGCAGTTTCTTCTGGTTTTCATCACTAGTTGGTCAGAAAACAGCAACATGTCACTTTTAGTGTTTTCAGGGCCCGAAAAGCATTTTGACAGCATGTTGTCACTTAGGCTGTTACTTTTGTCCAGAAGCACTCAGAAACGAGTTTCCAAGCCAGAAACATGTACTTTGGTGAAGTCTATAGTAGCAAGGCAGTTTCTTCTGGTTTTCATCACTAGTTGGTCAGAAAACAGCAACATGTCACTTTTAGTGTTTTCAGGGCCCGAAAAGCATTTTGACAGCATGTTGTCACTGAGGCTGTTACTTTTGTCCAGAAGCACTCAGAAACAAGTTTCCAAGCCAGAAACATGTACTTTGCTGAAGTCTACAGTAGCAAGGCAGTTTCTTCTGGTTTTCATCACTAGTTGGTCAGAAAAAAGCAACATGTCACTTTTAGTGTTTTCAGGGCCCGAAAAGTATTTTGACAGCATGTTGTCACTTAGGCTGTTACTTTTCATCAGAAACACGTTTCCAAGCCAGAAACATGTGGTTTGGTGAATTCTACAGTAGCAAGGTAGTTTCTTCTGGTTTTCATCACTGGTTGGTCAGAAAACAGCAACATGTCACTTTTAGTGTTTTCAGGGCCCGAAAAGCATTTTGACAGCATGTTGTCACTTAGGCTGTTACTTTTCACCAGAAACACTCAGAAAAAAGTCTCCAAGCCAGAAACATGTGGTTTGGTGAATTCTATAGTAGCAAGGCAGTTTCTTCTGGTTTCCATCACTAGTTGGTCAGAAAACAGCATCATGTCACTTGTAGTGTTTTCAGGCCCCGAAAAGTATTTTGAGAGCATGTTGTCACTTAGGCTGTTACTTTTCACCAGAAGCACTCAGAAACAAGTTTCCAAGCCAGAAACATGTGGTTTGTTGAATTCTATCGTAGCAAGACAGTTTCCTCTGGTTTCCCTCATTAGTTGGTCAGAAAACAGCATCATGTCACTTTTAGTATTTTCAGGCCCCGAAAAGCATTTTGAGATTTCCAAGCCAGGAACATGTGGTTCCGGTAATTCGATAGTAGCAAGGCACTTTCCTCTGGTTTTCATCACTAGTTGGTCAGAAAACAGCAACATGTCACTTTTAGTGTTTTCAGGGCCCGAAAAGCATTTTGACAGCATGTTGTCACTTAGGCTGTTACTTTTCACCAGAAACACTCAGAAACAAGTTTCCAAGCCAGAAACATGTGGTTTGGTGAATTCTATAGTAGCAAGGCAGTTTCTTCTGGTTTTCATCACTAGTTGGTCAGAAAACAGCAACATGTCACTTTTAGTGTTTTCAGGGCCCGAAAAGCATTTTGACAGCATGTTGTCACTTAGGCTGTTGCTTTTGTCCAGAAGCACTCAGAAAAGAGTTTCCAAGCCAGAAACATGTACTTTGGTGAAGTCTATAGTAGCAAGGCAGTTTCTTCTGGTTTTCATCACTAGTTGGTCAGAAAACAGCAACATGTCACTTTTAGTGTTTTCAGGGCCCGAAAAGCATTTTGACAGCATGTTGTCACTTAGGCTGTTGCTTTTGTCCAGAAGCACTCAGAAACGAGTTTCCAAGCCAGAAACATGTACTTTGGTGAAGTCTATGGTAGCAAGGCAGTTTCTTCTGGTTTTCATCACTAGTTGGTCAGAAAACAGCAACATGTCACTTTTAGTGTTTTCAGGGCCCGAAAAGCATTTTGACAGCATGTTGTCACTTAGGCTGTTACTTTGGTCCAGAAGCACTCAGAAACAAGTTTCCAAGCCAGAAACATGTACTTTGGTGAAGTCTATAGTAGCAAGGCAGTTTCTTCTGGTTTTCATCACTAGTTGGTCAGAAAACAGCAACATGTCACTTTTAGTGTTTTCAGGGCCCGAAAAGCATTTTGACAGCATGTTGTCACTTAGGCTGTTACTTTTGTCCAGAAGCACTCAGAAACGAGTTTCCAAGCCAGAAACATGTACTTTGGTGAAGTCTATAGTAGCAAGGCAGTTTCTTCTGGTTTTCATCACTAGTTGGTCAGAAAACAGCAACATGTCACTTTTAGTGTTTTCAGGGCCCGAAAAGCATTTTGACAGCATGTTGTCACTGAGGCTGTTACTTTTGTCCAGAAGCACTCAGAAACAAGTTTCCAAGCCAGAAACATGTACTTTGCTGAAGTCTACAGTAGCAAGGCAGTTTCTTCTGGTTTTCATCACTAGTTGGTCAGAAAAAAGCAACATGTCACTTTTAGTGTTTTCAGGGCCCGAAAAGTATTTTGACAGCATGTTGTCACTTAGGCTGTTACTTTTCATCAGAAACACGTTTCCAAGCCAGAAACATGTGGTTTGGTGAATTCTACAGTAGCAAGGTAGTTTCTTCTGGTTTTCATCACTGGTTGGTCAGAAAACAGCAACATGTCACTTTTAGTGTTTTCAGGGCCCGAAAAGCATTTTGACAGCATGTTGTCACTTAGGCTGTTACTTTTCACCAGAAACACTCAGAAAAAAGTCTCCAAGCCAGAAACATGTGGTTTGGTGAATTCTATAGTAGCAAGGCAGTTTCTTCTGGTTTCCATCACTAGTTGGTCAGAAAACAGCATCATGTCACTTGTAGTGTTTTCAGGCCCCGAAAAGTATTTTGAGAGCATGTTGTCACTTAGGCTGTTACTTTTCACCAGAAGCACTCAGAAACAAGTTTCCAAGCCAGAAACATGTGGTTTGTTGAATTCTATCGTAGCAAGACAGTTTCCTCTGGTTTCCCTCATTAGTTGGTCAGAAAACAGCATCATGTCACTTTTAGTATTTTCAGGCCCCGAAAAGCATTTTGAGATTTCCAAGCCAGGAACATGTGGTTCCGGTAATTCGATAGTAGCAAGGCACTTTCCTCTGGTTTTCATCACTAGTTGGTCAGAAAACAGCAACATGTCACTTTTAGTGTTTTCAGGGCCCAAAAAGCATTTTGACAGCATGTTGTCACTTAGGCTGTTACTTTTCACCAGAAACACTCGGAAACACGTTTCCAAGCCAGAAACATGTGGTTTGGTGAATTCTATAGTAGCAAGGCAGTTTCTTCTGGTTTTCATCACTAGTTGGTCAGAAAACAGCAAAATGTCACTTTTAGTGTTTTCAGGGCCCGAAAAGCATTTTGACAGCATGTTGTCACTTAGGCTGTTACTTTTCTCCAGAAGCACTCAGAAACGAGTTTCCAAGCCAGAAACATGTACTTTGGTGAAGTCTATAGTAGCAAGGCAGTTTCTTCTGGTTTTCATCACTAGTTGGTCAGAAAACAGCAACATGTCACTTTTAGTGTTTTCAGGGCCCGAAAAGCATTTTGACAGCATGTTGTCACTTAGGCTGTTACTTTTCACCAGAAACACTCAGAAACACGTTTCCAAGCCAGAAACATGTGGTTTGGTGAATTCTATAGTAGCAAGGCAGTTTCTTCTGGTTTTCATCACTAGTTGGTCAGAAAACAGCAACATGTCACTTTTAGTGTTTTCAGGGCCCGAAAAGCATTTTGACAGCATGTTGTCACTTAGGCTGTTACTTTTGTCCAGAAGCACTCAGAAACGAGTTTCCAAGCCAGAAACATGTACTTTGGTGAAGTCTATAGTAGCAAGGCAGTTTCTTCTGGTTTTCATCACTAGTTGGTCAGAAAACAGCAACATGTCACTTTTAGTGTTTTCAGGGCCCGAAAAGCATTTTGACAGCATGTTGTCACTTAGGCTGTTACTTTTCACCAGAAACACTCAGAAAAAAGTCTCCAAGCTTGAAACATGTGGTTTGGTGAATTCTATAGCAGCAAGGCAGTTTCTTCTGGTTTTCATCACTAGTTGGTCAGAAAACAGCAACATGTCACTTTTAGTGTTTTCAGGGCCCGAAAAGCATTTTGACAGCATGTTGTCACTTAGGCTGTTACTTTTGTCCAGAAGCACTCAGAAACGAGTTTCCAAGCCAGAAACATGTACTTTGGTGAAGTCTATAGTAGCAAGGCAGTTTCCTCTGGTTTCCCTCATTAGTTGGTCAGAAAACAGCATCATGTCACTTTTAGTATTTTCAGGCCCCGAAAAGCATTTTGAGATTTCCAAGCCAGGAACATGTGGTTCCGGTAATTCGATAGTAGCAAGGCACTTTCCTCTGGTTTTCATCACTAGTTGGTCAGAAAACAGCAACATGTCACTTTTAGTGTTTTCAGGGCCCGAAAAGCATTTTGACAGCATGTTGTCACTTAGGCTGTTACTTTTCACCAGAAACACTCAGAAACACGTTTCCAAGCCAGAAACATGTGGTTTGGTGAATTCTATAGTAGCAAGGCAGTTTCTTCTGGTTTTCATCACTAGTTGGTCAGAAAACAGCAACATGTCACTTTTAGTGTTTTCAGGGCCCGAAAAGCATTTTGACAGCATGTTGTCACTTAGGCTGTTGCTTTTGTCCAGAAGCACTCAGAAAAGAGTTTCCAAGCCAGAAACATGTACTTTGGTGAAGTCTATAGTAGCAAGGCAGTTTCTTCTGGTTTTCATCACTAGTTGGTCAGAAAACAGCAACATGTCACTTTTAGTGTTTTCAGGGCCCGAAAAGCATTTTGACAGCATGTTGTCACTTAGGCTGTTGCTTTTGTCCAGAAGCACTCAGAAACGAGTTTCCAAGCCAGAAACATGTACTTTGGTGAAGTCTATGGTAGCAAGGCAGTTTCTTCTGGTTTTCATCACTAGTTGGTCAGAAAACAGCAACATGTCACTTTTAGTGTTTTCAGGGCCCGAAAAGCATTTTGACAGCATGTTGTCACTTAGGCTGTTGCTTTTGTCCAGAAGCACTCAGAAACGAGTTTCCAAGCCAGAAACATGTACTTTGGTGAAGTCTATGGTAGCAAGGCAGTTTCTTCTGGTTTTCATCACTAGTTGGTCAGAAAACAGCAACATGTCACTTTTAGTGTTTTCAGGGCCCGAAAAGCATTTTGACAGCATGTTGTCACTTAGGCTGTTGCTTTTGTCCAGAAGCACTCAGAAAAGAGTTTCCAAGCCAGAAACATGTACTTTGGTGAAGTCTATAGTAGCAAGGCAGTTTCTTCTGGTTTTCATCACTAGTTGGTCAGAAAACAGCAACATGTCACTTTTAGTGTTTTCAGGGCCCGAAAAGCATTTTGACAGCATGTTGTCACTTAGGCTGTTGCTTTTGTCCAGAAGCACTCAGAAACGAGTTTCCAAGCCAGAAACATGTACTTTGGTGAAGTCTATGGTAGCAAGGCAGTTTCTTCTGGTTTTCATCACTAGTTGGTCAGAAAACAGCAACATGTCACTTTTAGTGTTTTCAGGGCCCGAAAAGCATTTTGACAGCATGTTGTCACTTAGGCTGTTACTTTTGTCCAGAAGCACTCAGAAACAAGTTTCCAAGCCAGAAACATGTACTTTGGTGAAGTCTATAGTAGCAAGGCAGTTTCTTCTGGTTTTCATCACTAGTTGGTCAGAAAACAGCAACATGTCACTTTTAGTGTTTTCAGGGCCCGAAAAGCATTTTGACAGCATGTTGTCACTTAGGCTGTTACTTTTGTCCAGAAGCACTCAGAAACGAGTTTCCAAGCCAGAAACATGTACTTTGGTGAAGTCTATAGTAGCAAGGCAGTTTCTTCTGGTTTTCATCACTAGTTGGTCAGAAAACAGCAACATGTCACTTTTAGTGTTTTCAGGGCCCGAAAAGCATTTTGACAGCATGTTGTCACTTAGGCTGTTACTTTTCACCAGAAACACTCAGAAAAAAGTATCCAAGCCAGAAACATGTACTTTGGTGAATTCTATAGTAGCAAGGCAGTTTCTTCTGGTTTCCATCACTAGTTGGTTAGAAAACAGCATCATGTCACTTTTAGTGTTTTCAGGGGCCGAACAGCATTTTGACAGCATGTTGTCACTTAGGCTGTTACTTTTCACCAGAAACACTCAGAAACAAGTTTCCAAGCCAGAAACATGTGGTTTGGTGAATTCTATAGTAGCAAGGCAGTTTCCTCTGGTTTCCATAACTAGTTGTTTAGAAAACAGCTTCATGTCACTTTTAGTGTTTTCAGGCACCAAAAAGCATTTTGAGAGCATGTTGTCACTTAGGCTGTTACTTTTCACCAGAAGCACTCAGAAACAAGTTTCCACGCCAGAAACATGTGGTTTGGTGAATTTTATAGTAGCAAAGCAGTGTCTTCTGTTTTTCATTACTGGTTGGTCAGAAAACAGCAACATGTCACTTTTAGTGTTATCAGGACCCGAAAAGCATTTTGGGAGCATGTTGTCACTTAGGCTGTTACTTTTCATCAGAAACACGTTTCCAAGCTTGAAACATGTGGTTTGGTGAATTCTATAGTAGCAAGGCAGTTTCTTCTGGTTTTCATCACTGGTTGGTCAGAAAACAGCAACATGTCACTTTTAGTGTTTTCAGGGCCCGAAAAGCATTTTGAGAGCATGCTGTCACTTAGGCTGTTACTTTTCACCAGAAACACTCAGAAACACGTTTCCGAGCCAGAAACATGTGGTTTGGTGAATTCTATAGTAGCAAGGCAGTTTCTTCTGGTTTTCATCACTAGTTGGTCAGAAAACAGCAACATGTCACTTTTAGTGTTTTCAGGGCCCGAAAAGCATTTTGACAGCATGTTGTCACTTAGGCTGTTACTTTTCACCAGAAGCACTCAGAAACGAGTTTCCAAGCCAGAAACATGTACTTTGGTGAAGTCTATAGTAGCAAGGCAGTTTCTTCTGGTTTTCATCACTAGTTGGTCAGAAAACAGCAAAATGTCACTTTTAGTGTTTTCAGGGCCCGAAAAGCATTTTGACAGCATGTTGTCACTTAGGCTGTTACTTTTCACCAGAAGCACTCAGAAACAACTTTCCAAGCCAGAAAAATGTACTTTGATGAAGTCTATAGTAGCAAGGCAGTTTCTTCTGGTTTTCATCACTAGTTGGTCAGAAAACAGCAACATGTCACTTTTAGTGTTTTCAGGGCCCGAAAAGCATTTTGACAGCATGTTGTCACTTAGGCTGTTACTTTTCACCAGAAGCACTCAGAAACGAGTTTCCAAGCCAGAAACATGTACTTTGGTGAAGTCTATAGTAGCAAGGCAGTTTCTTCTGGTTTTCATCACTAGTTGGTCAGAAAACAGCAACATGTCACTTTTAGTGTTTTCAGGGCCCGAAAAGCATTTTGACAGCATGTTGTCACTTAGGCTGTTACTTTTCACCAGAAGCACTCAGAAACAAGTTTCCAAGCCAGAAACATGTGGTTTGGTGAAGTCTATAGTAGCAAGGCAGTTTCTTCTGGTTTTCATCACTAGTTGGTCAGAAAAAAGCAACATGTCACTTTTAGTGTTTTCAGGGCCCGAAAAGTATTTTGACAGCATGTTGTCACTTAGGCTGTTACTTTTCACCAGAAGCACTCAGAAACAAGTTTCCAAGCCAGAAACATGTGGTTTGGTGAAGTCTATAGTAGCAAGGCAGCTTCTTCTGGTTTTCATCACTAGTTGGTCAGAAAACAGCAACATGTCACTTTTAGTGTTTTCAGGGCCCGAAAAGCATTTTGACAGCATGTTGTCACTTAGGCTGTTACTTTTGTCCAGAAGCACTCAGAAACGAGTTTCCAAGCCAGAAACATGTACTTTGGTGAAGTCTATAGTAGCAAGGCAGTTTCTTCTGGTTTTCATCACTAGTTGGTCAGGAAACAGCATCATGTCACTTTTAGTGTTTTCAGGGCCCGAAAAGCATTTTGACAGCATGTTGTCACTTAGGCTGTTACTTTTCACCAGAAACACTCAGAAAAAAGTCTCCAAGCTTGAAACATGTGGTTTGGTGAATTCTATAGCAGCAAAGAAGTTTCTTCTGGTTTTCATCACTAGTTGGTCAGAAAACAGCAACATGTCACTTTTAGTGTTTTCAGGGCCCGAAAAGCATTTTGACAGCATGTTGTCACTTAGGCTGTTACTTTTCACCACAAGCACTCAGAAACAAGTTTCCAAGCCAGAAACATGTACTTTGCTGAAGTCTATAGTAGCAAGGCAGTTTCTTCTGGTTTTCATCACTAGTTGGTCAGAAAACAGCAACATGTCACTTTTAGTGTTTTCAGGGCCCGAAAAGCATTTTGACAGCATGTTGTCACTTAGGCTGTTACTTTTCACCAGAAGCACTCAGAAACGAGTTTCCAAGCCAGAAACATGTACTTTGGTGAAGTCTATAGTAGCAAGGCAGTTTCCTCTGGTTTCCATAACTAGTTGGTTAGAAAACAGCTTCATGTCACTTTTAGTGTTTTCAGGCACCAAAAAGCATTTTGAGAGCATGTTGTCACTTAGGCTGTTACTTTTCACCAGAAGCACTCAGAAACAAGTTTCCTCGCCAGAAACATGTGGTTTGGTGAATTCTATAGTAGCAAGGCAGTGTCTTCTGTTTTTCATTACTGGTTGGTCAGAAAACAGCAACATGTCACTTTTAGTGTTTTCAGGACCCGAAAAGCATTTTGACAACATGTTGTCACTTAGGCTGTTACTTTTCATCAGAAACACGTTTCCAAGCCAGAAACATGTGGTTTGGTGAATTCTATGGTAGCAAGGCAGTTTCTTCTGGTTTTCATCACTGGTTGGTCAGAAAACAGCAACATGTCACTTTTAGTGTTTTCAGGGCCCGAAAAGCATTTTGACAGCATGTTGTCACTTAGGCTGTTACTTTTCACCAGAAACACTCAGAAACAAGTTTCCAAGCCAGAAACATGTGGTTTGGTGAATTCTATAGTAGCAAGGCAATTTCTTCTGGTTTCCATCACTAGTTGGTTAGAAAACAGCATCATGTCACTTTTAGTGTTTTCAGGGGCCGAACAGCATTTTGAGAGCATGTTGTCACTTAGGCTGTTACTTTTCACCAGAAGCACTCAGAAACAAGTTTCCAAGCCAGAAACATGTGGTTTGTTGAATTCTATCGTAGCAAGGCAGTTTCCTCTGGTTTCCCTCATTAGTTGGTCAGAAAACAGCATCATGTCACTTTTAGTATTATCAGGCCCCGAAAAGCATTTTGAGATTTCCAAGCCAGGAACATGTGGTTCCGGTAATTCGATAGTAGCAAGGCACTTTCCTCTGGTTTTCATCACTAGTTGGTCAGAAAACAGCAACATGTCACTTTTAGTGTTTTCAGGGCCCGAAAAGCATTTTGACAGCATGTTGTCACTTAGGCTGTTACTTTTCACCAGAAACACTGAGAAACACGTTTCCAAGCCAGAAACATGTGGTTTGGTGAATTCTATAGTAGCAAGGCAGTTTCTTCTGGTTTTCATCACTAGTTGGTCAGAAAACAGCAACATGTCACTTTTAGTGTTTTCAGGGCCCGAAAAGCATTTTGACAGCATGTTGTCACTTAGGCTGTTGCTTTTGTCCAGAAGCACTCAGAAAAGAGTTTCCAAGCCAGAAACATGTACTTTGGTGAAGTCTATAGTAGCAAGGCAGTTTCTTCTGGTTTTCATCACTAGTTGGTCAGAAAACAGCAACATGTCACTTTTAGTGTTTTCAGGGCCCGAAAAGCATTTTGACAGCATGTTGTCACTTAGGCTGTTACTTTTGTCCAGAAGCACTCAGAAACGAGTTTCCAAGCCAGAAACATGTACTTTGGTGAAGTCTATAGTAGCAAGGCAGTTTCCTCTGGTTTCCCTCATTAGTTGGTCAGAAAACAGCATCATGTCACTTTTAGTATTTTCAGGCCCCGAAAAGCATTTTGAGATTTCCAAGCCAGGAACATGTGGTTCCGGTAATTCGATAGTAGCAAGGCACTTTCCTCTGGTTTTCATCACTAGTTGGTCAGAAAACAGCAACATGTCACTTTTAGTGTTTTCAGGGCCCGAAAAGCATTTTGACAGCATGTTGTCACTTAGGCTGTTGCTTTTGTCCAGAAGCACTCAGAAACGAGTTTCCAAGCCAGAAACATGTACTTTGGTGAAGTCTATGGTAGCAAGGCAGTTTCTTCTGGTTTTCATCACTAGTTGGTCAGAAAACAGCAACATGTCACTTTTAGTGTTTTCAGGGCCCGAAAAGCATTTTGACAGCATGTTGTCACTTAGGCTGTTACTTTTGTCCAGAAGCACTCAGAAACAAGTTTCCAAGCCAGAAACATGTACTTTGGTGAAGTCTATAGTAGCAAGGCAGTTTCTTCTGGTTTTCATCACTAGTTGGTCAGAAAACAGCAACATGTCACTTTTAGTGTTTTCAGGGCCCGAAAAGCATTTTGACAGCATGTTGTCACTTAGGCTGTTACTTTTGTCCAGAAGCACTCAGAAACGAGTTTCCAAGCCAGAAACATGTACTTTGGTGAAGTCTATAGTAGCAAGGCAGTTTCTTCTGGTTTTCATCACTAGTTGGTCAGAAAACAGCAACATGTCACTTTTAGTGTTTTCAGGGCCCGAAAAGCATTTTGACAGCATGTTGTCACTTAGGCTGTTACTTTTCACCAGAAACACTCAGAAAAAAGTATCCAAGCCAGAAACATGTACTTTGGTGAATTCTATAGTAGCAAGGCAGTTTCTTCTGGTTTCCATCACTAGTTGGTTAGAAAACAGCATCATGTCACTTTTAGTGTTTTCAGGGGCCGAACAGCATTTTGACAGCATGTTGTCACTTAGGCTGTTACTTTTCACCAGAAACACTCAGAAACAAGTTTCCAAGCCAGAAACATGTGGTTTGGTGAATTCTATAGTAGCAAGGCAGTTTCCTCTGGTTTCCATAACTAGTTGTTTAGAAAACAGCTTCATGTCACTTTTAGTGTTTTCAGGCACCAAAAAGCATTTTGAGAGCATGTTGTCACTTAGGCTGTTACTTTTCACCAGAAGCACTCAGAAACAAGTTTCCACGCCAGAAACATGTGGTTTGGTGAATTTTATAGTAGCAAAGCAGTGTCTTCTGTTTTTCATTACTGGTTGGTCAGAAAACAGCAACATGTCACTTTTAGTGTTATCAGGACCCGAAAAGCATTTTGGGAGCATGTTGTCACTTAGGCTGTTACTTTTCATCAGAAACACGTTTCCAAGCTTGAAACATGTGGTTTGGTGAATTCTATAGTAGCAAGGCAGTTTCTTCTGGTTTTCATCACTGGTTGGTCAGAAAACAGCAACATGTCACTTTTAGTGTTTTCAGGGCCCGAAAAGCATTTTGACAGCATGTTGTCACTTAGGCTGTTACTTTTCACCAGAAACACTCAGAAACACGTTTCCAAGCCAGAAACATGTGGTTTGGTGAATTCTATAGTAGCAAGGCAGTCTCTTCTGGTTTTCATCACTAGTTGGTCAGAAAACAGCAACATGTCACTTTTAGTGTTTTCAGGGCCCGAAAAGCATTTTGACAGCATGTTGTCACTTAGGCTGTTGCTTTTGTCCAGAAGCACTCAGAAAAGAGTTTCCAAGCCAGAAACATGTACTTTGGTGAAGTCTATAGTAGCAAGGCAGTTTCTTCTGGTTTTCATCACTAGTTGGTCAGAAAACAGCAACATGTCACTTTTAGTGTTTTCAGGGCCCGAAAAGCATTTTGACAGCATGTTGTCACTTAGGCTGTTGTTTTTGTCCAGAAGCACTCAGAAACGAGTTTCCAAGCCAGAAACATGTACTTTGGTGAAGTCTATGGTAGCAAGGCAGTTTCTTCTGGTTTTCATCACTAGTTGGTCAGAAAACAGCAACATGTCACTTTTAGTGTTTTCAGGGCCCGAAAAGCATTTTGACAGCATGTTGTCACTTAGGCTGTTACTTTTGTCCAGAAGCACTCAGAAACAAGTTTCCAAGCCAAAAACATGTACTTTGGTGAAGTCTATAGTAGCAAGGCAGTTTCTTCTGGTTTTCATCACTAGTTGGTCAGAAAACAGCAACATGTCACTTTTAGTGTTTTCAGGGCCCGAAAAGCATTTTGACAGCATGTTGTCACTTAGGCTGTTACTTTTGTCCAGAAGCACTCAGAAACGAGTTTCCAAGCCAGAAACATGTACTTTGGTGAAGTCTATAGTAGCAAGGCAGTTTCTTCTGGTTTTCATCACTAGTTGGTCAGAAAACAGCAACATGTCACTTTTAGTGTTTTCAGGGCCCGAAAAGCATTTTGACAGCATGTTGTCACTTAGGCTGTTACTTTTCACCAGAAACACTCAGAAACAAGTTTCCAAGCCAGAAACATGTGGTTTGGTGAATTCTATAGTAGCAAGGCAGTTTCTTCTGGTTTTCATCACTAGTTGGTCAGAAAACAGCAACATGTCACTTTTAGTGTTTTCAGGGCCCGAAAAGCATTTTGACAGCATGTTGTCACTTAGGCTGTTACTTTTCACCAGAAGCACTCAGAAACGAGTTTCCAAGCCAGAAACATGTACTTTGGTGAAGTCTATAGTAGCAAGGCAGTTTCTTCTGGTTTTCATCACTAGTTGGTCAGAAAACAGCAAAATGTCACTTTTAGTGTTTTCAGGGCCCGAAAAGCATTTTGACAGCATGTTGTCACTTAGGCTGTTACTTTTCACCAGAAGCACTCAGAAACAAGTTTCCAAGCCAGAAACATGTACTTTGGTGAAGTCTATAGTAGCAAAGCAGTTTCCTATGGTTTCTCTCATTAGTTGTTCGGAAAACAGCATCATGTCATTTTTAGTGTTTTCAGGGGCCGAACAGCATTTTGACAGCATGTTGTCACTTAGGCTGTTACTTTTCACCAGAAGCACTCAGAAACAACTTTCCAAGCCAGAAAAATGTACTTTGATGAAGTCTATAGTAGCAAGGCAGTTTCTTCTGGTTTTCATCACTAGTTGGTCAGAAAACAGCAACATGTCACTTTTAGTGTTTTCAGGGCCCGAAAAGCATTTTGACAGCATGTTGTCACTTAGGCTGTTACTTTTCACCAGAAGCACTCAGAAACGAGTTTCCAAGCCAGAAACATGTACTTTGGTGAAGTCTATAGTAGCAAGGCAGTTTCTTCTGGTTTTCATCACTAGTTGGTCAGAAAACAGCAACATGTCACTTTTAGTGTTTTCAGGGCCCGAAAAGCATTTTGACAGCATGTTGTCACTTAGGCTGTTACTTTTCACGAGAAGCACTCAGAAACAAGTTTCCAAGCCAGAAACATGTGGTTTGGTGAAGTCTATAGTAGCAAGGCAGTTTCTTCTGGTTTTCATCACTAGTTGGTCAGAAAAAAGCAACATGTCACTTTTAGTGTTTTCAGGGCCCGAAACGTATTTTGACAGCATGTTGTCACTTAGGCTGTTACTTTTCACCAGAAGCACTCAGAAACAAGTTTCCAAGCCAGAAACATGTGGTTTGGTGAAGTCTATAGTAGCAAGGCAGTTTCTTCTGGTTTTCATCACTAGTTGGTCAGAAAACAGCAACATGTCACTTTTAGTGTTTTCAGGGCCCGAAAAGCATTTTGACAGCATGTTGTCACTTAGGCTGTTGCTTTTGTCCAGAAGCACTCAGAAACGAGTTTCCAAGCCAGAAACATGTACTTTGGTGAAGTCTATGGTAGCAAGGCAGTTTCTTCTGGTTTTCATCACTAGTTGGTCAGAAAACAGCAACATGTCACTTTTAGTGTTTTCAGGGCCCGAAAAGCATTTTGACAGCATGTTGTCACTTAGGCTGTTACTTTTCACCAGAAGCACTCAGAAACAAGTTTCCACGCCAGAAACATGTGGTTTGGTGAATTCTATAGTAGCAAGGCAGTGTCTTCTGTTTTTCATTACTGGTAGGTCAGAAAACAGCAACATGTCACTTTTAGTGTTTTCAGGACCCGAAAAGCATTTTGACAACATGTTGTCACTTAGGCTGTTACTTTTCACCAGAAACACTGAGAAACACGTTTCCAAGCCAGAAACATGTGGTTTGGTGAATTCTACAGTAGCAAGGTAGTTTCTTCTGGTTTTCATCACTGGTTGGTCAGAAAACAGCAACATGTCACTTTTAGTGTTTTCAGGGCCCGAAAAGCATTTTGACAGCATGTTGTCACTTAGGCTGTTACTTTTCACCAGAAACACTCAGAAAAAAGTCTCCAAGCCAGAAACATGTGGTTTGGTGAATTCTATAGTAGCAAGGCAGTTTCTTCTGGTTTCCATCACTAGTTGGTCAGAAAACAGCATCATGTCACTTGTAGTGTTTTCAGGCCCCGAAAAGTATTTTGAGAGCATGTTGTCACTTAGGCTGTTACTTTTCACCAGAAACACTGAGAAACACGTTTCCAAGCCAGAAACATGTGGTTTGGTGAATTCTATAGTAGCAAGGCAGTTTCTTGTGGTTTTCATCACTAGTTGGTCAGAAAACAGCAACATGTCACTTTTAGTGTTTTCAGGGCCCGAAAAGCATTTTGACAGCATGTTGTCACTTAGGCTGTTGCTTTTGTCCAGAAGCACTCAGAAAAGAGTTTCCAAGCCAGAAACATGTACTTTGGTGAAGTCTATAGTAGCAAGGCAGTTTCTTCTGGTTTTCATCACTAGTTGGTCAGAAAACAGCAACATGTCACTTTTAGTGTTTTCAGGGCCCGAAAAGCATTTTGACAGCATGTTGTCACTTAGGCTGTTACTTTTGTCCAGAAGCACTCAGAAACGAGTTTCCAAGCCAGAAACATGTACTTTGGTGAAGTCTATAGTAGCAAGGCAGTTTCCTCTGGTTTCCCTCATTAGTTGGTCAGAAAACAGCATCATGTCACTTTTAGTATTTTCAGGCCCCGAAAAGCATTTTGAGATTTCCAAGCCAGGAACATGTGGTTCCGGTAATTCGATAGTAGCAAGGCACTTTCCTCTGGTTTTCATCACTAGTTGGTCAGAAAACAGCAACATGTCACTTTTAGTGTTTTCAGGGCCCGAAAAGCATTTTGACAGCATGTTGTCACTTAGGCTGTTGCTTTTGTCCAGAAGCACTCAGAAACGAGTTTCCAAGCCAGAAACATGTACTTTGGTGAAGTCTATGGTAGCAAGGCAGTTTCTTCTGGTTTTCATCACTAGTTGGTCAGAAAACAGCAACATGTCACTTTTAGTGTTTTCAGGGCCCGAAAAGCATTTTGACAGCATGTTGTCACTTAGGCTGTTACTTTTGTCCAGAAGCACTCAGAAACAAGTTTCCAAGCCAGAAACATGTACTTTGGTGAAGTCTATAGTAGCAAGGCAGTTTCTTCTGGTTTTCATCACTAGTTGGTCAGAAAACAGCAACATGTCACTTTTAGTGTTTTCAGGGCCCGAAAAGCATTTTGACAGCATGTTGTCACTTAGGCTGTTACTTTTGTCCAGAAGCACTCAGAAACGAGTTTCCAAGCCAGAAACATGTACTTTGGTGAAGTCTATAGTAGCAAGGCAGTTTCTTCTGGTTTTCATCACTAGTTGGTCAGAAAACAGCAACATGTCACTTTTAGTGTTTTCAGGGCCCGAAAAGCATTTTGACAGCATGTTGTCACTTAGGCTGTTACTTTTCACCAGAAACACTCAGAAAAAAGTATCCAAGCCAGAAACATGTACTTTGGTGAATTCTATAGTAGCAAGGCAGTTTCTTCTGGTTTCCATCACTAGTTGGTTAGAAAACAGCATCATGTCACTTTTAGTGTTTTCAGGGGCCGAACAGCATTTTGACAGCATGTTGTCACTTAGGCTGTTACTTTTCACCAGAAACACTCAGAAACAAGTTTCCAAGCCAGAAACATGTGGTTTGGTGAATTCTATAGTAGCAAGGCAGTTTCCTCTGGTTTCCATAACTAGTTGTTTAGAAAACAGCTTCATGTCACTTTTAGTGTTTTCAGGCACCAAAAAGCATTTTGAGAGCATGTTGTCACTTAGGCTGTTACTTTTCACCAGAAGCACTCAGAAACAAGTTTCCACGCCAGAAACATGTGGTTTGGTGAATTTTATAGTAGCAAAGCAGTGTCTTCTGTTTTTCATTACTGGTTGGTCAGAAAACAGCAACATGTCACTTTTAGTGTTATCAGGACCCGAAAAGCATTTTGGGAGCATGTTGTCACTTAGGCTGTTACTTTTCATCAGAAACACGTTTCCAAGCTTGAAACATGTGGTTTGGTGAATTCTATAGTAGCAAGGCAGTTTCTTCTGGTTTTCATCACTGGTTGGTCAGAAAACAGCAACATGTCACTTTTAGTGTTTTCAGGGCCCGAAAAGCATTTTGAGAGCATGCTGTCACTTAGGCTGTTACTTTTCACCAGAAACACTCAGAAACACGTTTCCGAGCCAGAAACATGTGGTTTGGTGAATTCTATAGTAGCAAGGCAGTTTCTTCTGGTTTTCATCACTAGTTGGTCAGAAAACAGCAACATGTCACTTTTAGTGTTTTCAGGGCCCGAAAAGCATTTTGACAGCATGTTGTCACTTAGGCTGTTACTTTTCACCAGAAGCACTCAGAAACGAGTTTCCAAGCCAGAAACATGTACTTTGGTGAAGTCTATAGTAGCAAGGCAGTTTCTTCTGGTTTTCATCACTAGTTGGTCAGAAAACAGCAAAATGTCACTTTTAGTGTTTTCAGGGCCCGAAAAGCATTTTGACAGCATGTTGTCACTTAGGCTGTTACTTTTCACCAGAAGCACTCAGAAACAAGTTTCCAAGCCAGAAACATGTACTTTGGTGAAGTCTATAGTAGCAAAGCAGTTTCTTATGGTTTCTCTCATTAGTTGTTCGGAAAACAGCATCATGTCATTTTTAGTGTTTTCAGGGGCCGAACAGCATTTTGACAGCATGTTGTCACTTAGGCTGTTACTTTTCACCAGAAGCACTCAGAAACAACTTTCCAAGCCAGAAAAATGTACTTTGATGAAGTCTATAGTAGCAAGGCAGTTTCTTCTGGTTTTCATCACTAGTTGGTCAGAAAACAGCAACATGTCACTTTTAGTGTTTTCAGGGCCCGAAAAGCATTTTGACAGCATGTTGTCACTTAGGCTGTTACTTTTCACCAGAAGCACTCAGAAACGAGTTTCCAAGCCAGAAACATGTACTTTGGTGAAGTCTATAGTAGCAAGGCAGTTTCTTCTGGTTTTCATCACTAGTTGGTCAGAAAACAGCAACATGTCACTTTTAGTGTTTTCAGGGCCCGAAAAGCATTTTGACAGCATGTTGTCACTTAGGCTGTTACTTTTCACCAGAAGCACTCAGAAACAAGTTTCCAAGCCAGAAACATGTGGTTTGGTGAAGTCTATAGTAGCAAGGCAGTTTCTTCTGGTTTTCATCACTAGTTGGTCAGAAAAAAGCAACATGTCACTTTTAGTGTTTTCAGGGCCCGAAAAGTATTTTGACAGCCTGTTGTCACTTAGGCTGTTACTTTTCACCAGAAGCACTCAGAAACAAGTTTCCAAGCCAGAAACATGTGGTTTGGTGAAGTCTATAGTAGCAAGGCAGTTTCTTCTGGTTTTCATCACTAGTTGGTCAGAAAACAGCAACATGTCACTTTTAGTGTTTTCAGGGCCCGAAAAGCATTTTGACAGCATGTTGTCACTTAGGCTGTTACTTTTGTCCAGAAGCACTCAGAAACGAGTTTCCAAGCCAGAAACATGTACTTTGGTGAAGTCTATAGTAGCAAGGCAGTTTCTTCTGGTTTTCATCACTAGTTGGTCAGGAAACAGCATCATGTCACTTTTAGTGTTTTCAGGGCCCGAAAAGCATTTTGACAGCATGTTGTCACTTAGGCTGTTACTTTTCACCAGAAACACTCAGAAAAAAGTCTCCAAGCTTGAAACATGTGGTTTGGTGAATTCTATAGCAGCAAGGCAGTGTCTTCTGTTTTTCATTACTGGTAGGTCAGAAAACAGCAACATGTCACTTTTAGTGTTTTCAGGACCCGAAAAGCATTTTGACAACATGTTGTCACTTAGGCTGTTACTTTTCATCAGAAACACGTTTCCAAGCCAGAAACATGTGGTTTGGTGAATTCTATGGTAGCAAGGCAGTTTCTTCTGGTTTTCATCACTGGTTGGTCAGAAAACAGCAACATGTCACTTTTAGTGTTTTCAGGGCCCGAAAAGCATTTTGACAGCATGTTGTCACTTAGGCTGTTACTTTTCACCAGAAACACTCAGAAACAAGTTTCCAAGCCAGAAACATGTGGTTTGGTGAATTCTATAGTAGCAAGGCAATTTCTTCTGGTTTCCATCACTAGTTGGTTAGAAAACAGCATCATGTCACTTTTAGTGTTTTCAGGGCCCGAAAAGCATTTTGAGAGCATGTTGTCACTTAGGCTGTTAATTTTCACCAGAAACACTCAGAAACAAGTTTCCAAGCCAGAAACATGTGGTTTGTTGAATTCTATCGTAGCAAGGCAGTTTCCTCTGGTTTCCCTCATTAGTTGGTCAGAAAACAGCATCATGTCACTTTTAGTATTTTCAGGCCCCGAAAAGCATTTTGAGATTTCCAAGCCAGGAACATGTGGTTCCGGTAATTCGATAGTAGCAAGGCACTTTCCTCTGGTTTTCATCACTAGTTGGTCAGAAAACAGCAACATGTCACTTTTAGTGTTTTCAGGGCCCGAAAAGCATTTTGACAGCATGTTGTCACTTAGGCTGTTACTTTTCACCAGAAACACTGAGAAACACGTTTCCAAGCCAGAAACATGTGGTTTGGTGAATTCTACAGTAGCAAGGTAGTTTCTTCTGGTTTTCATCACTGGTTGGTCAGAAAACAGCAACATGTCACTTTTAGTGTTTTCAGGGCCCGAAAAGCATTTTGACAGCATGTTGTCACTTAGGCTGTTACTTTTCACCAGAAACACTCAGAAAAAAGTCTCCAAGCCAGAAACATGTGGTTTGGTGAATTCTATAGTAGCAAGGCAGTTTCTTCTGGTTTCCATCACTAGTTGGTCAGAAAACAGCATCATGTCACTTGTAGTGTTTTCAGGCCCCGAAAAGTATTTTGAGAGCATGTTGTCACTTAGGCTGTTACTTTTCACCAGAAACACTGAGAAACACGTTTCCAAGCCAGAAACATGTGGTTTGGTGAATTCTATAGTAGCAAGGCAGTTTCTTGTGGTTTTCATCACTAGTTGGTCAGAAAACAGCAACATGTCACTTTTAGTGTTTTCAGGGCCCGAAAAGCATTTTGACAGCATGTTGTCACTTAGGCTGTTGCTTTTGTCCAGAAGCACTCAGAAAAGAGTTTCCAAGCCAGAAACATGTACTTTGGTGAAGTCTATAGTAGCAAGGCAGTTTCTTCTGGTTTTCATCACTAGTTGGTCAGAAAACAGCAACATGTCACTTTTAGTGTTTTCAGGGCCCGAAAAGCATTTTGACAGCATGTTGTCACTTAGGCTGTTACTTTTGTCCAGAAGCACTCAGAAACGAGTTTCCAAGCCAGAAACATGTACTTTGGTGAAGTCTATAGTAGCAAGGCAGTTTCCTCTGGTTTCCCTCATTAGTTGGTCAGAAAACAGCATCATGTCACTTTTAGTATTTTCAGGCCCCGAAAAGCATTTTGAGATTTCCAAGCCAGGAACATGTGGTTCCGGTAATTCGATAGTAGCAAGGCACTTTCCTCTGGTTTTCATCACTAGTTGGTCAGAAAACAGCAACATGTCACTTTTAGTGTTTTCAGGGCCCGAAAAGCATTTTGACAGCATGTTGTCACTTAGGCTGTTGCTTTTGTCCAGAAGCACTCAGAAACGAGTTTCCAAGCCAGAAACATGTACTTTGGTGAAGTCTATGGTAGCAAGGCAGTTTCTTCTGGTTTTCATCACTAGTTGGTCAGAAAACAGCAACATGTCACTTTTAGTGTTTTCAGGGCCCGAAAAGCATTTTGACAGCATGTTGTCACTTAGGCTGTTACTTTTGTCCAGAAGCACTCAGAAACGAGTTTCCAAGCCAGAAACATGTACTTTGGTGAAGTCTATAGTAGCAAGGCAGTTTCTTCTGGTTTTCATCACTAGTTGGTCAGAAAACAGCAACATGTCACTTTTAGTGTTTTCAGGGCCCGAAAAGCATTTTGACAGCATGTTGTCACTTAGGCTGTTACTTTTCACCAGAAACACTCAGAAAAAAGTATCCAAGCCAGAAACATGTACTTTGGTGAATTCTATAGTAGCAAGGCAGTTTCTTCTGGTTTCCATCACTAGTTGGTTAGAAAACAGCATCATGTCACTTTTAGTGTTTTCAGGGGCCGAACAGCATTTTGACAGCATGTTGTCACTTAGGCTGTTACTTTTCACCAGAAACACTCAGAAACAAGTTTCCAAGCCAGAAACATGTGGTTTGGTGAATTCTATAGTAGCAAGGCAGTTTCCTCTGGTTTCCATAACTAGTTGTTTAGAAAACAGCTTCATGTCACTTTTAGTGTTTTCAGGCACCAAAAAGCATTTTGAGAGCATGTTGTCACTTAGGCTGTTACTTTTCACCAGAAGCACTCAGAAACAAGTTTCCACGCCAGAAACATGTGGTTTGGTGAATTTTATAGTAGCAAAGCAGTGTCTTCTGTTTTTCATTACTGGTTGGTCAGAAAACAGCAACATGTCACTTTTAGTGTTATCAGGACCCGAAAAGCATTTTGGGAGCATGTTGTCACTTAGGCTGTTACTTTTCATCAGAAACACGTTTCCAAGCTTGAAACATGTGGTTTGGTGAATTCTATAGTAGCAAGGCAGTTTCTTCTGGTTTTCATCACTGGTTGGTCAGAAAACAGCAACATGTCACTTTTAGTGTTTTCAGGGCCCGAAAAGCATTTTGAGAGCATGCTGTCACTTAGGCTGTTACTTTTCACCAGAAACACTCAGAAACACGTTTCCGAGCCAGAAACATGTGGTTTGGTGAATTCTATAGTAGCAAGGCAGTTTCTTCTGGTTTTCATCACTAGTTGGTCAGAAAACAGCAACATGTCACTTTTAGTGTTTTCAGGGCCCGAAAAGCATTTTGACAGCATGTTGTCACTTAGGCTGTTACTTTTCACCAGAAGCACTCAGAAACGAGTTTCCAAGCCAGAAACATGTACTTTGGTGAAGTCTATAGTAGCAAGGCAGTTTCTTCTGGTTTTCATCACTAGTTGGTCAGAAAACAGCAAAATGTCACTTTTAGTGTTTTCAGGGCCCGAAAAGCATTTTGACAGCATGTTGTCACTTAGGCTGTTACTTTTCACCAGAAGCACTCAGAAACAAGTTTCCAAGCCAGAAACATGTACTTTGGTGAAGTCTATAGTAGCAAAGCAGTTTCTTATGGTTTCTCTCATTAGTTGTTCGGAAAACAGCATCATGTCATTTTTAGTGTTTTCAGGGGCCGAACAGCATTTTGACAGCATGTTGTCACTTAGGCTGTTACTTTTCACCAGAAGCACTCAGAAACAACTTTCCAAGCCAGAAAAATGTACTTTGATGAAGTCTATAGTAGCAAGGCAGTTTCTTCTGGTTTTCATCACTAGTTGGTCAGAAAACAGCAACATGTCACTTTTAGTGTTTTCAGGGCCCGAAAAGCATTTTGACAGCATGTTGTCACTTAGGCTGTTACTTTTCACCAGAAGCACTCAGAAACGAGTTTCCAAGCCAGAAACATGTACTTTGGTGAAGTCTATAGTAGCAAGGCAGTTTCTTCTGGTTTTCATCACTAGTTGGTCAGAAAACAGCAACATGTCACTTTTAGTGTTTTCAGGGCCCGAAAAGCATTTTGACAGCATGTTGTCACTTAGGCTGTTACTTTTCACCAGAAGCACTCAGAAACAAGTTTCCAAGCCAGAAACATGTGGTTTGGTGAAGTCTATAGTAGCAAGGCAGTTTCTTCTGGTTTTCATCACTAGTTGGTCAGAAAAAAGCAACATGTCACTTTTAGTGTTTTCAGGGCCCGAAAAGTATTTTGACAGCATGTTGTCACTTAGGCTGTTACTTTTCACCAGAAGCACTCAGAAACAAGTTTCCAAGCCAGAAACATGTGGTTTGGTGAAGTCTATAGTAGCAAGGCAGTTTCTTCTGGTTTTCATCACTAGTTGGTCAGAAAACAGCAACATGTCACTTTTAGTGTTTTCAGGGCCCGAAAAGCATTTTGACAGCATGTTGTCACTTAGGCTGTTACTTTTGTCCAGAAGCACTCAGAAACGAGTTTCCAAGCCAGAAACATGTACTTTGGTGAAGTCTATAGTAGCAAGGCAGTTTCTTCTGGTTTTCATCACTAGTTGGTCAGGAAACAGCATCATGTCACTTTTAGTGTTTTCAGGGCCCGAAAAGCATTTTGACAGCATGTTGTCACTTAGGCTGTTACTTTTCACCAGAAACACTCAGAAAAAAGTCTCCAAGCTTGAAACATGTGGTTTGGTGAATTCTATAGCAGCAAAGAAGTTTCTTCTGGTTTTCATCACTAGTTGGTCAGAAAACAGCAACATGTCACTTTTAGTGTTTTCAGGGCCCGAAAAGCATTTTGACAGCATGTTGTCACTTAGGCTGTTACTTTTCACCACAAGCACTCAGAAACAAGTTTCCAAGCCAGAAACATGTACTTTGCTGAAGTCTATAGTAGCAAGGCAGTTTCTTCTGGTTTTCATCACTAGTTGGTCAGAAAACAGCAACATGTCACTTTTAGTGTTTTCAGGGCCCGAAAAGCATTTTGACAGCATGTTGTCACTTAGGCTGTTACTTTTCACCAGAAGCACTCAGAAACGAGTTTCCAAGCCAGAAACATGTACTTTGGTGAAGTCTATAGTAGCAAGGCAGTTTCCTCTGGTTTCCATAACTAGTTGGTTAGAAAACAGCTTCATGTCACTTTTAGTGTTTTCAGGCACCAAAAAGCATTTTGAGAGCATGTTGTCACTTAGGCTGTTACTTTTCACCAGAAGCACTCAGAAACAAGTTTCCACGCCAGAAACATGTGGTTTGGTGAATTCTATAGTAGCAAGGCAGTGTCTTCTGTTTTTCATTACTGGTTGGTCAGAAAACAGCAACATGTCACTTTTAGTGTTTTCAGGACCCGAAAAGCATTTTGACAACATGTTGTCACTTAGGCTGTTACTTTTCATCAGAAACACGTTTCCAAGCCAGAAACATGTGGTTTGGTGAATTCTATGGTAGCAAGGCAGTTTCTTCTGGTTTTCATCACTGGTTGGTCAGAAAACAGCAACATGTCACTTTTAGTGTTTTCAGGGCCCGAAAAGCATTTTGACAGCATGTTGTCACTTAGGCTGTTACTTTTCACCAGAAACACTCAGAAACAAGTTTCCAAGCCAGAAACATGTGGTTTGGTGAATTCTATAGTAGCAAGGCAATTTCTTCTGGTTTCCATCACTAGTTGGTTAGAAAACAGCATCATGTCACTTTTAGTGTTTTCAGGGGCCGAACAGCATTTTGAGAGCATGTTGTCACTTAGGCTGTTACTTTTCACCAGAAGCACTCAGAAACAAGTTTCCAAGCCAGAAACATGTGGTTTGTTGAATTCTATCGTAGCAAGGCAGTTTCCTCTGGTTTCCCTCATTAGTTGGTCAGAAAACAGCATCATGTCACTTTTAGTATTATCAGGCCCCGAAAAGCATTTTGAGATTTCCAAGCCAGGAACATGTGGTTCCGGTAATTCGATAGTAGCAAGGCACTTTCCTCTGGTTTTCATCACTAGTTGGTCAGAAAACAGCAACATGTCACTTTTAGTGTTTTCAGGGCCCGAAAAGCATTTTGACAGCATGTTGTCACTTAGGCTGTTACTTTTCACCAGAAACACTGAGAAACACGTTTCCAAGCCAGAAACATGTGGTTTGGTGAATTCTATAGTAGCAAGGCAGTTTCTTCTGGTTTTCATCACTAGTTGGTCAGAAAACAGCAACATGTCACTTTTAGTGTTTTCAGGGCCCGAAAAGCATTTTGACAGCATGTTGTCACTTAGGCTGTTGCTTTTGTCCAGAAGCACTCAGAAAAGAGTTTCCAAGCCAGAAACATGTACTTTGGTGAAGTCTATAGTAGCAAGGCAGTTTCTTCTGGTTTTCATCACTAGTTGGTCAGAAAACAGCAACATGTCACTTTTAGTGTTTTCAGGGCCCGAAAAGCATTTTGACAGCATGTTGTCACTTAGGCTGTTACTTTTGTCCAGAAGCACTCAGAAACGAGTTTCCAAGCCAGAAACATGTACTTTGGTGAAGTCTATAGTAGCAAGGCAGTTTCCTCTGGTTTCCCTCATTAGTTGGTCAGAAAACAGCATCATGTCACTTTTAGTATTTTCAGGCCCCGAAAAGCATTTTGAGATTTCCAAGCCAGGAACATGTGGTTCCGGTAATTCGATAGTAGCAAGGCACTTTCCTCTGGTTTTCATCACTAGTTGGTCAGAAAACAGCAACATGTCACTTTTAGTGTTTTCAGGGCCCGAAAAGCATTTTGACAGCATGTTGTCACTTAGGCTGTTACTTTTCACCAGAAACACTCAGAAACACGTTTCCAAGCCAGAAACATGTGGTTTGGTGAATTCTATAGTAGCAAGGCAGTCTCTTCTGGTTTTCATCACTAGTTGGTCAGAAAACAGCAACATGTCACTTTTAGTGTTTTCAGGGCCCGAAAAGCATTTTGACAGCATGTTGTCACTTAGGCTGTTACTTTTGTCCAGAAGCACTCAGAAACAAGTTTCCAAGCCAAAAACATGTACTTTGGTGAAGTCTATAGTAGCAAGGCAGTTTCTTCTGGTTTTCATCACTAGTTGGTCAGAAAACAGCAACATGTCACTTTTAGTGTTTTCAGGGCCCGAAAAGCATTTTGACAGCATGTTGTCACTTAGGCTGTTACTTTTGTCCAGAAGCACTCAGAAACGAGTTTCCAAGCCAGAAACATGTACTTTGGTGAAGTCTATAGTAGCAAGGCAGTTTCTTCTGGTTTTCATCACTAGTTGGTCAGAAAACAGCAACATGTCACTTTTAGTGTTTTCAGGGCCCGAAAAGCATTTTGACAGCATGTTGTCACTTAGGCTGTTACTTTTCACCAGAAACACTCAGAAACAAGTTTCCAAGCCAGAAACATGTGGTTTGGTGAATTCTATAGTAGCAAGGCAGTTTCCTCTGGTTTCCATAACTAGTTGTTTAGAAAACAGCTTCATGTCACTTTTAGTGTTTTCAGGCACCAAAAAGCATTTTGAGAGCATGTTGTCACTTAGGCTGTTACTTTTCACCAGAAGCACTCAGAAACAAGTTTCCACGCCAGAAACATGTGGTTTGGTGAATTTTATAGTAGCAAAGCAGTGTCTTCTGTTTTTCATTACTGGTTGGTCAGAAAACAGCAACATGTCACTTTTAGTGTTATCAGGACCCGAAAAGCATTTTGAGAGCATGTTGTCACTTAGGCTGTTACTTTTCATCAGAAACACGTTTCCAAGCTTGAAACATGTGGTTTGGTGAATTCTATAGTAGCAAGGCAGTTTCTTCTGGTTTTCATCACTGGTTGGTCAGAAAACAGCAACATGTCACTTTTAGTGTTTTCAGGGCCCGAAAAGCATTTTGAGAGCATGCTGTCACTTAGGCTGTTACTTTTCACCAGAAACACTCAGAAACACGTTTCCGAGCCAGAAACATGTGGTTTGGTGAATTCTACAGTAGCAAGGCAGTTTCTTCTGGTTTTCATCACTAGTTGGTCAGAAAACAGCAACATGTCACTTTTAGTGTTTTCAGGGCCCGAAAAGCATTTTGACAGCATGTTGTCACTTAGGCTGTTACTTTTCACCAGAAGCACTCAGAAACGAGTTTCCAAGCCAGAAACATGTACTTTGGTGAAGTCTATAGTAGCAAGGCAGTTTCTTCTGGTTTTCATCACTAGTTGGTCAGAAAACAGCAAAATGTCACTTTTAGTGTTTTCAGGGCCCGAAAAGCATTTTGACAGCATGTTGTCACTTAGGCTGTTACTTTTCACCAGAAGCACTCAGAAACAAGTTTCCAAGCCAGAAACATGTACTTTGGTGAAGTCTATAGTAGCAAAGCAGTTTCCTATGGTTTCTCTCATTAGTTGTTCGGAAAACAGCATCATGTCATTTTTAGTGTTTTCAGGGGCCGAACAGCATTTTGACAGCATGTTGTCACTTAGGCTGTTACTTTTCACCAGAAGCACTCAGAAACAACTTTCCAAGCCAGAAAAATGTACTTTGATGAAGTCTATAGTAGCAAGGCAGTTTCTTCTGGTTTTCATCACTAGTTGGTCAGAAAACAGCAACATGTCACTTTTAGTGTTTTCAGGGCCCGAAAAGCATTTTGACAGCATGTTGTCACTTAGGCTGTTACTTTTCACCAGAAACACTCAGAAAAAAGTCTCCAAGCTTGAAACATGTGGTTTGGTGAATTCTATAGCAGCAAAGAAGTTTCTTCTGGTTTTCATCACTAGTTGGTCAGAAAACAGCAACATGTCACTTTTAGTGTTTTCAGGGCCCGAAAAGCATTTTGACAGCATGTTGTCACTTAGGCTGTTACTTTTCACCAGAAGCACTCAGAAACGAGTTTCCAAGCCAGAAACATGTACTTTGGTGGAGTCTATAGTAGCAAGGCAGTTTCCTCTGGTTTCCATAACTAGTTGGTTAGAAAACAGCTTCATGTCACTTTTAGTGTTTTCAGGCACCAAAAAGCATTTTGAGAGCATGTTGTCACTTAGGCTGTTACTTTTCACCAGAAGCACTCAGAAACAAGTTTCCACGCCAGAAACATGTGGTTTGGTGAATTCTATAGTAGCAAGGCAGTGTCTTCTGTTTTTCATTACTGGTTGGTCAGAAAACAGCAACATGTCACTTTTAGTGTTTTCAGGACCCGAAGAGCATTTTGACAGCATGTTGTCACTTAGGCTGTTACTTTTCATCAGAAACACGTTTCCAAGCCAGAAACATGTGGTTTGGTGAATTCTACAGTAGCAAGGTAGTTTCTTCTGGTTTTCATCACTGGTTGGTCAGAAAACAGCAACATGTCACTTTTAGTGTTTTCAGGGCCCGAAAAGCATTTTGACAGCATGTTGTCACTTAGGCTGTTACTTTTGTCCAGAAGCACTCAGAAACGAGTTTCCAAGCCAGAAACATGTACTTTGGTGAAGTCTATAGTAGCAAGGCAGTTTCTTCTGGTTTTCATCACTAGTTGGTCAGAAAACAGCAACATGTCACTTTTAGTGTTTTCAGGGCCCGAAAAGCATTTTGACAGCATGTTGTCACTTAGGCTGTTACTTTTCACCAGAAACACTCAGAAACCCGTTTCCAAGCCAGAAACATGTGGTTTGGTGAATTCTATAGCAGCAAGGCAGTTTCTTCTGGTTTTCATCACTAGTTGGTCAGAAAACAGCAACATGTCACTTTTAGTGTTTTCATGGCCCGAAAAGCATTTTGACAGCATGTTGTCACTTAGGCTGTTACTTTTGTCCAGAAGCACTCAGAAACGAGTTTCCAAGCCAGAAACATGTACTTTGGTGAAGTCTATAGTAGCAAGGCAGTTTCCTCTGGTTTCCCTCATTAGTTGGTCAGAAAACAGCATCATGTCACTTTTAGTATTTTCAGGCCCCGAAAAGCATTTTGAGATTTCCAAGCCAGGAACATGTGGTTCCGGTAATTCGATAGTAGCAAGGCACTTTCCTCTGGTTTTCATCACTAGTTGGTCAGAAAACAGCAACATGTCACTTTTAGTGTTTTCAGGGCCCGAAAAGCATTTTGACAGCATGTTGTCACTTAGGCTGTTACTTTTCACCAGAAACACTCAGAAACACGTTTCCAAGCCAGAAACATGTGGTTTGGTGAATTCTATAGTAGCAAGGCAGTTTCTTCTGGTTTTCATCACTAGTTGGTCAGAAAACAGCAACATGTCACTTTTAGTGTTTTCAGGGCCCGAAAAGCATTTTGACAGCATGTTGTCACTTAGGCTGTTGCTTTTGTCCAGAAGCACTCAGAAAAGAGTTTCCAAGCCAGAAACATGTACTTTGGTGAAGTCTATAGTAGCAAGGCAGTTTCTTCTGGTTTTCATCACTAGTTGGTCAGAAAACAGCAACATGTCACTTTTAGTGTTTTCAGGGCCCGAAAAGCATTTTGACAGCATGTTGTCACTTAGGCTGTTGCTTTTGTCCAGAAGCACTCAGAAACGAGTTTCCAAGCCAGAAACATGTACTTTGGTGAAGTCTATGGTAGCAAGGCAGTTTCTTCTGGTTTTCATCACTAGTTGGTCAGAAAACAGCAACATGTCACTTTTAGTGTTTTCAGGGCCCGAAAAGCATTTTGACAGCATGTTGTCACTTAGGCTGTTACTTTTGTCCAGAAGCACTCAGAAACAAGTTTCCAAGCCAGAAACATGTACTTTGGTGAAGTCTATAGTAGCAAGGCAGTTTCTTCTGGTTTTCATCACTAGTTGGTCAGAAAACAGCAACATGTCACTTTTAGTGTTTTCAGGGCCCGAAAAGCATTTTGACAGCATGTTGTCACTTAGGCTGTTACTTTTGTCCAGAAACACTCAGAAACGAGTTTCCAAGCCAGAAACATGTACTTTGGTGAAGTCTATAGTAGCAAGGCAGTTTCTTCTGGTTTTCATCACTAGTTGGTCAGAAAACAGCAACATGTCACTTTTAGTGTTTTCAGGGCCCGAAAAGCATTTTGACAGCATGTTGTCACTTAGGCTGTTACTTTTCACCAGAAACACGTTTCCAAGCCAGAAACATGTGGTTTGGTGAATTCTATAGTAGCAAGGCAGTTTCTTCTGGTTTTCATCACTAGTTGGTCAGAAAACAGCAACATGTCACTTTTAGTGTTTTCAGGGCCCGAAAAGCATTTTGACAGCATGTTGTCACTTAGGCTGTTACTTTTCACCAGAAACACTCAGAAAAAAGTATCCAAGCCAGAAACATGTACTTTGGTGAATTCTATAGTAGCAAGGCAGTTTCTTCTGGTTTTCATCACTAGTTGGTCAGAAAACAGCAACATGTCACTTTTAGTGTTTTCAGGGCCCGAAAAGCATTTTGACAGCATGTTGTCACTTAGGCTGTTACTTTTGTCCAGAAGCACTCAGAAACGAGTTTCCAAGCCAGAAACATGTACTTTGGTGAAGTCTATAGTAGCAAGGCAGTTTCTTCTGGTTTTCATCACTAGTTGGTCAGAAAACAGCAACATGTCACTTTTAGTGTTTTCAGGGCCCGAAAAGCATTTTGACAGCATGTTGTCACTTAGGCTGTTACTTTTCACCAGAAACACTCAGAAAAAAGTATCCAAGCCAGAAACATGTACTTTGGTGAATTCTATAGTAGCAAGGCAGTTTCTTCTGGTTTCCATCACTAGTTGGTTAGAAAACAGCATCATGTCACTTTTAGTGTTTTCAGGGGCCGAACAGCATTTTGACAGCATGTTGTCACTTAGGCTGTTACTTTTCACCAGAAACACTCAGAAACAAGTTTCCAAGCCAGAAATATGTGGTTTGGTGAATTCTATAGTAGCAAGGCAGTTTCCTCTGGTTTCCATAACTAGTTGTTTAGAAAACAGCTTCATGTCACTTTTAGTGTTTTCAGGCACCAAAAAGCATTTTGAGAGCATGTTGTCACTTAGGCTGTTACTTTTCACCAGAAGCACTCAGAAACAAGTTTCCACGCCAGAAACATGTGGTTTGGTGAATTTTATAGTAGCAAAGCAGTGTCTTCTGTTTTTCATTACTGGTTGGTCAGAAAACAGCAACATGTCACTTTTAGTGTTATCAGGACCCGAAAAGCATTTTGAGAGCATGTTGTCACTTAGGCTGTTACTTTTCATCAGAAACACGTTTCCAAGCTTGAAACATGTGGTTTGGTGAATTCTATAGTAGCAAGGCAGTTTCTTCTGGTTTTCATCACTGGTTGGTCAGAAAACAGCAACATGTCACTTTTAGTGTTTTCAGGGCCCGAAAAGCATTTTGAGAGCATGTTGTCACTTAGGCTGTTACTTTTCACCAGAAGCACTCAGAAACGAGTTTCCAAGCCAGAAACATGTACTTTGGTGAAGTCTATAGTAGCAAGGCAGTTTCTTCTGGTTTTCATCACTAGTTGGTCAGAAAACAGCAAAATGTCACTTTTAGTGTTTTCAGGGCCCGAAAAGCATTTTGACAGCATGTTGTCACTTAGGCTGTTACTTTTCACCAGAAGCACTCAGAAACAAGTTTCCAAGCCAGAAACATGTACTTTGGTGAAGTCTATAGTAGCAAAGCAGTTTCTTATGGTTTCTCTCATTAGTTGTTCGGAAAACAGCATCATGTCATTTTTAGTGTTTTCAGGGGCCGAACAGCATTTTGACAGCATGTTGTCACTTAGGCTGTTACTTTTCACCAGAAGCACTCAGAAACAACTTTCCAAGCCAGAAAAATGTACTTTGATGAAGTCTATAGTAGCAAGGCAGTTTCTTCTGGTTTTCATCACTAGTTGGTCAGAAAACAGCAACATGTCACTTTTAGTGTTTTCAGGGCCCGAAAAGCATTTTGACAGCATGTTGTCACTTAGGCTGTTACTTTTCACCAGAAGCACTCAGAAACGAGTTTCCAAGCCAGAAACATGTACTTTGGTGAAGTCTATAGTAGCAAGGCAGTTTCTTCTGGTTTTCATCACTAGTTGGTCAGAAAACAGCAACATGTCACTTTTAGTGTTTTCAGGGCCCGAAAAGCATTTTGACAGCATGTTGTCACTTAGGCTGTTACTTTTCACCAGAAGCACTCAGAAACAAGTTTCCAAGCCAGAAACATGTGGTTTGGTGAAGTCTATAGTAGCAAGGCAGTTTCTTCTGGTTTTCATCACTAGTTGGTCAGAAAAAAGCAACATGTCACTTTTAGTGTTTTCAGGGCCCGAAAAGTATTTTGACAGCATGTTGTCACTTAGGCTGTTACTTTTCACCAGAAGCACTCAGAAACAAGTTTCCAAGCCAGAAACATGTGGTTTGGTGAAGTCTATAGTAGCAAGGCAGTTTCTTCTGGTTTTCATCACTAGTTGGTCAGAAAACAGCAACATGTCACTTTTAGTGTTTTCAGGGCCCGAAAAGCATTTTGACAGCATGTTGTCACTTAGGCTGTTGCTTTTGTCCAGAAGCACTCAGAAACGAGTTTCCAAGCCAGAAACATGTACTTTGGTGAAGTCTATGGTAGCAAGGCAGTTTCTTCTGGTTTTCATCACTAGTTGGTCAGAAAACAGCAACATGTCACTTTTAGTGTTTTCAGGGCCCGAAAAGCATTTTGACAGCATGTTGTCACTTAGGCTGTTACTTTTCACCAGAAGCACTCAGAAACAAGTTTCCACGCCAGAAACATGTGGTTTGGTGAATTCTATAGTAGCAAGGCAGTGTCTTCTGTTTTTCATTACTGGTTGGTCAGAAAACAGCAACATGTCACTTTTAGTGTTTTCAGGACCAGAAAAGCATTTTGACAACATGTTGTCACTTAGGCTGTTACTTTTCATCAGAAACACGTTTCCAAGCCAGAAACATGTGGTTTGGTGAATTCTATGGTAGCAAGGCAGTTTCTTCTGGTTTTCATCACTGGTTGGTCAGAAAACAGCAACATGTCACTTTTAGTGTTTTCAGGGCCCGAAAAGCATTTTGACAGCATGTTGTCACTTAGGCTGTTACTTTTCACCAGAAACACTCAGAAACAAGTTTCCAAGCCAGAAACATGTGGTTTGGTGAATTCTATAGTAGCAAGGCAATTTCTTCTGGTTTCCATCACTAGTTGGTTAGAAAACAGCATCATGTCACTTTTAGTGTTTTCAGGGGCCGAACAGCATTTTGAGAGCATGTTGTCACTTAGGCTGTTACTTTTCACCAGAAGCACTCAGAAACAAGTTTCCAAGCCAGAAACATGTGGTTTGTTGAATTCTATCGTAGCAAGGCAGTTTCCTCTGGTTTCCCTCATTAGTTGGTCAGAAAACAGCATCATGTCACTTTTAGTATTTTCAGGCCCCGAAAAGCATTTTGAGATTTCCAAGCCAGGAACATGTGGTTCCGGTAATTCGATAGTAGCAAGGCACTTTCCTCTGGTTTTCATCACTAGTTGGTCAGAAAACAGCAACATGTCACTTTTAGTGTTTTCAGGGCCCGAAAAGCATTTTGACAGCATGTTGTCACTTAGGCTGTTACTTTTGTCCAGAAGCACTCAGAAACGAGTTTCCAAGCCAGAAACATGTACTTTGGTGAAGTCTATAGTAGCAAGGCAGTTTCTTCTGGTTTTCATCACTAGTTGGTCAGAAAACAGCAACATGTCACTTTTAGTGTTTTCAGGGCCCGAAAAGCATTTTGACAGCATGTTGTCACTTAGGCTGTTACTTTTCACCACAAGCACTCAGAAACAAGTTTCCAAGCCAGAAACATGTACTTTGCTGAAGTCTATAGTAGCAAGGCAGTTTCTTCTGGTTTTCATCACTAGTTGGTCAGAAAACAGCAACATGTCACTTTTAGTGTTTTCAGGGCCCGAAAAGCATTTTGACAGCATGTTGTCACTTAGGCTGTTACTTTTCACCAGAAGCACTCAGAAACGAGTTTCCAAGCCAGAAACATGTACTTTGGTGAAGTCTATAGTAGCAAGGCAGTTTCCTCTGGTTTCCATAACTAGTTGGTTAGAAAACAGCTTCATGTCACTTTTAGTGTTTTCAGGCATCAAAAAGCATTTTGAGAGCATGTTGTCACTTAGGCTGTTACTTTTCACCAGAAGCACTCAGAAACAAGTTTCCACGCCAGAAACATGTGGTTTGGTGAATTCTATAGTAGCAAGGCAGTGTCTTCTGTTTTTCATTACTGGTTGGTCAGAAAACAGCAACATGTCACTTTTAGTGTTTTCAGGACCCGAAAAGCATTTTGACAACATGTTGTCACTTAGGCTGTTACTTTTCATCAGAAACACGTTTCCAAGCCAGAAACATGTGGTTTGGTGAATTCTATGGTAGCAAGGCAGTTTCTTCTGGTTTTCATCACTGGTTGGTCAGAAAACAGCAACATGTCACTTTTAGTGTTTTCAGGGCCCGAAAAGCATTTTGACAGCATGTTGTCACTTAGGCTGTTACTTTTCACCAGAAACACTCAGAAAAAAGTCTCCAAGCTTGAAACATGTGGTTTGGTGAATTCTATAGCAGCAAAGAAGTTTCTTCTGGTTTTCATCACTAGTTGGTCAGAAAACAGCAACATGTCACTTTTAGTGTTTTCAGGGCCCGAAAAGCATTTTGACAGCATGTTGTCACTTAGGCTGTTACTTTTCACCACAAGCACTCAGAAACAAGTTTCCAAGCCAGAAACATGTACTTTGCTGAAGTCTATAGTAGCAAGGCAGTTTCTTCTGGTTTTCATCACTAGTTGGTCAGAAAACAGCAACATGTCACTTTTAGTGTTTTCAGGGCCCGAAAAGCATTTTGACAGCATGTTGTCACTTAGGCTGTTACTTTTCACCAGAAGCACTCAGAAACGAGTTTCCAAGCCAGAAACATGTACTTTGGTGAAGTCTATAGTAGCAAGGCAGTTTCCTCTGGTTTCCATAACTAGTTGGTTAGAAAACAGCTTCATGTCACTTTTAGTGTTTTCAGGCACCAAAAAGCATTTTGAGAGCATGTTGTCACTTAGGCTGTTACTTTTCACCAGAAGCACTCAGAAACAAGTTTCCACGCCAGAAACATGTGGTTTGGTGAATTCTATAGTAGCAAGGCAGTGTCTTCTGTTTTTCATTACTGGTTGGTCAGAAAACAGCAACATGTCACTTTTAGTGTTTTCAGGACCCGAAAAGCATTTTGACAACATGTTGTCACTTAGGCTGTTACTTTTCATCAGAAACACGTTTCCAAGCCAGAAACATGTGGTTTGGTGAATTCTATGGTAGCAAGGCAGTTTCTTCTGGTTTTCATCACTGGTTGTTCAGAAAACAGCAACATGTCACTTTTAGTGTTTTCAGGGCCCGAAAAGCATTTTGACAGCATGTTGTCACTTAGGCTGTTACTTTTCACCAGAAACACTCAGAAAAAAGTCTCCAAGCCAGAAACATGTGGTTTGGTGAATTCTATAGTAGCAAGGCAGTTTCTTCTGGTTTCCATCACTAGTTGGTCAGAAAACAGCATCATGTCACTTGTAGTGTTTTCAGGCCCCGAAAAGTATTTTGAGAGCATGTTGTCACTTAGGCTGTTACTTTTCACCAGAAGCACTCAGAAACAAGTTTCCAAGCCAGAAACATGTGGTTTGTTGAATTCTATCGTAGCAAGACAGTTTCCTCTGGTTTCCCTCATTAGTTGGTCAGAAAACAGCATCATGTCACTTTTAGTATTTTCAGGCCCCGAAAAGCATTTTGAGATTTCCAAGCCAGGAACATGTGGTTCCGGTAATTCGATAGTAGCAAGGCACTTTCCTCTGGTTTTCATCACTAGTTGGTCAGAAAACAGCAACATGTCACTTTTAGTGTTTTCAGGGCCCAAAAAGCATTTTGACAGCATGTTGTCACTTAGGCTGTTACTTTTCACCAGAAACACTCGGAAACACGTTTCCAAGCCAGAAACATGTGGTTTGGTGAATTCTATAGTAGCAAGGCAGTTTCTTCTGGTTTTCATCACTAGTTGGTCAGAAAACAGCAACATGTCACTTTTAGTGTTTTCAGGGCCCGAAAAGCATTTTGACAGCATGTTGTCACTTAGGCTGTTACTTTTGTCCAGAAACACTCAGAAAAAAGTCTCCAAGCTTGAAACATGTGGTTTGGTGAATTCTATAGCAGCAAAGAAGTTTCTTCTGGTTTTCATCACTAGTTGGTCAGAAAACAGCAACATGTCACTTTTAGTGTTTTCAGGGCCCGAAAAGCATTTTGACAGCATGTTGTCACTTAGGCTGTTACTTTTCACCAGAAGCACTCAGAAACAAGTTTCCAAGCCAGAAACATGTACTTTGGTGAAGTCTATAGTAGCAAGGCAGTTTCTTCTGGTTTTCATCACTAGTTGGTCAGAAAACAGCAACATGTCACTTTTAGTGTTTTCAGGGCCCGAAAAGCATTTTGACAGCATGTTGTCACTTAGGCTGTTACTTTTGTCCAGAAGCACTCAGAAACGAGTTTCCAAGCCAGAAACATGTACTTTGGTGAAGTCTATAGTAGCAAGGCAGTTTCTTCTGGTTTTCATCACTAGTTGGTCAGAAAACAGCAACATGTCACTTTTAGTGTTTTCAGGGCCCGAAAAGCATTTTGACAGCATGTTGTCACTTAGGCTGTTACTTTTGTCCAGAAGCACTCAGAAACGAGTTTCCAAGCCAGAAACATGTACTTTGGTGAAGTCTATAGTAGCAAGGCAGTTTCTTCTGGTTTTCATCACTAGTTGGTCAGGAAACAGCATCATGTCACTTTTAGTGTTTTCAGGGCCCGAAAAGCATTTTGACAGCATGTTGTCACTTAGGCTGTTACTTTTCACCAGAAACACTCAGAAAAAAGTCTCCAAGCTTGAAACATGTGGTTTGGTGAATTCTATAGCAGCAAAGAAGTTTCTTCTGGTTTTCATCACTAGTTGGTCAGAAAACAGCAACATGTCACTTTTAGTGTTTTCAGGGCCCGAAAAGCATTTTGACAGCATGTTGTCACTTAGGCTGTTACTTTTCACCACAAGCACTCAGAAACAAGTTTCCAAGCCAGAAACATGTACTTTGCTGAAGTCTATAGTAGCAAGGCAGTTTCTTCTGGTTTTCATCACTAGTTGGTCAGAAAACAGCAACATGTCACTTTTAGTGTTTTCAGGGCCCGAAAAGCATTTTGACAGCATGTTGTCACTTAGGCTGTTACTTTTCACCAGAAGCACTCAGAAACGAGTTTCCAAGCCAGAAACATGTACTTTGGTGAAGTCTATAGTAGCAAGGCAGTTTCCTCTGGTTTCCATAACTAGTTGGTTAGAAAACAGCTTCATGTCACTTTTAGTGTTTTCAGGCACCAAAAAGCATTTTGAGAGCATGTTGTCACTTAGGCTGTTACTTTTCACCAGAAGCACTCAGAAACAAGTTTCCACGCCAGAAACATGTGGTTTGGTGAATTCTATAGTAGCAAGGCAGTGTCTTCTGTTTTTCATTACTGGTTGGTCAGAAAACAGCAACATGTCACTTTTAGTGTTTTCAGGACCCGAAAAGCATTTTGACAACATGTTGTCACTTAGGCTGTTACTTTTCATCAGAAACACGTTTCCAAGCCAGAAACATGTGGTTTGGTGAATTCTATGGTAGCAAGGCAGTTTCTTCTGGTTTTCATCACTGGTTGGTCAGAAAACAGCAACATGTCACTTTTAGTGTTTTCAGGGCCCGAAAAGCATTTTGACAGCATGTTGTCACTTAGGCTGTTACTTTTCACCAGAAACACTCAGAAACAAGTTTCCAAGCCAGAAACATGTGGTTTGGTGAATTCTATAGTAGCAAGGCAATTTCTTCTGGTTTCCATCACTAGTTGGTTAGAAAACAGCATCATGTCACTTTTAGTGTTTTCAGGGGCCGAACAGCATTTTGAGAGCATGTTGTCACTTAGGCTGTTACTTTTCACCAGAAGCACTCAGAAACAAGTTTCCAAGCCAGAAACATGTGGTTTGTTGAATTCTATCGTAGCAAGGCAGTTTCCTCTGGTTTCCCTCATTAGTTGGTCAGAAAACAGCATCATGTCACTTTTAGTATTATCAGGCCCCGAAAAGCATTTTGAGATTTCCAAGCCAGGAACATGTGGTTCCGGTAATTCGATAGTAGCAAGGCACTTTCCTCTGGTTTTCATCACTAGTTGGTCAGAAAACAGCAACATGTCACTTTTAGTGTTTTCAGGGCCCGAAAAGCATTTTGACAGCATGTTGTCACTTAGGCTGTTACTTTTCACCAGAAACACTGAGAAACACGTTTCCAAGCCAGAAACATGTGGTTTGGTGAATTCTATAGTAGCAAGGCAGTTTCTTCTGGTTTTCATCACTAGTTGGTCAGAAAACAGCAACATGTCACTTTTAGTGTTTTCAGGGCCCGAAAAGCATTTTGACAGCATGTTGTCACTTAGGCTGTTGCTTTTGTCCAGAAGCACTCAGAAAAGAGTTTTCCAAGCCAGAAACATGTACTTTGGTGAAGTCTATAGTAGCAAGGCAGTTTCTTCTGGTTTTCATCACTAGTTGGTCAGAAAACAGCAACATGTCACTTTTAGTGTTTTCAGGGCCCGAAAAGCATTTTGACAGCATGTTGTCACTTAGGCTGTTACTTTTGTCCAGAAGCACTCAGAAACGAGTTTCCAAGCCAGAAACATGTACTTTGGTGAAGTCTATAGTAGCAAGGCAGTTTCCTCTGGTTTCCCTCATTAGTTGGTCAGAAAACAGCATCATGTCACTTTTAGTATTTTCAGGCCCCGAAAAGCATTTTGAGATTTCCAAGCCAGGAACATGTGGTTCCGGTAATTCGATAGTAGCAAGGCACTTTCCTCTGGTTTTCATCACTAGTTGGTCAGAAAACAGCAACATGTCACTTTTAGTGTTTTCAGGGCCCGAAAAGCATTTTGACAGCATGTTGTCACTTAGGCTGTTACTTTTCACCAGAAACACTCAGAAACACGTTTCCAAGCCAGAAACATGTGGTTTGGTGAATTCTATAGTAGCAAGGCAGTTTCTTCTGGTTTTCATCACTAGTTGGTCAGAAAACAGCAACATGTCACTTTTAGTGTTTTCAGGGCCCGAAAAGCATTTTGACAGCATGTTGTCACTTAGGCTGTTGCTTTTGTCCAGAAGCACTCAGAAAAGAGTTTCCAAGCCAGAAACATGTACTTTGGTGAAGTCTATAGTAGCAAGGCAGTTTCTTCTGGTTTTCATCACTAGTTGGTCAGAAAACAGCAACATGTCACTTTTAGTGTTTTCAGGGCCCGAAAAGCATTTTGACAGCATGTTGTCACTTAGGCTGTTGCTTTTGTCCAGAAGCACTCAGAAACGAGTTTCCAAGCCAGAAACATGTACTTTGGTGAAGTCTATGGTAGCAAGGCAGTTTCTTCTGGTTTTCATCACTAGTTGGTCAGAAAACAGCAACATGTCACTTTTAGTGTTTTCAGGGCCCGAAAAGCATTTTGACAGCATGTTGTCACTTAGGCTGTTACTTTTGTCCAGAAGCACTCAGAAACAAGTTTCCAAGCCAGAAACATGTACTTTGGTGAAGTCTATAGTAGCAAGGCAGTTTCTTCTGGTTTTCATCACTAGTTGGTCAGAAAACAGCAACATGTCACTTTTAGTGTTTTCAGGGCCCGAAAAGCATTTTGACAGCATGTTGTCACTTAGGCTGTTACTTTTGTCCAGAAGCACTCAGAAACGAGTTTCCAAGCCAGAAACATGTACTTTGGTGAAGTCTATAGTAGCAAGGCAGTTTCTTCTGGTTTTCATCACTAGTTGGTCAGAAAACAGCAACATGTCACTTTTAGTGTTTCAGGGCCCGAAAAGCATTTTGACAGCATGTTGTCACTTAGGCTGTTACTTTTCACCAGAAACACGTTTCCAAGCCAGAAACATGTGGTTTGGTGAATTCTATAGTAGCAAGGCAGTTTCTTCTGGTTTTCATCACTAGTTGGTCAGAAAACAGCAACATGTCACTTTTAGTGTTTTCAGGGCCCGAAAAGCATTTTGACAGCATGTTGTCACTTAGGCTGTTACTTTTGTCCAGAAGCACTCAGAAACGAGTTTCCAAGCCAGAAACATGTACTTTGGTGAAGTCTATAGTAGTAAGGCAGTTTCTTCTGGTTTTCATCACTAGTTGGTCAGAAAACAGCAACATGTCACTTTTAGTGTTTTCAGTGCCCGAAAAGCATTTTGACAGCATGTTGTCACTTAGGCTGTTACTTTTGTCCAGAAGCACTCAGAAACGAGTTTCCAAGCCAGAAACATGTACTTTGGTGAAGTCTATAGTAGCAAGGCAGTTTCTTCTGGTTTTCATCACTAGTTGGTCAGAAAACAGCAACATGTCACTTTTAGTGTTTTCAGGGCCCGAAAAGCATTTTGACAGCATGTTGTCACTTAGGCTGTTGCTTTTGTCCAGAAGCACTCAGAAACGAGTTTCCAAGCCAGAAACATGTACTTTGGTGAAGTCTATAGTAGCAAGGCAGTTTCTTCTGGTTTTCATCACTAGTTGGTCAGAAAACAGCAACATGTCACTTTTAGTGTTTTCAGGGCCCGAAAAGCATTTTGACAGCATGTTGTCACTTAGGCTGTTACTTTTCACCAGAAACACTCAGAAAAAAGTATCCAAGCCAGAAACATGTACTTTGGTGAATTCTATAGTAGCAAGGCAGTTTCTTCTGGTTTCCATCACTAGTTGGTTAGAAAACAGCATCATGTCACTTTTAGTGTTTTCAGGGGCCGAACAGCATTTTGACAGCATGTTGTCACTTAGGCTGTTACTTTTCACCAGAAACACTCAGAAACAAGTTTCCAAGCCAGAAACATGTGGTTTGGTGAATTCTATAGTAGCAAGGCAGTTTCCTCTGGTTTCCATAACTAGTTGTTTAGAAAACAGCTTCATGTCACTTTTAGTGTTTTCAGGCACCAAAAAGCATTTTGAGAGCATGTTGTCACTTAGGCTGTTACTTTTCACCAGAAGCACTCAGAAACAAGTTTCCACGCCAGAAACATGTGGTTTGGTGAATTTTATAGTAGCAAAGCAGTGTCTTCTGTTTTTCATTACTGGTTGGTCAGAAAACAGCAACATGTCACTTTTAGTGTTATCAGGACCCGAAAAGCATTTTGAGAGCATGTTGTCACTTAGGCTGTTACTTTTCATCAGAAACACGTTTCCAAGCTTGAAACATGTACTTTGGTGAATTCTATAGTAGCAAGGCAGTTTCTTCTGGTTTTCATCACTGGTTGGTCAGAAAACAGCAACATGTCACTTTTAGTGTTTTCAGGGCCCGAAAAGCATTTTGAGAGCATGCTGTCACTTAGGCTGTTACTTTTCACCAGAAACACTCAGAAACACGTTTCCGAGCCAGAAACATGTGGTTTGGTGAATTCTATAGTAGCAAGGCAGTTTCTTCTGGTTTTCATCACTAGTTGGTCAGAAAACAGCAAAATGTCACTTTTAGTGTTTTCAGGGCCCGAAAAGCATTTTGACAGCATGTTGTCACTTAGGCTGTTACTTTTCACCAGAAGCACTCAGAAACGAATTTCCAAGCCAGAAACATGTACTTTGGTGAAGTCTATAGTAGCAAGGCAGTTTCTTCTGGTTTTCATCACTAGTTGGTCAGAAAACAGCAAAATGTCACTTTTAGTGTTTTCAGGGCCCGAAAAGCATTTTGACAGCATGTTGTCACTTAGGCTGTTACTTTTCACCAGAAGCACTCAGAAACAAGTTTCCAAGCCAGAAACATGTACTTTGGTGAAGTCTATAGTAGCAAAGCAGTTTCCTATGGTTTCTCTCATTAGTTGTTCGGAAAACAGCATCATGTCATTTTTAGTGTTTTCAGGGGCCGAACAGCATTTTGACAGCATGTTGTCACTTAGGCTGTTACTTTTCACCAGAAGCACTCAGAAACAACTTTCCAAGCCAGAAAAATGTACTTTGATGAAGTCTATAGTAGCAAGGCAGTTTCTTCTGGTTTTCATCACTAGTTGGTCAGAAAACAGCAACATGTCACTTTTAGTGTTTTCAGGGCCCGAAAAGCATTTTGACAGCATGTTGTCACTTAGGCTGTTACTTTTCACCAGAAGCACTCAGAAACGAGTTTCCAAGCCAGAAACATGTACTTTGGTGAAGTCTATAGTAGCAAGGCAGTTTCTTCTGGTTTTCATCACTAGTTGGTCAGAAAACAGCAACATGTCACTTTTAGTGTTTTCAGGGCCCGAAAAGCATTTTGACAGCATGTTGTCACTTAGGCTGTTACTTTTCACCAGAAGCACTCAGAAACAAGTTTCCAAGCCAGAAACATGTGGTTTGGTGAAGTCTATAGTAGCAAGGCAGTTTCTTCTGGTTTTCATCACTAGTTGGTCAGAAAAAAGCAACATGTCACTTTTAGTGTTTTCAGGGCCCGAAAAGTATTTTGACAGCATGTTGTCACTTAGGCTGTTACTTTTCACCAGAAGCACTCAGAAACAAGTTTCCAAGCCAGAAACATGTGGTTTGGTGAAGTCTATAGTAGCAAGGCAGTTTCTTCTGGTTTTCATCACTAGTTGGTCAGAAAACAGCAACATGTCACTTTTAGTGTTTTCAGGGCCCGAAAAGCATTTTGACAGCATGTTGTCACTTAGGCTGTTACTTTTCACCAGAAGCACTCAGAAACAAGTTTCCACGCCAGAAACATGTGGTTTGGTGAATTCTATAGTAGCAAGGCAGTGTCTTCTGTTTTTCATTACTGGTTGGTCAGAAAACAGCAACATGTCACTTTTAGTGTTTTCAGGACCCGAAAAGCATTTTGACAACATGTTGTCACTTAGGCTGTTACTTTTCATCAGAAACACGTTTCCAAGCCAGAAACATGTGGTTTGGTGAATTCTATGGTAGCAAGGCAGTTTCTTCTGGTTTTCATCACTGGTTGGTCAGAAAACAGCAACATGTCACTTTTAGTGTTTTCAGGGCCCGAAAAGCATTTTGACAGCATGTTGTCACTTAGGCTGTTACTTTTCACCAGAAACACTCAGAAACAAGTTTCCAAGCCAGAAACATGTGGTTTGGTGAATTCTATAGTAGCAAGGCAATTTCTTCTGGTTTCCATCACTAGTTGGTTAGAAAACAGCATCATGTCACTTTTAGTGTTTTCAGGGGCCGAACAGCATTTTGAGAGCATGTTGTCACTTAGGCTGTTACTTTTCACCAGAAGCACTCAGAAACAAGTTTCCAAGCCAGAAACATGTGGTTTGTTGAATTCTATCGTAGCAAGGCAGTTTCCTCTGGTTTCCCTCATTAGTTGGTCAGAAAACAGCATCATGTCACTTTTAGTATTTTCAGGCCCCGAAAAGCATTTTGAGATTTCCAAGCCAGGAACATGTGGTTCCGGTAATTCGATAGTAGCAAGGCACTTTCCTCTGGTTTTCATCACTAGTTGGTCAGAAAACAGCAACATGTCACTTTTAGTGTTTTCAGGGCCCGAAAAGCATTTTGACAGCATGTTGTCACTTAGGCTGTTACTTTTGTCCAGAAGCACTCAGAAACGAGTTTCCAAGCCAGAAACATGTACTTTGGTGAAGTCTATAGTAGCAAGGCAGTTTCTTCTGGTTTTCATCACTAGTTGGTCAGAAAACAGCAACATGTCACTTTTAGTGTTTTCAGGGCCCGAAAAGCATTTTGACAGCATGTTGTCACTTAGGCTGTTACTTTTCACCACAAGCACTCAGAAACAAGTTTCCAAGCCAGAAACATGTACTTTGCTGAAGTCTATAGTAGCAAGGCAGTTTCTTCTGGTTTTCATCACTAGTTGGTCAGAAAACAGCAACATGTCACTTTTAGTGTTTTCAGGGCCCGAAAAGCATTTTGACAGCATGTTGTCACTTAGGCTGTTACTTTTCACCAGAAGCACTCAGAAACGAGTTTCCAAGCCAGAAACATGTACTTTGGTGAAGTCTATAGTAGCAAGGCAGTTTCCTCTGGTTTCCATAACTAGTTGGTTAGAAAACAGCTTCATGTCACTTTTAGTGTTTTCAGGCATCAAAAAGCATTTTGAGAGCATGTTGTCACTTAGGCTGTTACTTTTCACCAGAAGCACTCAGAAACAAGTTTCCACGCCAGAAACATGTGGTTTGGTGAATTCTATAGTAGCAAGGCAGTGTCTTCTGTTTTTCATTACTGGTTGGTCAGAAAACAGCAACATGTCACTTTTAGTGTTTTCAGGACCCGAAAAGCATTTTGACAACATGTTGTCACTTAGGCTGTTACTTTTCATCAGAAACACGTTTCCAAGCCAGAAACATGTGGTTTGGTGAATTCTATGGTAGCAAGGCAGTTTCTTCTGGTTTTCATCACTGGTTGGTCAGAAAACAGCAACATGTCACTTTTAGTGTTTTCAGGGCCCGAAAAGCATTTTGACAGCATGTTGTCACTTAGGCTGTTACTTTTCACCAGAAACACTCAGAAAAAAGTCTCCAAGCTTGAAACATGTGGTTTGGTGAATTCTATAGCAGCAAAGAAGTTTCTTCTGGTTTTCATCACTAGTTGGTCAGAAAACAGCAACATGTCACTTTTAGTGTTTTCAGGGCCCGAAAAGCATTTTGACAGCATGTTGTCACTTAGGCTGTTACTTTTCACCACAAGCACTCAGAAACAAGTTTCCAAGCCAGAAACATGTACTTTGCTGAAGTCTATAGTAGCAAGGCAGTTTCTTCTGGTTTTCATCACTAGTTGGTCAGAAAACAGCAACATGTCACTTTTAGTGTTTTCAGGGCCCGAAAAGCATTTTGACAGCATGTTGTCACTTAGGCTGTTACTTTTCACCAGAAGCACTCAGAAACGAGTTTCCAAGCCAGAAACATGTACTTTGGTGAAGTCTATAGTAGCAAGGCAGTTTCCTCTGGTTTCCATAACTAGTTGGTTAGAAAACAGCTTCATGTCACTTTTAGTGTTTTCAGGCACCAAAAAGCATTTTGAGAGCATGTTGTCACTTAGGCTGTTACTTTTCACCAGAAGCACTCAGAAACAAGTTTCCACGCCAGAAACATGTGGTTTGGTGAATTCTATAGTAGCAAGGCAGTGTCTTCTGTTTTTCATTACTGGTTGGTCAGAAAACAGCAACATGTCACTTTTAGTGTTTTCAGGACCCGAAAAGCATTTTGACAACATGTTGTCACTTAGGCTGTTACTTTTCATCAGAAACACGTTTCCAAGCCAGAAACATGTGGTTTGGTGAATTCTATGGTAGCAAGGCAGTTTCTTCTGGTTTTCATCACTGGTTGTTCAGAAAACAGCAACATGTCACTTTTAGTGTTTTCAGGGCCCGAAAAGCATTTTGACAGCATGTTGTCACTTAGGCTGTTACTTTTCACCAGAAACACTCAGAAAAAAGTCTCCAAGCCAGAAACATGTGGTTTGGTGAATTCTATAGTAGCAAGGCAGTTTCTTCTGGTTTCCATCACTAGTTGGTCAGAAAACAGCATCATGTCACTTGTAGTGTTTTCAGGCCCCGAAAAGTATTTTGAGAGCATGTTGTCACTTAGGCTGTTACTTTTCACCAGAAGCACTCAGAAACAAGTTTCCAAGCCAGAAACATGTGGTTTGTTGAATTCTATCATAGCAAGACAGTTTCCTCTGGTTTCCCTCATTAGTTGGTCAGAAAACAGCATCATGTCACTTTTAGTATTTTCAGGCCCCGAAAAGCATTTTGAGATTTCCAAGCCAGGAACATGTGGTTCCGGTAATTCGATAGTAGCAAGGCACTTTCCTCTGGTTTTCATCACTAGTTGGTCAGAAAACAGCAACATGTCACTTTTAGTGTTTTCAGGGCCCAAAAAGCATTTTGACAGCATGTTGTCACTTAGGCTGTTACTTTTCACCAGAAACACTCGGAAACACGTTTCCAAGCCAGAAACATGTGGTTTGGTGAATTCTATAGTAGCAAGGCAGTTTCTTCTGGTTTTCATCACTAGTTGGTCAGAAAACAGCAAAATGTCACTTTTAGTGTTTTCAGGGCCCGAAAAGCATTTTGACAGCATGTTGTCACTTAGGCTGTTACTTTTGTCCAGAAGCACTCAGAAACGAGTTTCCAAGCCAGAAACATGTACTTTGGTGAAGTCTATAGTAGCAAGGCAGTTTCTTCTGGTTTTCATCACTAGTTGGTCAGAAAACAGCAACATGTCACTTTTAGTGTTTTCAGGGCCCGAAAAGCATTTTGACAGCATGTTGTCACTTAGGCTGTTACTTTTCACCAGAAACACTCAGAAACACGTTTCCAAGCCAGAAACATGTGGTTTGGTGAATTCTATAGTAGCAAGGCAGTTTCTTCTGGTTTTCATCACTAGTTGGTCAGAAAACAGCAACATGTCACTTTTAGTGTTTTCAGGGCCCGAAAAGCATTTTGACAGCATGTTGTCACTTAGGCTGTTACTTTTGTCCAGAAACACTCAGAAAAAAGTCTCCAAGCTTGAAACATGTGGTTTGGTGAATTCTATAGCAGCAAAGAAGTTTCTTCTGGTTTTCATCACTAGTTGGTCAGAAAACAGCAACATGTCACTTTTAGTGTTTTCAGGGCCCGAAAAGCATTTTGACAGCATGTTGTCACTTAGGCTGTTACTTTTCACCAGAAGCACTCAGAAACAAGTTTCCAAGCCAGAAACATGTACTTTGGTGAAGTCTATAGTAGCAAGGCAGTTTCTTCTGGTTTTCATCACTAGTTGGTCAGAAAACAGCAACATGTCACTTTTAGTGTTTTCAGGGCCCGAAAAGCATTTTGACAGCATGTTGTCACTTAGGCTGTTACTTTTGTCCAGAAGCACTCAGAAACGAGTTTCCAAGCCAGAAACATGTACTTTGGTGAAGTCTATAGTAGCAAGGCAGTTTCTTCTGGTTTTCATCACTAGTTGGTCAGAAAACAGCAACATGTCACTTTTAGTGTTTTCAGGGCCCGAAAAGCATTTTGACAGCATGTTGTCACTTAGGCTGTTACTTTTGTCCAGAAGCACTCAGAAACGAGTTTCCAAGCCAGAAACATGTACTTTGGTGAAGTCTATAGTAGCAAGGCAGTTTCTTCTGGTTTTCATCACTAGTTGGTCAGGAAACAGCATCATGTCACTTTTAGTGTTTTCAGGGCCCGAAAAGCATTTTGACAGCATGTTGTCACTTAGGCTGTTACTTTTCACCAGAAACACTCAGAAAAAAGTCTCCAAGCTTGAAACATGTGGTTTGGTGAATTCTATAGCAGCAAAGAAGTTTCTTCTGGTTTTCATCACTAGTTGGTCAGAAAACAGCAACATGTCACTTTTAGTGTTTTCAGGGCCCGAAAAGCATTTTGACAGCATGTTGTCACTTAGGCTGTTACTTTTCACCACAAGCACTCAGAAACAAGTTTCCAAGCCAGAAACATGTACTTTGCTGAAGTCTATAGTAGCAAGGCAGTTTCTTCTGGTTTTCATCACTAGTTGGTCAGAAAACAGCAACATGTCACTTTTAGTGTTTTCAGGGCCCGAAAAGCATTTTGACAGCATGTTGTCACTTAGGCTGTTACTTTTCACCAGAAGCACTCAGAAACGAGTTTCCAAGCCAGAAACATGTACTTTGGTGAAGTCTATAGTAGCAAGGCAGTTTCCTCTGGTTTCCATAACTAGTTGGTTAGAAAACAGCTTCATGTCACTTTTAGTGTTTTCAGGCACCAAAAAGCATTTTGAGAGCATGTTGTCACTTAGGCTGTTACTTTTCACCAGAAGCACTCAGAAACAAGTTTCCACGCCAGAAACATGTGGTTTGGTGAATTCTATAGTAGCAAGGCAGTGTCTTCTGTTTTTCATTACTGGTTGGTCAGAAAACAGCAACATGTCACTTTTAGTGTTTTCAGGACCCGAAAAGCATTTTGACAACATGTTGTCACTTAGGCTGTTACTTTTCATCAGAAACACGTTTCCAAGCCAGAAACATGTGGTTTGGTGAATTCTATGGTAGCAAGGCAGTTTCTTCTGGTTTTCATCACTGGTTGGTCAGAAAACAGCAACATGTCACTTTTAGTGTTTTCAGGGCCCGAAAAGCATTTTGACAGCATGTTGTCACTTAGGCTGTTACTTTTCACCAGAAACACTCAGAAACAAGTTTCCAAGCCAGAAACATGTGGTTTGGTGAATTCTATAGTAGCAAGGCAATTTCTTCTGGTTTCCATCACTAGTTGGTTAGAAAACAGCATCATGTCACTTTTAGTGTTTTCAGGGGCCGAACAGCATTTTGAGAGCATGTTGTCACTTAGGCTGTTACTTTTCACCAGAAGCACTCAGAAACAAGTTTCCAAGCCAGAAACATGTGGTTTGTTGAATTCTATCGTAGCAAGGCAGTTTCCTCTGGTTTCCCTCATTAGTTGGTCAGAAAACAGCATCATGTCACTTTTAGTATTATCAGGCCCCGAAAAGCATTTTGAGATTTCCAAGCCAGGAACATGTGGTTCCGGTAATTCGATAGTAGCAAGGCACTTTCCTCTGGTTTTCATCACTAGTTGGTCAGAAAACAGCAACATGTCACTTTTAGTGTTTTCAGGGCCCGAAAAGCATTTTGACAGCATGTTGTCACTTAGGCTGTTACTTTTCACCAGAAACACTGAGAAACACGTTTCCAAGCCAGAAACATGTGGTTTGGTGAATTCTATAGTAGCAAGGCAGTTTCTTCTGGTTTTCATCACTAGTTGGTCAGAAAACAGCAACATGTCACTTTTAGTGTTTTCAGGGCCCGAAAAGCATTTTGACAGCATGTTGTCACTTAGGCTGTTGCTTTTGTCCAGAAGCACTCAGAAAAGAGTTTCCAAGCCAGAAACATGTACTTTGGTGAAGTCTATAGTAGCAAGGCAGTTTCTTCTGGTTTTCATCACTAGTTGGTCAGAAAACAGCAACATGTCACTTTTAGTGTTTTCAGGGCCCGAAAAGCATTTTGACAGCATGTTGTCACTTAGGCTGTTACTTTTGTCCAGAAGCACTCAGAAACGAGTTTCCAAGCCAGAAACATGTACTTTGGTGAAGTCTATAGTAGCAAGGCAGTTTCCTCTGGTTTCCCTCATTAGTTGGTCAGAAAACAGCATCATGTCACTTTTAGTATTTTCAGGCCCCGAAAAGCATTTTGAGATTTCCAAGCCAGGAACATGTGGTTCCGGTAATTCGATAGTAGCAAGGCACTTTCCTCTGGTTTTCATCACTAGTTGGTCAGAAAACAGCAACATGTCACTTTTAGTGTTTTCAGGGCCCGAAAAGCATTTTGACAGCATGTTGTCACTTAGGCTGTTACTTTTCACCAGAAACACTCAGAAACACGTTTCCAAGCCAGAAACATGTGGTTTGGTGAATTCTATAGTAGCAAGGCAGTTTCTTCTGGTTTTCATCACTAGTTGGTCAGAAAACAGCAACATGTCACTTTTAGTGTTTTCAGGGCCCGAAAAGCATTTTGACAGCATGTTGTCACTTAGGCTGTTGCTTTTGTCCAGAAGCACTCAGAAAAGAGTTTCCAAGCCAGAAACATGTACTTTGGTGAAGTCTATAGTAGCAAGGCAGTTTCTTCTGGTTTTCATCACTAGTTGGTCAGAAAACAGCAACATGTCACTTTTAGTGTTTTCAGGGCCCGAAAAGCATTTTGACAGCATGTTGTCACTTAGGCTGTTGCTTTTGTCCAGAAGCACTCAGAAACGAGTTTCCAAGCCAGAAACATGTACTTTGGTGAAGTCTATGGTAGCAAGGCAGTTTCTTCTGGTTTTCATCACTAGTTGGTCAGAAAACAGCAACATGTCACTTTTAGTGTTTTCAGGGCCCGAAAAGCATTTTGACAGCATGTTGTCACTTAGGCTGTTACTTTTGTCCAGAAGCACTCAGAAACAAGTTTCCAAGCCAGAAACATGTACTTTGGTGAAGTCTATAGTAGCAAGGCAGTTTCTTCTGGTTTTCATCACTAGTTGGTCAGAAAACAGCAACATGTCACTTTTAGTGTTTTCAGGGCCCGAAAAGCATTTTGACAGCATGTTGTCACTTAGGCTGTTACTTTTGTCCAGAAGCACTCAGAAACGAGTTTCCAAGCCAGAAACATGTACTTTGGTGAAGTCTATAGTAGCAAGGCAGTTTCTTCTGGTTTTCATCACTAGTTGGTCAGAAAACAGCAACATGTCACTTTTAGTGTTTTCAGGGCCCGAAAAGCATTTTGACAGCATGTTGTCACTTAGGCTGTTACTTTTCACCAGAAACACGTTTCCAAGCCAGAAACATGTGGTTTGGTGAATTCTATAGTAGCAAGGCAGTTTCTTCTGGTTTTCATCACTAGTTGGTCAGAAAACAGCAACATGTCACTTTTAGTGTTTTCAGGGCCCGAAAAGCATTTTGACAGCATGTTGTCACTTAGGCTGTTACTTTTGTCCAGAAGCACTCAGAAACGAGTTTCCAAGCCAGAAACATGTACTTTGGTGAAGTCTATAGTAGTAAGGCAGTTTCTTCTGGTTTTCATCACTAGTTGGTCAGAAAACAGCAACATGTCACTTTTAGTGTTTTCAGTGCCCGAAAAGCATTTTGACAGCATGTTGTCACTTAGGCTGTTACTTTTGTCCAGAAGCACTCAGAAACGAGTTTCCAAGCCAGAAACATGTACTTTGGTGAAGTCTATAGTAGCAAGGCAGTTTCTTCTGGTTTTCATCACTAGTTGGTCAGAAAACAGCAACATGTCACTTTTAGTGTTTTCAGGGCCCGAAAAGCATTTTGACAGCATGTTGTCACTTAGGCTGTTGCTTTTGTCCAGAAGCACTCAGAAACGAGTTTCCAAGCCAGAAACATGTACTTTGGTGAAGTCTATAGTAGCAAGGCAGTTTCTTCTGGTTTTCATCACTAGTTGGTCAGAAAACAGCAACATGTCACTTTTAGTGTTTTCAGGGCCCGAAAAGCATTTTGACAGCATGTTGTCACTTAGGCTGTTACTTTTCACCAGAAACACTCAGAAAAAAGTATCCAAGCCAGAAACATGTACTTTGGTGAATTCTATAGTAGCAAGGCAGTTTCTTCTGGTTTCCATCACTAGTTGGTTAGAAAACAGCATCATGTCACTTTTAGTGTTTTCAGGGGCCGAACAGCATTTTGACAGCATGTTGTCACTTAGGCTGTTACTTTTCACCAGAAACACTCAGAAACAAGTTTCCAAGCCAGAAACATGTGGTTTGGTGAATTCTATAGTAGCAAGGCAGTTTCCTCTGGTTTCCATAACTAGTTGTTTAGAAAACAGCTTCATGTCACTTTTAGTGTTTTCAGGCACCAAAAAGCATTTTGAGAGCATGTTGTCACTTAGGCTGTTACTTTTCACCAGAAGCACTCAGAAACAAGTTTCCACGCCAGAAACATGTGGTTTGGTGAATTTTATAGTAGCAAAGCAGTGTCTTCTGTTTTTCATTACTGGTTGGTCAGAAAACAGCAACATGTCACTTTTAGTGTTATCAGGACCCGAAAAGCATTTTGAGAGCATGTTGTCACTTAGGCTGTTACTTTTCATCAGAAACACGTTTCCAAGCTTGAAACATGTGGTTTGGTGAATTCTATAGTAGCAAGGCAGTTTCTTCTGGTTTTCATCACTGGTTGGTCAGAAAACAGCAACATGTCACTTTTAGTGTTTTCAGGGCCCGAAAAGCATTTTGAGAGCATGCTGTCACTTAGGCTGTTACTTTTCACCAGAAACACTCAGAAACACGTTTCCGAGCCAGAAACATGTGGTTTGGTGAATTCTATAGTAGCAAGGCAGTTTCTTCTGGTTTTCATCACTAGTTGGTCAGAAAACAGCAAAATGTCACTTTTAGTGTTTTCAGGGCCCGAAAAGCATTTTGACAGCATGTTGTCACTTAGGCTGTTACTTTTCACCAGAAGCACTCAGAAACGAATTTCCAAGCCAGAAACATGTACTTTGGTGAAGTCTATAGTAGCAAGGCAGTTTCTTCTGGTTTTCATCACTAGTTGGTCAGAAAACAGCAAAATGTCACTTTTAGTGTTTTCAGGGCCCGAAAAGCATTTTGACAGCATGTTGTCACTTAGGCTGTTACTTTTCACCAGAAGCACTCAGAAACAAGTTTCCAAGCCAGAAACATGTACTTTGGTGAAGTCTATAGTAGCAAAGCAGTTTCCTATGGTTTCTCTCATTAGTTGTTCGGAAAACAGCATCATGTCATTTTTAGTGTTTTCAGGGGCCGAACAGCATTTTGACAGCATGTTGTCACTTAGGCTGTTACTTTTCACCAGAAGCACTCAGAAACAACTTTCCAAGCCAGAAAAATGTACTTTGATGAAGTCTATAGTAGCAAGGCAGTTTCTTCTGGTTTTCATCACTAGTTGGTCAGAAAACAGCAACATGTCACTTTTAGTGTTTTCAGGGCCCGAAAAGCATTTTGACAGCATGTTGTCACTTAGGCTGTTACTTTTCACCAGAAGCACTCAGAAACGAGTTTCCAAGCCAGAAACATGTACTTTGGTGAAGTCTATAGTAGCAAGGCAGTTTCTTCTGGTTTTCATCACTAGTTGGTCAGAAAACAGCAACATGTCACTTTTAGTGTTTTCAGGGCCCGAAAAGCATTTTGACAGCATGTTGTCACTTAGGCTGTTACTTTTCACCAGAAGCACTCAGAAACAAGTTTCCAAGCCAGAAACATGTGGTTTGGTGAAGTCTATAGTAGCAAGGCAGTTTCTTCTGGTTTTCATCACTAGTTGGTCAGAAAAAAGCAACATGTCACTTTTAGTGTTTTCAGGGCCCGAAAAGTATTTTGACAGCATGTTGTCACTTAGGCTGTTACTTTTCACCAGAAGCACTCAGAAACAAGTTTCCAAGCCAGAAACATGTGGTTTGGTGAAGTCTATAGTAGCAAGGCAGTTTCTTCTGGTTTTCATCACTAGTTGGTCAGAAAACAGCAACATGTCACTTTTAGTGTTTTCAGGGCCCGAAAAGCATTTTGACAGCATGTTGTCACTTAGGCTGTTGCTTTTGTCCAGAAGCACTCAGAAACGAGTTTCCAAGCCAGAAACATGTACTTTGGTGAAGTCTATGGTAGCAAGGCAGTTTCTTCTGGTTTTCATCACTAGTTGGTCAGAAAACAGCAACATGTCACTTTTAGTGTTTTCAGGGCCCGAAAAGCATTTTGACAGCATGTTGTCACTTAGGCTGTTACTTTTCACCAGAAGCACTCAGAAACAAGTTTCCACGCCAGAAACATGTGGTTTGGTGAATTCTATAGTAGCAAGGCAGTGTCTTCTGTTTTTCATTACTGGTTGGTCAGAAAACAGCAACATGTCACTTTTAGTGTTTTCAGGACCCGAAAAGCATTTTGACAACATGTTGTCACTTAGGCTGTTACTTTTCATCAGAAACACGTTTCCAAGCCAGAAACATGTGGTTTGGTGAATTCTATGGTAGCAAGGCAGTTTCTTCTGGTTTTCATCACTGGTTGGTCAGAAAACAGCAACATGTCACTTTTAGTGTTTTCAGGGCCCGAAAAGCATTTTGACAGCATGTTGTCACTTAGGCTGTTACTTTTCACCAGAAACACTCAGAAACAAGTTTCCAAGCCAGAAACATGTGGTTTGGTGAATTCTATAGTAGCAAGGCAATTTCTTCTGGTTTCCATCACTAGTTGGTTAGAAAACAGCATCATGTCACTTTTAGTGTTTTCAGGGGCCGAACAGCATTTTGAGAGCATGTTGTCACTTAGGCTGTTACTTTTCACCAGAAGCACTCAGAAACAAGTTTCCAAGCCAGAAACATGTGGTTTGTTGAATTCTATCGTAGCAAGGCAGTTTCCTCTGGTTTCCCTCATTAGTTGGTCAGAAAACAGCATCATGTCACTTTTAGTATTTTCAGGCCCCGAAAAGCATTTTGAGATTTCCAAGCCAGGAACATGTGGTTCCGGTAATTCGATAGTAGCAAGGCACTTTCCTCTGGTTTTCATCACTAGTTGGTCAGAAAACAGCAACATGTCACTTTTAGTGTTTTCAGGGCCCGAAAAGCATTTTGACAGCATGTTGTCACTTAGGCTGTTACTTTTGTCCAGAAGCACTCAGAAACGAGTTTCCAAGCCAGAAACATGTACTTTGGTGAAGTCTATAGTAGCAAGGCAGTTTCTTCTGGTTTTCATCACTAGTTGGTCAGAAAACAGCAACATGTCACTTTTAGTGTTTTCAGGGCCCGAAAAGCATTTTGACAGCATGTTGTCACTTAGGCTGTTACTTTTGTCCAGAAGCACTCAGAAACGAGTTTCCAAGCCAGAAACATGTACTTTGGTGAAGTCTATAGTAGCAAGGCAGTTTCTTCTGGTTTTCATCACTAGTTGGTCAGGAAACAGCATCATGTCACTTTTAGTGTTTTCAGGGCCCGAAAAGCATTTTGACAGCATGTTGTCACTTAGGCTGTTACTTTTCACCAGAAACACTCAGAAAAAAGTCTCCAAGCTTGAAACATGTGGTTTGGTGAATTCTATAGCAGCAAAGAAGTTTCTTCTGGTTTTCATCACTAGTTGGTCAGAAAACAGCAACATGTCACTTTTAGTGTTTTCAGGGCCCGAAAAGCATTTTGACAGCATGTTGTCACTTAGGCTGTTACTTTTCACCACAAGCACTCAGAAACAAGTTTCCAAGCCAGAAACATGTACTTTGCTGAAGTCTATAGTAGCAAGGCAGTTTCTTCTGGTTTTCATCACTAGTTGGTCAGAAAACAGCAACATGTCACTTTTAGTGTTTTCAGGGCCCGAAAAGCATTTTGACAGCATGTTGTCACTTAGGCTGTTACTTTTCACCAGAAACACTCAGAAACGAGTTTCCAAGCCAGAAACATGTACTTTGGTGAAGTCTATAGTAGCAAGGCAGTTTCCTCTGGTTTCCATAACTAGTTGGTTAGAAAACAGCTTCATGTCACTTTTAGTGTTTTCAGGCACCAAAAAGCATTTTGAGAGCATGTTGTCACTTAGGCTGTTACTTTTCACCAGAAGCACTCAGAAACAAGTTTCCACGCCAGAAACATGTGGTTTGGTGAATTCTATAGTAGCAAGGCAGTGTCTTCTGTTTTTCATTACTGGTTGGTCAGAAAACAGCAACATGTCACTTTTAGTGTTTTCAGGACCCGAAAAGCATTTTGACAACATGTTGTCACTTAGGCTGTTACTTTTCATCAGAAACACGTTTCCAAGCCAGAAACATGTGGTTTGGTGAATTCTATGGTAGCAAGGCAGTTTCTTCTGGTTTTCATCACTGGTTGGTCAGAAAACAGCAACATGTCACTTTTAGTGTTTTCAGGGCCCGAAAAGCATTTTGACAGCATGTTGTCACTTAGGCTGTTACTTTTCACCAGAAACACTCAGAAACAAGTTTCCAAGCCAGAAACATGTGGTTTGGTGAATTCTATAGTAGCAAGGCAATTTCTTCTGGTTTCCATCACTAGTTGGTTAGAAAACAGCATCATGTCACTTTTAGTGTTTTCAGGGGCCGAACAGCATTTTGAGAGCATGTTGTCACTTAGGCTGTTACTTTTCACCAGAAGCACTCAGAAACAAGTTTCCAAGCCAGAAACATGTGGTTTGTTGAATTCTATCGTAGCAAGGCAGTTTCCTCTGGTTTCCCTCATTAGTTGGTCAGAAAACAGCAACATGTCACTTTTAGTATTATCAGGCCCCGAAAAGCATTTTGAGATTTCCAAGCCAGGAACATGTGGTTCCGGTAATTCGATAGTAGCAAGGCACTTTCCTCTGGTTTTCATCACTAGTTGGTCAGAAAACAGCAACATGTCACTTTTAGTGTTTTCAGGGCCCGAAAAGCATTTTGACAGCATGTTGTCACTTAGGCTGTTACTTTTCACCAGAAGCACTCAGAAACAAGTTTCCAAGCCAGAAACATGTACTTTGCTGAAGTCTATAGTAGCAAGGCAGTTTCTTCTGGTTTTCATCACTAGTTGGTCAGAAAACAGCAACATGTCACTTTTAGTGTTTTCAGGGCCCGAAAAGCATTTTGACAGCATGTTGTCACTTAGGCTGTTACTTTTCACCAGAAGCACTCAGAAACGAGTTTCCAAGCCAGAAACATGTACTTTGGTGAAGTCTATAGTAGCAAGGCAGTTTCCTCTGGTTTCCATAACTAGTTGGTTAGAAAACAGCTTCATGTCACTTTTAGTGTTTTCAGGCACCAAAAAGCATTTTGAGAGCATGTTGTCACTTAGGCTGTTACTTTTCACCAGAAGCACTCAGAAACAAGTTTCCACGCCAGAAACATGTGGTTTGGTGAATTCTATAGTAGCAAGGCAGTGTCTTCTGTTTTTCATTACTGGTTGGTCAGAAAACAGCAACATGTCACTTTTAGTGTTTTCAGGACCCGAAGAGCATTTTGACAGCATGTTGTCACTTAGGCTGTTACTTTTCATCAGAAACACGTTTCCAAGCCAGAAACATGTGGTTTGGTGAATTCTACAGTAGCAAGGTAGTTTCTTCTGGTTTTCATCACTGGTTGGTCAGAAAACAGCAACATGTCACTTTTAGTGTTTTCAGGGCCCGAAAAGCATTTTGACAGCATGTTGTCACTTAGGCTGTTACTTTTCACCAGAAACACTCAGAAACAAGTTTCCAAGCCAGAAACATGTGGTTTGTTGAATTCTATCGTAGCAAGACAGTTTCCTCTGGTTTCCCTCATTAGTTGGTCAGAAAACAGCATCATGTCACTTTTAGTATTTTCAGGCCCAGAAAAGCATTTTGAGATTTCCAAGCCAGGAACATGTGGTTCCGGTAATTCGATAGTAGCAAGGCACTTTCCTCTGGTTTTCATCACTAGTTGGTCAGAAAACAGCAACATGTCACTTTTAGTGTTTTCAGGGCCCAAAAAGCATTTTGACAGCATGTTGTCACTTAGGCTGTTACTTTTCACCAGAAACACTCGGAAACACGTTTCCAAGCCAGAAACATGTGGTTTGGTGAATTCTATAGTAGCAAGGCAGTTTCTTCTGGTTTTCATCACTAGTTGGTCAGAAAACAGCAAAATGTCACTTTTAGTGTTTTCAGGGCCCGAAAAGCATTTTGACAGCATGTTGTCACTTAGGCTGTTACTTTTGTCCAGAAGCACTCAGAAACGAGTTTCCAAGCCAGAAACATGTACTTTGGTGAAGTCTATAGTAGCAAGGCAGTTTCTTCTGGTTTTCATCACTAGTTGGTCAGAAAACAGCAACATGTCACTTTTAGTGTTTTCAGGGCCCGAAAAGCATTTTGACAGCATGTTGTCACTTAGGCTGTTACTTTTCACCAGAAACACTCAGAAAAAAGTCTCCAAGCTTGAAACATGTGGTTTGGTGAATTCTATAGCAGCAAAGAAGTTTCTTCTGGTTTTCATCACTAGTTGGTCAGAAAACAGCAACATGTCACTTTTAGTGTTTTCAGGGCCCGAAAAGCATTTTGACAGCATGTTGTCACTTAGGCTGTTACTTTTCACCAGAAGCACTCAGAAACAAGTTTCCAAGCCAGAAACATGTACTTTGCTGAAGTCTATAGTAGCAAGGCAGTTTCTTCTGGTTTTCATCACTAGTTGGTCAGGAAACAGCATCATGTCACTTTTAGTGTTTTCAGGGCCTGAAAAGCATTTTGACAGCATGTTGTCACTTAGGCTGTTACTTTTCACCAGAAACACTCAGAAAAAAGTCTCCAAGCTTGAAACATGTGGTTTGGTGAATTCTATAGCAGCAAAGAAGTTTCTTCTGGTTTTCATCACTAGTTGGTCAGAAAACAGCAACATGTCACTTTTAGTGTTTTCAGGGCCCGAAAAGCATTTTGACAGCATGTTGTCACTTAGGCTGTTACTTTTCACCACAAGCACTCAGAAACAAGTTTCCAAGCCAGAAACATGTACTTTGCTGAAGTCTATAGTAGCAAGGCAGTTTCTTCTGGTTTTCATCACTAGTTGGTCAGAAAACAGCAACATGTCACTTTTAGTGTTTTCAGGGCCCGAAAAGCATTTTGACAGCATGTTGTCACTTAGGCTGTTACTTTTCACCAGAAGCACTCAGAAACGAGTTTCCAAGCCAGAAACATGTACTTTGGTGAAGTCTATAGTAGCAAGGCAGTTTCCTCTGGTTTCCATAACTAGTTGGTTAGAAAACAGCTTCATGTCACTTTTAGTGTTTTCAGGCACCAAAAAGCATTTTGAGAGCATGTTGTCACTTAGGCTGTTACTTTTCACCAGAAGCACTCAGAAACAAGTTTCCACGCCAGAAACATGTGGTTTGGTGAATTCTATAGTAGCAAGGCAGTGTCTTCTGTTTTTCATTACTGGTTGGTCAGAAAACAGCAACATGTCACTTTTAGTGTTTTCAGGACCCGAAAAGCATTTTGACAACATGTTGTCACTTAGGCTGTTACTTTTCATCAGAAACACGTTTCCAAGCCAGAAACATGTGGTTTGGTGAATTCTATGGTAGCAAGGCAGTTTCTTCTGGTTTTCATCACTGGTTGGTCAGAAAACAGCAACATGTCACTTTTAGTGTTTTCAGGGCCCGAAAAGCATTTTGACAGCATGTTGTCACTTAGGCTGTTACTTTTCACCAGAAACACTCAGAAACAAGTTTCCAAGCCAGAAACATGTGGTTTGGTGAATTCTATAGTAGCAAGGCAATTTCTTCTGGTTTCCATCACTAGTTGGTTAGAAAACAGCATCATGTCACTTTTAGTGTTTTCAGGGGCCGAACAGCATTTTGAGAGCATGTTGTCACTTAGGCTGTTACTTTTCACCAGAAGCACTCAGAAACAAGTTTCCAAGCCAGAAACATGTGGTTTGTTGAATTCTATCGTAGCAAGGCAGTTTCCTCTGGTTTCCCTCATTAGTTGGTCAGAAAACAGCATCATGTCACTTTTAGTATTATCAGGCCCCGAAAAGCATTTTGAGATTTCCAAGCCAGGAACATGTGGTTCCGGTAATTCGATAGTAGCAAGGCACTTTCCTCTGGTTTTCATCACTAGTTGGTCAGAAAACAGCAACATGTCACTTTTAGTGTTTTCAGGGCCCGAAAAGCATTTTGACAGCATGTTGTCACTTAGGCTGTTACTTTTCACCAGAAACACTGAGAAACACGTTTCCAAGCCAGAAACATGTGGTTTGGTGAATTCTATAGTAGCAAGGCAGTTTCTTCTGGTTTTCATCACTAGTTGGTCAGAAAACAGCAACATGTCACTTTTAGTGTTTTCAGGGCCCGAAAAGCATTTTGACAGCATGTTGTCACTTAGGCTGTTGTTTTTTTTCCAGAAGCACTCAGAAAAGAGTTTCCAAGCCAGAAACATGTACTTTGGTGAAGTCTATAGTAGCAAGGCAGTTTCTTCTGGTTTTCATCACTAGTTGGTCAGAAAACAGCAACATGTCACTTTTAGTGTTTTCAGGGCCCGAAAAGCATTTTGACAGCATGTTGTCACTTAGGCTGTTACTTTTGTCCAGAAGCACTCAGAAACGAGTTTCCAAGCCAGAAACATGTACTTTGGTGAAGTCTATGTTAGCAAGGCAGTTTCCTCTGGTTTCCCTCATTAGTTGGTCAGAAAACAGCATCATGTCACTTTTAGTATTTTCAGGCCCCGAAAAGCATTTTGAGATTTCCAAGCCAGGAACATGTGGTTCCGGTAATTCGATAGTAGCAAGGCACTTTCCTCTGGTTTTCATCACTAGTTGGTCAGAAAACAGCAACATGTCACTTTTAGTGTTTTCAGGGCCCGAAAAGCATTTTGACAGCATGTTGTCACTTAGGCTGTTACTTTTCACCAGAAACACTCAGAAACACGTTTCCAAGCCAGAAACATGTGGTTTGGTGAATTCTATAGTAGCAAGGCAGTTTCTTCTGGTTTTCATCACTAGTTGGTCAGAAAACAGCAACATGTCACTTTTAGTGTTTTCAGGGCCCGAAAAGCATTTTGACAGCATGTTGTCACTTAGGCTGTTGCTTTTGTCCAGAAGCACTCAGAAAAGAGTTTCCAAGCCAGAAACATGTACTTTGGTGAAGTCTATAGTAGCAAGGCAGTTTCTTCTGGTTTTCATCACTAGTTGGTCAGAAAACAGCAACATGTCACTTTTAGTGTTTTCAGGGCCCGAAAAGCATTTTGACAGCATGTTGTCACTTAGGCTGTTGCTTTTGTCCAGAAGCACTCAGAAACGAGTTTCCAAGCCAGAAACATGTACTTTGGTGAAGTCTATGGTAGCAAGGCAGTTTCTTCTGGTTTTCATCACTAGTTGGTCAGAAAACAGCAACATGTCACTTTTAGTGTTTTCAGGGCCCGAAAAGCATTTTGACAGCATGTTGTCACTTAGGCTGTTACTTTTGTCCAGAAGCACTCAGAAACAAGTTTCCAAGCCAGAAACATGTACTTTGGTGAAGTCTATAGTAGCAAGGCAGTTTCTTCTGGTTTTCATCACTAGTTGGTCAGAAAACAGCAACATGTCACTTTTAGTGTTTTCAGGGCCCGAAAAGCATTTTGACAGCATGTTGTCACTTAGGCTGTTACTTTTGTCCAGAAGCACTCAGAAACGAGTTTCCAAGCCAGAAACATGTACTTTGGTGAAGTCTATAGTAGCAAGGCAGTTTCTTCTGGTTTTCATCACTAGTTGGTCAGAAAACAGCAACATGTCACTTTTAGTGTTTTCAGGGCCCGAAAAGCATTTTGACAGCATGTTGTCACTTAGGCTGTTACTTTTCACCAGAAACACGTTTCCAAGCCAGAAACATGTGGTTTGGTGAATTCTATAGTAGCAAGGCAGTTTCTTCTGGTTTTCATAACTAGTTGGTCAGAAAACAGCAACATGTCACTTTTAGTGTTTTCAGGGCCCGAAAAGCATTTTGACAGCATGTTGTCACTTAGGCTGTTACTTTTGTCCAGAAGCACTCAGAAACGAGTTTCCAAGCCAGAAACATGTACTTTGGTGAAGTCTATAGTAGTAAGGCAGTTTCTTCTGGTTTTCATCACTAGTTGGTCAGAAAACAGCAACATGTCACTTTTAGTGTTTTCAGTGCCCGAAAAGCATTTTGACAGCATGTTGTCACTTAGGCTGTTACTTTTGTCCAGAAGCACTCAGAAACGAGTTTCCAAGCCAGAAACATGTACTTTGGTGAAGTCTATAGTAGCAAGGCAGTTTCTTCTGGTTTTCATCACTAGTTGGTCAGAAAACAGCAACATGTCACTTTTAGTGTTTTCAGGGCCCGAAAAGCATTTTGACAGCATGTTGTCACTTAGGCTGTTGCTTTTGTCCAGAAGCACTCAGAAACGAGTTTCCAAGCCAGAAACATGTACTTTGGTGAAGTCTATAGTAGCAAGGCAGTTTCTTCTGGTTTTCATCACTAGTTGGTCAGAAAACAGCAACATGTCACTTTTAGTGTTTTCAGGGCCCGAAAAGCATTTTGACAGCATGTTGTCACTTAGGCTGTTACTTTTCACCAGAAACACTCAGAAAAAAGTATCCAAGCCAGAAACATGTACTTTGGTGAATTCTATAGTAGCAAGGCAGTTTCTTCTGGTTTCCATCACTAGTTGGTTAGAAAACAGCATCATGTCACTTTTAGTGTTTTCAGGGGCCGAACAGCATTTTGACAGCATGTTGTCACTTAGGCTGTTACTTTTCACCAGAAACACTCAGAAACAAGTTTCCAAGCCAGAAACATGTGGTTTGGTGAATTCTATAGTAGCAAGGCACTTTCCTCTGGTTTCCATAACTAGTTGTTTAGAAAACAGCTTCATGTCACTTTTAGTGTTTTCAGGCACCAAAAAGCATTTTGAGAGCATGTTGTCACTTAGGCTGTTACTTTTCACCAGAAGCACTCAGAAACAAGTTTCCACGCCAGAAACATGTGGTTTGGTGAATTTTATAGTAGCAAAGCAGTGTCTTCTGTTTTTCATTACTGGTTGGTCAGAAAACAGCAACATGTCACTTTTAGTGTTATCAGGACCCGAAAAGCATTTTGAGAGCATGTTGTCACTTAGGCTGTTACTTTTCATCAGAAACACGTTTCCAAGCTTGAAACATGTGGTTTGGTGAATTCTATAGTAGCAAGGCAGTTTCTTCTGGTTTTCATCACTGGTTGGTCAGAAAACAGCAACATGTCACTTTTAGTGTTTTCAGGGCCCGAAAAGCATTTTGAGAGCATGCTGTCACTTAGGCTGTTACTTTTCACCAGAAACACTCAGAAACACGTTTCCGAGCCAGAAACATGTGGTTTGGTGAATTCTATAGTAGCAAGGCAGTTTCTTCTGGTTTTCATCACTAGTTGGTCAGAAAACAGCAACATGTCACTTTTAGTGTTTTCAGGGCCCGAAAAGCATTTTGACAGCATGTTGTCACTTAGGCTGTTACTTTTCACCAGAAGCACTCAGAAACGAGTTTCCAAGCCAGAAACATGTACTTTGGTGAAGTCTATAGTAGCAAGGCAGTTTCTTCTGGTTTTCATCACTAGTTGGTCAGAAAACATCAACATGTCACTTTTAGTGTTTTCAGGGCCCGAAAAGCATTTTGACAGCATGTTGTCACTTAGGCTGTTACTTTTCACCAGAAGCACTCAGAAACAAGTTTCCAAGCCAGAAACATGTACTTTGGTGAAGTCTATAGTAGCAAAGCAGTTTCCTATGGTTTCTCTCATTAGTTGTTCGGAAAACAGCATCATGTCATTTTTAGTGTTTTCAGGGGCCGAAAAGCATTTTGACAGCATGTTGTCACTTAGGCTGTTACTTTTCACCAGAAGCACTCAGAAACAACTTTCCAAGCCAGAAAAATGTACTTTGATGAAGTCTATAGTAGCAAGGCAGTTTCTTCTGGTTTTCATCACTAGTTGGTCAGAAAACAGCAACATGTCACTTTTAGTGTTTTCAGGGCCCGAAAAGCATTTTGACAGCATGTTGTCACTTAGGCTGTTACTTTTCACCAGAAGCACTCAGAAACGAGTTTCCAAGCCAGAAACATGTACTTTGGTGAAGTCTATAGTAGCAAGGCAGTTTCTTCTGGTTTTCATCACTAGTTGGTCAGAAAACAGCAACATGTCACTTTTAGTGTTTTCAGGGCCCGAAAAGCATTTTGACAGCATGTTATCACTTAGGCTGTTACTTTTCACCAGAAGCACTCAGAAACAAGTTTCCAAGCCAGAAACATGTGGTTTGGTGAAGTCTATAGTAGCAAGGCAGTTTCTTCTGGTTTTCATCACTAGTTGGTCAGAAAAAAGCAACATGTCACTTTTAGTGTTTTCAGGGCCCGAAAAGTATTTTGACAGCATGTTGTCACTTAGGCTGTTACTTTTCACCAGAAGCACTCAGAAACAAGTTTCCAAGCCAGAAACATGTGGTTGGGTGAAGTCTATAGTAGCAAGGCAGTTTCTTCTGGTTTTCATCACTAGTTGGTCAGAAAACAGCAACATGTCACTTTTAGTGTTTTCAGGGCCCGAAAAGCATTTTGACAGCATGTTGTCACTTAGGCTGTTGCTTTTGTCCAGAAGCACTCAGAAACAAGTTTCCAAGCCAGAAACATGTACTTTGGTGAAGTCTATGGTAGCAAGGCAGTTTCTTCTGGTTTTCATCACTAGTTGGTCAGAAAACAGCAACATGTCACTTTTAGTGTTTTCAGGGCCCGAAAAGCATTTTGACAGCATGTTGTCACTTAGGCTGTTACTTTTCACCAGAAGCACTCAGAAACAAGTTTCCACGCCAGAAACATGTGGTTTGGTGAATTCTATAGTAGCAAGGCAGTGTCTTCTGTTTTTCATTACTGGTTGGTCAGAAAACAGCAACATGTCACTTTTAGTGTTTTCAGGACCCGAAAAGCATTTTGACAACATGTTGTCACTTAGGCTGTTACTTTTCATCAGAAACACGTTTCCAAGCCAGAAACATGTGGTTTGGTGAATTCTATGGTAGCAAGGCAGTTTCTTCTGGTTTTCATCACTGGTTGGTCAGAAAACAGCAACATGTCACTTTTAGTGTTTTCAGGGCCCGAAAAGCATTTTGACAGCATGTTGTCACTTAGGCTGTTACTTTTCACCAGAAACACTCAGAAACAAGTTTCCAAGCCAGAAACATGTGGTTTGGTGAATTCTATAGTAGCAAGGCAATTTCTTCTGGTTTCCATCACTAGTTGGTTAGAAAACAGCATCATGTCACTTTTAGTGTTTTCAGGGGCCGAACAGCATTTTGAGAGCATGTTGTCACTTAGGCTGTTACTTTTCACCAGAAGCACTCAGAAACAAGTTTCCAAGCCAGAAACATGTGGTTTGGTGAATTCTATAGTAGCAAGGCAGTTTCTTCTGGTTTTCATCACTAGTTGGTCAGAAAACAGCAACATGTCACTTTTAGTGTTTTCAGGGCCCGAAAAGCATTTTGACAGCATGTTGTCACTTAGGCTGTTGCTTTTGTCCAGAAGCACTCAGAAAAGAGTTTCCAAGCCAGAAACATGTACTTTGGTGAAGTCTATAGTAGCAAGGCAGTTTCTTCTGGTTTTCATCACTAGTTGGTCAGAAAACAGCAACATGTCACTTTTAGTGTTTTCAGGGCCCGAAAAGCATTTTGACAGCATGTTGTCACTTAGGCTGTTACTTTTGTCCAGAAGCACTCAGAAACGAGTTTCCAAGCCAGAAACATGTACTTTGGTGAAGTCTATAGTAGCAAGGCAGTTTTCTCTGGTTTCCCTCATTAGTTGGTCAGAAAACAGCATCATGTCACTTTTAGTATTTTCAGGCCCCGAAAAGCATTTTGAGATTTCCAAGCCAGGAACATGTGGTTCCGGCAATTCGATAGTAGCAAGGCACTTTCCTCTGGTTTTCATCAGTAGTTGGTCAGAAAACAGCAACATGTCACTTTTAGTGTTTTCAGGGCCCGAAAAGCATTTTGACAGCATGTTGTCACTTAGGCTGTTACTTTTGTCCAGAAGCACTCAGAAACGAGTTTCCAAGCCAGAAACATGTACTTTGGTGAAGTCTATAGTAGCAAGGCAGTTTCTTCTGGTTTTCATCACTAGTTGGTCAGAAAACAGCAACATGTCACTTTTAGTGTTTTCAGGGCCCGAAAAGCATTTTGACAGCATGTTGTCACTTAGGCTGTTACTTTTCACCAGAAACACTCAGAAAAAAGTCTCCAAGCTTGAAACATGTGGTTTGGTGAATTCTATAGCAGCAAAGAAGTTTCTTCTGGTTTTCATCACTAGTTGGTCAGAAAACAGCAACATGTCACTTTTAGTGTTTTCAGGGCCCGAAAAGCATTTTGACAGCATGTTGTCACTTAGGCTGTTACTTTTCACCAGAAGCACTCAGAAACAAGTTTCCAAGCCAGAAACATGTACTTTGCTGAAGTCTATAGTAGCAAGGCAGTTTCTTCTGGTTTTCATCACTAGTTGGTCAGAAAACAGCAACATGTCACTTTTAGTGTTTTCAGGGCCCGAAAAGCATTTTGACAGCATGTTGTCACTTAGGCTGTTACTTTTGTCCAGAAGCACTCAGAAACGAGTTTCCAAGCCAGAAACATGTACTTTGGTGAAGTCTATAGTAGCAAGGCAGTTTCTTCTGGTTTTCATCACTAGTTGGTCAGAAAACAGCAACATGTCACTTTTAGTGTTTTCAGGGCCCGAAAAGCATTTTGACAGCATGTTGTCACTTAGGCTGTTACTTTTCACCAGAAACACTCAGAAAAAAGTCTCCAAGCTTGAAACATGTGGTTTGGTGAATTCTATAGCAGCAAAGAAGTTTCTTCTGGTTTTCATCACTAGTTGGTCAGAAAACAGCAACATGTCACTTTTAGTGTTTTCAGGGCCCGAAAAGCATTTTGACAGCATGTTGTCACTTAGGCTGTTACTTTTCACCAGAAGCACTCAGAAACAAGTTTCCAAGCCAGAAACATGTGGTTTGGTGAATTCTATAGTAGCAAGGCACTTTCCTCTGGTTTCCATAACTAGTTGTTTAGAAAACAGCTTCATGTCACTTTTAGTGTTTTCAGGCACCAAAAAGCATTTTGAGAGCATGTTGTCACTTAGGCTGTTACTTTTCACCAGAAGCACTCAGAAACAAGTTTCCACGCCAGAAACATGTGGTTTGGTGAATTTTATAGTAGCAAAGCAGTGTCTTCTGTTTTTCATTACTGGTTGGTCAGAAAACAGCAACATGTCACTTTTAGTGTTATCAGGACCCGAAAAGCATTTTGAGAGCATGTTGTCACTTAGGCTGCTACTTTTCATCAGAAACACGTTTCCAAGCTTGAAACATGTGGTTTAGTGAATTCTATAGTAGCAAGGCAGTTTCTTCTGGTTTTCATCACTGGTTGGTCAGAAAACAGCAACATGTCACTTTTAGTGTTTTCAGGGCCCGAAAAGCATTTTGAGAGCATGCTGTCACTTAGGCTGTTACTTTTCACCAGAAACACTCAGAAACACGTTTCCGAGCCAGAAACATGTGGTTTGGTGAATTCTATAGTAGCAAGGCAGTTTCTTCTGGTTTTCATCACTAGTTGGTCAGAAAACAGCAACATGTCACTTTTAGTGTTTTCAGGGCCCGAAAAGCATTTTGACAGCATGTTGTCACTTAGGCTGTTACTTTTCACCAGAAGCACTCAGAAACGAGTTTCCAAGCCAGAAACATGTACTTTGGTGAAGTCTATAGTAGCAAGGCAGTTTCTTCTGGTTTTCATCACTAGTTGGTCAGAAAACATCAACATGTCACTTTTAGTGTTTTCAGGGCCCAAAAGCATTTTGACAGCATGTTGTCACTTAGGCTGTTACTTTTCACCAGAAGCACTCAGAAACAAGTTTCCAAGCCAGAAACATGTACTTTGGTGAAGTCTATAGTAGCAAAGCAGTTTCCTATGGTTTCTCTCATTAGTTGTTCGGAAAACAGCATCATGTCATTTTTAGTGTTTTCAGGGGCCGAACAGCATTTTGACAGCATGTTGTCACTTAGGCTGTTACTTTTCACCAGAAGCACTCAGAAACAACTTTCCAAGCCAGAAAAATGTACTTTGATGAAGTCTATAGTAGCAAGGCAGTTTCTTCTGGTTTTCATCACTAGTTGGTCAGAAAACAGCAACATGTCACTTTTAGTGTTTTCAGGGCCCGAAAAGCATTTTGACAGCATGTTGTCACTTAGGCTGTTACTTTTCACCAGAAGCACTCAGAAACGAGTTTCCAAGCCAGAAACATGTACTTTGGTGAAGTCTATAGTAGCAAGGCAGTTTCTTCTGGTTTTCATCACTAGTTGGTCAGAAAACAGCAACATGTCACTTTTAGTGTTTTCAGGGCCCGAAAAGCATTTTGACAGCATGTTGTCACTTAGGCTGTTACTTTTCACCAGAAGCACTCAGAAACAAGTTTCCAAGCCAGAAACATGTGGTTTGGTGAAGTCTATAGTAGCAAGGCAGTTTCTTCTGGTTTTCATCACTAGTTGGTCAGAAAACAGCAACATGTCACTTTTAGTGTTTTCAGGGCCCGAAAAGTATTTTGACAGCATGTTGTCACTTAGGCTGTTACTTTTCACCAGAAGCACTCAGAAACAAGTTTCCAAGCCAGAAACATGTGGTTGGGTGAAGTCTATAGAAGCAAGGCAGTTTCTTCTGGTTTTCATCACTAGTTGGTCAGAAAACAGCAACATGTCACTTTTAGTGTTTTCAGGGCCCGAAAAGCATTTTGACAGCATGTTGTCACTTAGGCTGTTGCTTTTGTCCAGAAGCACTCAGAAACGAGTTTCCAAGCCAGAAACATGTACTTTGGTGAAGTCTATGGTAGCAAGGCAGTTTCTTCTGGTTTTCATCACTAGTTGGTCAGAAAACAGCAACATGTCACTTTTAGTGTTTTCAGGGCCCGAAAAGCATTTTGACAGCATGTTGTCACTTAGGCTGTTACTTTTCACCAGAAGCACTCAGAAACAAGTTTCCACGCCAGAAACATGTGGTTTGGTGAATTCTATAGTAGCAAGGCAGTGTCTTCTGTTTTTCATTACTGGTTGGTCAGAAAACAGCAACATGTCACTTTTAGTGTTTTCAGGACCCGAAAAGCATTTTGACAACATGTTGTCACTTAGGCTGTTACTTTTCATGAGAAACACGTTTCCAAGCCAGAAACATGTGGTTTGGTGAATTCTATGGTAGCAAGGCAGTTTCTTCTGGTTTTCATCACTGGTTGGTCAGAAAACAGCAACATGTCACTTTTAGTGTTTTCAGGGCCCGAAAAGCATTTTGACAGCATGTTGTCACTTAGGCTGTTACTTTTCACCAGAAACACTCAGAAACAAGTTTCCAAGCCAGAAACATGTGGTTTGGTGAATTCTATAGTAGCAAGGCAATTTCTTCTGGTTTCCATCACTAGTTGGTTAGAAAACAGCATCATGTCACTTTTAGTGTTTTCAGGGGCCGAACAGCATTTTGAGAGCATGTTGTCACTTAGGCTGTTACTTTTCACCAGAAGCACTCAGAAACAAGTTTCCAAGCCAGAAACATGTGGTTTGGTGAATTCTATAGTAGCAAGGCAGTTTCTTCTGGTTTTCATCACTAGTTGGTCAGAAAACAGCAACATGTCACTTTTAGTGTTTTCAGGGCCCGAAAAGCATTTTGACAGCATGTTGTCACTTAGGCTGTTACTTTTGTCCAGAAGCACTCAGAAACGAGTTTCCAAGCCAGAAACATGTACTTTGGTGAAGTCTATAGTAGCAAGGCAGTTTCCTCTGGTTTCCCTCATTAGTTGGTCAGAAAACAGCATCATGTCACTTTTAGTATTTTCAGGCCCCGAAAAGCATTTTGAGATTTCCAAGCCAGGAACATGTGGTTCCGGCAATTCGATAGTAGCAAGGCACTTTCCTCTGGTTTTCATCAGTAGTTGGTCAGAAAACAGCAACATGTCACTTTTAGTGTTTTCAGGGCCCGAAAAGCATTTTGACAGCATGTTGTCACTTAGGCTGTTACTTTTCACCAGAAACACTGAGAAACACGTTTCCAAGCCAGAAACATGTGGTTTGGTGAATTCTATAGTAGCAAGGCAGTTTCTTGTGGTTTTCATCACTAGTTGGTCAGAAAACAGCAACATGTCACTTTTAGTGTTTTCAGGGCCCGAAAAGCATTTTGACAGCATGTTGTCACTTAGGCTGTTGCTTTTGTCCAGAAGCACTCAGAAAAGAGTTTCCAAGCCAGAAACATGTACTTTGGTGAAGTCTATAGTAGCAAGGCAGTTTCTTCTGGTTTTCATCACTAGTTGGTCAGAAAACAGCAACATGTCACTTTTAGTGTTTTCAGGGCCCGAAAAGCATTTTGACAGCATGTTGTCACTTAGGCTGTTACTTTTGTCCAGAAGCACTCAGAAACGAGTTTCCAAGCCAGAAACATGTACTTTGGTGAAGTCTATAGTAGCAAGGCAGTTTCTTCTGGTTTTCATCACTAGTTGGTCAGAAAACAGCAACATGTCACTTTTAGTGTTTTCAGGGCCCGAAAAGCATTTTGACAGCATGTTGTCACTTAGGCTGTTACTTTTGTCCAGAAGCACTCAGAAACGAGTTTCCAAGCCAGAAACATGTACTTTGGTGAAGTCTATAGTAGCAAGGCAGTTTCTTCTGGTTTTCATCACTAGTTGGTCAGAAAACAGCAACATGTCACTTTTAGTGTTTTCAGGGCCCGAAAAGCATTTTGACAGCATGTTGTCACTTAGGCTGTTACTTTTCACCAGAAACACTCAGAAAAAAGTCTCCAAGCTTGAAACATGTGGTTTGGTGAATTCTATAGCAGCAAAGAAGTTTCTTCTGGTTTTCATCACTAGTTGGTCAGAAAACAGCAACATGTCACTTTTAGTGTTTTCAGGGCCCGAAAAGCATTTTGACAGCATGTTGTCACTTAGGCTGTTACTTTTCACCAGAAGCACTCAGAAACAAGTTTCCAAGCCAGAAACATGTACTTTGCTGAAGTCTATAGTAGCAAGGCAGTTTCTTCTGGTTTTCATCACTAGTTGGTCAGAAAACAGCAACATGTCACTTTTAGTGTTTTCAGGGCCCGAAAAGCATTTTGACAGCATGTTGTCACTTAGGCTGTTACTTTTCACCAGAAGCACTCAGAAACGAGTTTCCAAGCCAGAAACATGTACTTTGGTGAAGTCTATAGTAGCAAGGCAGTTTCCTCTGGTTTCCATAACTAGTTGGTTAGAAAACAGCTTCATGTCACTTTTAGTGTTTTCAGGCACCAAAAAGCATTTTGAGAGCATGTTGTCACTTAGGCTGTTACTTTTCACCAGAAGCACTCAGAAACAAGTTTCCACGCCAGAAACATGTGGTTTGGTGAATTCTATAGTAGCAAGGCAGTGTCTTCTGTTTTTCATTACTGGTTGGTCAGAAAACAGCAACATGTCACTTTTAGTGTTTTCAGGACCCGAAGAGCATTTTGACAGCATGTTGTCACTTAGGCTGTTACTTTTCATCAGAAACACGTTTCCAAGCCAGAAACATGTGGTTTGGTGAATTCTACAGTAGCAAGGTAGTTTCTTCTGGTTTTCATCACTGGTTGGTCAGAAAACAGCAACATGTCACTTTTAGTGTTTTCAGGGCCCGAAAAGCATTTTGACAGCATGTTGTCACTTAGGCTGTTACTTTTCACCAGAAACACTCAGAAAAAAGTCTCCAAGCCAGAAACATGTGGTTTGGTGAATTCTATAGTAGCAAGGCAGTTTCTTCTGGTTTCCATCACTAGTTGGTCAGAAAACAGCATCATGTCACTTGTAGTGTTTTCAGGCCCCGAAAAGTATTTTGAGAGCATGTTGTCACTTAGGCTGTTACTTTTCACCAGAAGCACTCAGAAACAAGTTTCCAAGCCAGAAACATGTGGTTTGTTGAATTCTATCGTAGCAAGACAGTTTCCTCTGGTTTCCCTCATTAGTTGGTCAGAAAACAGCATCATGTCACTTTTAGTATTTTCAGGCCCCGAAAAGCATTTTGAGATTTCCAAGCCAGGAACATGTGGTTCCGGTAATTCGATAGTAGCAAGGCACTTTCCTCTGGTTTTCATCACTAGTTGGTCAGAAAACAGCAACATGTCACTTTTAGTGTTTTCAGGGCCCAAAAAGCATTTTGACAGCATGTTGTCACTTAGGCTGTTACTTTTCACCAGAAACACTCGGAAACACGTTTCCAAGCCAGAAACATGTGGTTTGGTGAATTCTATAGTAGCAAGGCAGTTTCTTCTGGTTTTCATCACTAGTTGGTCAGAAAACAGCAAAATGTCACTTTTAGTGTTTTCAGGGCCCGAAAAGCATTTTGACAGCATGTTGTCACTTAGGCTGTTACTTTTGTCCAGAAGCACTCAGAAACGAGTTTCCAAGCCAGAAACATGTACTTTGGTGAAGTCTATAGTACCAAGGCAGTTTCTTCTGGTTTTCATCACTAGTTGGTCAGAAAACAGCAACATGTCACTTTTAGTGTTTTCAGGGCCCGAAAAGCATTTTGACAGCATGTTGTCACTTAGGCTGTTACTTTTCACCAGAAACACTCAGAAACACGTTTCCAAGCCAGAAACATGTGGTTTGGTGAATTCTATAGTAGCAAGGCAGTTTCTTCTGGTTTTCATCACTAGTTGGTCAGAAAACAGCAACATGTCACTTTTAGTGTTTTCAGGGCCCGAAAAGCATTTTGACAGCATGTTGTCACTTAGGCTGTTACTTTTCACCAGAAGCACTCAGAAACGAGTTTCCAAGCCAGAAACATGTACTTTGGTGAAGTCTATAGTAGCAAGGCAGTTTCCTCTGGTTTCCATAACTAGTTGGTTAGAAAACAGCTTCATGTCACTTTTAGTGTTTTCAGGCACCAAAAAGCATTTTGAGAGCATGTTGTCACTTAGGCTGTTACTTTTCACCAGAAGCACTCAGAAACAAGTTTCCACGCCAGAAACATGTGGTTTGGTGAATTCTATAGTAGCAAGGCAGTGTCTTCTGTTTTTCATTACTGGTTGGTCAGAAAACAGCAACATGTCACTTTTAGTGTTTTCAGGACCCGAAGAGCATTTTGACAGCATGTTGTCACTTAGGCTGTTACTTTTCATCAGAAACACGTTTCCAAGCCAGAAACATGTGGTTTGGTGAATTCTACAGTAGCAAGGTAGTTTCTTCTGGTTTTCATCACTGGTTGGTCAGAAAACAGCAACATGTCACTTTTAGTGTTTTCAGGGCCCGAAAAGCATTTTGACAGCATGTTGTCACTTAGGCTGTTACTTTTCACCAGAAACACTCAGAAAAAAGTCTCCAAGCCAGAAACATGTGGTTTGGTGAATTCTATAGTAGCAAGGCAGTTTCTTCTGGTTTCCATCACTAGTTGGTCAGAAAACAGCATCATGTCACTTGTAGTGTTTTCAGGCCCCGAAAAGTATTTTGAGAGCATGTTGTCACTTAGGCTGTTACTTTTCACCAGAAGCACTCAGAAACAAGTTTCCAAGCCAGAAACATGTGGTTTGTTGAATTCTATCGTAGCAAGACAGTTTCCTCTGGTTTCCCTCATTAGTTGGTCAGAAAACAGCATCATGTCACTTTTAGTATTTTCAGGCCCCGAAAAGCATTTTGAGATTTCCAAGCCAGGAACATGTGGTTCCGGTAATTCGATAGTAGCAAGGCACTTTCCTCTGGTTTTCATCACTAGTTGGTCAGAAAACAGCAACATGTCACTTTTAGTGTTTTCAGGGCCCAAAAAGCATTTTGACAGCATGTTGTCACTTAGGCTGTTACTTTTCACCAGAAACACTCGGAAACACGTTTCCAAGCCAGAAACATGTGGTTTGGTGAATTCTATAGTAGCAAGGCAGTTTCTTCTGGTTTTCATCACTAGTTGGTCAGAAAACAGCAAAATGTCACTTTTAGTGTTTTCAGGGCCCGAAAAGCATTTTGACAGCATGTTGTCACTTAGGCTGTTACTTTTGTCCAGAAGCACTCAGAAACGAGTTTCCAAGCCAGAAACATGTACTTTGGTGAAGTCTATAGTACCAAGGCAGTTTCTTCTGGTTTTCATCACTAGTTGGTCAGAAAACAGCAACATGTCACTTTTAGTGTTTTCAGGGCCCGAAAAGCATTTTGACAGCATGTTGTCACTTAGGCTGTTACTTTTCACCAGAAACACTCAGAAACACGTTTCCAAGCCAGAAACATGTGGTTTGGTGAATTCTATAGTAGCAAGGCAGTTTCTTCTGGTTTTCATCACTAGTTGGTCAGAAAACAGCAACATGTCACTTTTAGTGTTTTCAGGGCCCGAAAAGCATTTTGACAGCATGTTGTCACTTAGGCTGTTACTTTTGTCCAGAAGCACTCAGAAACGAGTTTCCAAGCCAGAAACATGTACTTTGGTGAAGTCTATAGTAGCAAGGCAGTTTCTTCTGGTTTTCATCACTAGTTGGTCAGAAAACAGCAACATGTCACTTTTAGTGTTTTCAGGGCCCGAAAAGCATTTTGACAGCATGTTGTCACTTAGGCTGTTACTTTTCACCAGAAACACTCAGAAAAAAGTCTCCAAGCTTGAAACATGTGGTTTGGTGAATTCTATAGCAGCAAAGAAGTTTCTTCTGGTTTTCATCACTAGTTGGTCAGAAAACAGCAACATGTCACTTTTAGTGTTTTCAGGGCCCGAAAAGCATTTTGACAGCATGTTGTCACTTAGGCTGTTACTTTTCACCAGAAGCACTCAGAAACAAGTTTCCAAGCCAGAAACATGTACTTTGCTGAAGTCTATAGTAGCAAGGCAGTTTCTTCTGGTTTTCATCACTAGTTGGTCAGAAAACAGCAACATGTCACTTTTAGTGTTTTCAGGGCCCGAAAAGCATTTTGACAGCATGTTGTCACTTAGGCTGTTACTTTTGTCCAGAAGCACTCAGAAACGAGTTTCCAAGCCAGAAACATGTACTTTGGTGAAGTCTATAGTAGCAAGGCAGTTTCTTCTGGTTTTCATCACTAGTTGGTCAGAAAACAGCAACATGTCACTTTTAGTGTTTTCAGGGCCCGAAAAGCATTTTGACAGCATGTTGTCACTTAGGCTGTTACTTTTCACCAGAAACACTCAGAAAAAAGTCTCCAAGCTTGAAACATGTGGTTTGGTGAATTCTATAGCAGCAAAGAAGTTTCTTCTGGTTTTCATCACTAGTTGGTCAGAAAACAGCAACATGTCACTTTTAGTGTTTTCAGGGCCCGAAAAGCATTTTGACAGCATGTTGTCACTTAGGCTGTTACTTTTCACCAGAAGCACTCAGAAACAAGTTTCCAAGCCAGAAACATGTACTTTGCTGAAGTCTATAGTAGCAAGGCAGTTTCTTCTGGTTTTCATCACTAGTTGGTCAGAAAACAGCAACATGTCACTTTTAGTGTTTTCAGGGCCCGAAAAGCATTTTGACAGCATGTTGTCACTTAGGCTGTTACTTTTGTCCAGAAGCACTCAGAAACGAGTTTCCAAGCCAGAAACATGTACTTTGGTGAAGTCTATAGTAGCAAGGCAGTTTTCTCTGGTTTCCCTCATTAGTTCGTCAGAAAACAGCATCATGTCACTTTTAGTATTTTCAGGCCCCGAAAAGCATTTTGAGATTTCCAAGCCAGAAACATGTGGTTCCGGCAATTCGATAGTAGCAAGGCACTTTCCTCTGGTTTTCATCAGTAGTTGGTCAGAAAACAGCAACATGTCACTTTTAGTGTTTTCAGGGCCCGAAAAGCATTTTGACAGCATGTTGTCACTTAGGCTGTTACTTTTGTCCAGAAGCACTCAGAAACGAGTTTCCAAGCCAGAAACATGTACTTTGGTGAAGTCTATAGTAGCAAGGCAGTTTCTTCTGGTTTTCATCACTAGTTGGTCAGAAAACAGCAACATGTCACTTTTAGTGTTTTCAGGGCCCGAAAAGCATTTTGACAGCATGTTGTCACTTAGGCTGTTACTTTTCACCAGAAACACTCAGAAAAAAGTCTCCAAGCTTGAAACATGTGGTTTGGTGAATTATATAGCAGCAAAGAAGTTTCTTCTGGTTTTCATCACTAGTTGGTCAGAAAACAGCAACATGTCACTTTTAGTGTTTTCAGGGCCCGAAAAGCATTTTGACAGCATGTTGTCACTTAGGCTGTTACTTTTCACCAGAAGCACTCAGAAACAAGTTTCCAAGCCAGAAACATGTACTTTGCTGAAGTCTATAGTAGCAAGGCAGTTTCTTCTGGTTTTCATCACTAGTTGGTCAGAAAACAGCAACATGTCACTTTTAGTGTTTTCAGGGCCCGAAAAGCATTTTGACAGCATGTTGTCACTTAGGCTGTTACTTTTGTCCAGAAGCACTCAGAAACGAGTTTCCAAGCCAGAAACATGTACTTTGGTGAAGTCTATAGTAGCAAGGCAGTTTCTTCTGGTTTTCATCACTAGTTGGTCAGAAAACAGCAACATGTCACTTTTAGTGTTTTCAGGGCCCGAAAAGCATTTTGACAGCATGTTGTCACTTAGGCTGTTACTTTTCACCAGAAACACTCAGAAAAAAGTCTCCAAGCTTGAAACATGTGGTTTGGTGAATTCTATAGCAGCAAAGAAGTTTCTTCTGGTTTTCATCACTAGTTGGTCAGAAAACAGCAACATGTCACTTTTAGTGTTTTCAGGGCCCGAAAAGCATTTTGACAGCATGTTGTCACTTAGGCTGTTACTTTTCACCAGAAGCACTCAGAAACAAGTTTCCAAGCCAGAAACATGTGGTTTGGTGAATTCTATAGTAGCAAGGCACTTTCCTCTGGTTTCCATAACTAGTTGTTTAGAAAACAGCTTCATGTCACTTTTAGTGTTTTCAGGCACCAAAAAGCATTTTGAGAGCATGTTGTCACTTAGGCTGTTACTTTTCACCAGAAGCACTCAGAAACAAGTTTCCACGCCAGAAACATGTTGTTTGGTGAATTTTATAGTAGCAAAGCAGTGTCTTCTGTTTTTCATTACTGGTTGGTCAGAAAACAGCAACATGTCACTTTTAGTGTTATCAGGACCCGAAAAGCATTTTGAGAGCATGTTGTCACTTAGGCTGCTACTTTTCATCAGAAACACGTTTCCAAGCTTGAAACATGTGGTTTAGTGAATTCTATAGTAGCAAGGCAGTTTCTTCTGGTTTTCATCACTGGTTGGTCAGAAAACAGCAACATGTCACTTTTAGTGTTTTCAGGGCCCGAAAAGCATTTTGAGAGCATGCTGTCACTTAGGCTGTTACTTTTCACCAGAAACACTCAGAAACACGTTTCCGAGCCAGAAACATGTGGTTTGGTGAATTCTATAGTAGCAAGGCAGTTTCTTCTGGTTTTCATCACTAGTTGGTCAGAAAACAGCAACATGTCACTTTTAGTGTTTTCAGGGCCCGAAAAGCATTTTGACAGCATGTTGTCACTTAGGCTGTTACTTTTCACCAGAAGCACTCAGAAACGAGTTTCCAAGCCAGAAACATGTACTTTGGTGAAGTCTATAGTAGCAAGGCAGTTTCTTCTGGTTTTCATCACTAGTTGGTCAGAAAACATCAACATGTCACTTTTAGTGTTTTCAGGGCCCAAAAGCATTTTGACAGCATGTTGTCACTTAGGCTGTTACTTTTCACCAGAAGCACTCAGAAACAAGTTTCCAAGCCAGAAACATGTACTTTGGTGAAGTCTATAGTAGCAAAGCAGTTTCCTATGGTTTCTCTCATTAGTTGTTCGGAAAACAGCATCATGTCATTTTTAGTGTTTTCAGGGGCCGAACAGCATTTTGACAGCATGTTGTCACTTAGGCTGTTACTTTTCACCAGAAGCACTCAGAAACAACTTTCCAAGCCAGAAAAATGTACTTTGATGAAGTCTATAGTAGCAAGGCAGTTTCTTCTGGTTTTCATCACTAGTTGGTCAGAAAACAGCAACATGTCACTTTTAGTGTTTTCAGGGCCCGAAAAGCATTTTGACAGCATGTTGTCACTTAGGCTGTTACTTTTCACCAGAAGCACTCAGAAACGAGTTTCCAAGCCAGAAACATGTACTTTGGTGAAGTCTATAGTAGCAAGGCAGTTTCTTCTGGTTTTCATCACTAGTTGGTCAGAAAACAGCAACATGTCACTTTTAGTGTTTTCAGGGCCCGAAAAGCATTTTGACAGCATGTTGTCACTTAGGCTGTTACTTTTCACCAGAAGCACTCAGAAACAAGTTTCCAAGCCAGAAACATGTGGTTTGGTGAAGTCTATAGTAGCAAGGCAGTTTCTTCTGGTTTTCATCACTAGTTGGTCAGAAAACAGCAACATGTCACTTTTAGTGTTTTCAGGGCCCGAAAAGTATTTTGACAGCATGTTGTCACTTAGGCTGTTACTTTTCACCAGAAGCACTCAGAAACAAGTTTCCAAGCCAGAAACATGTGGTTGGGTGAAGTCTATAGAAGCAAGGCAGTTTCTTCTGGTTTTCATCACTAGTTGGTCAGAAAACAGCAACATGTCACTTTTAGTGTTTTCAGGGCCCGAAAAGCATTTTGACAGCATGTTGTCACTTAGGCTGTTGCTTTTGTCCAGAAGCACTCAGAAACGAGTTTCCAAGCCAGAAACATGTACTTTGGTGAAGTCTATGGTAGCAAGGCAGTTTCTTCTGGTTTTCATCACTAGTTGGTCAGAAAACAGCAACATGTCACTTTTAGTGTTTTCAGGGCCCGAAAAGCATTTTGACAGCATGTTGTCACTTAGGCTGTTACTTTTCACCAGAAGCACTCAGAAACAAGTTTCCACGCCAGAAACATGTGGTTTGGTGAATTCTATAGTAGCAAGGCAGTGTCTTCTGTTTTTCATTACTGGTTGGTCAGAAAACAGCAACATGTCACTTTTAGTGTTTTCAGGACCCGAAAAGCATTTTGACAACATGTTGTCACTTAGGCTGTTACTTTTCATGAGAAACACGTTTCCAAGCCAGAAACATGTGGTTTGGTGAATTCTATGGTAGCAAGGCAGTTTCTTCTGGTTTTCATCACTGGTTGGTCAGAAAACAGCAACATGTCACTTTTAGTGTTTTCAGGGCCCGAAAAGCATTTTGACAGCATGTTGTCACTTAGGCTGTTACTTTTGTCCAGAAGCACTCAGAAACAAGTTTCCAAGCCAGAAACATGTACTTTGCTGAAGTCTATAGTAGCAAGGCAGTTTCTTGTGGTTTTCATCACTAGTTGGTCAGAAAACAGCAACATGTCACTTTTAGTGTTTTCAGGGCCCGAAAAGCATTTTGACAGCATGTTGTCACTGAGGCTGTTACTTTTCACCAGAAGCACTCAGAAACAAGTTTCCAAGCCAGAAACATGTGGTTTGGTGAAGTCTATAGTAGCAAGGCAGTTTCTTCTGGTTTTCATCACTAGTTGGTCAGAAAACAGCAACATGTCACTTTTAGTGTTTTCAGGGCCCGAAAAGTATTTTGACAGCATGTTGTCACTTAGGCTGTTACTTTTCACCAGAAGCACTCAGAAACAAGTTTCCAAGCCAGAAACATGTGGTTGGGTGAAGTCTATAGAAGCAAGGCAGTTTCTTCTGGTTTTCATCACTAGTTGGTCAGAAAACAGCAACATGTCACTTTTAGTGTTTTCAGGGCCCGAAAAGCATTTTGACAGCATGTTGTCACTTAGGCTGTTGCTTTTGTCCAGAAGCACTCAGAAACGAGTTTCCAAGCCAGAAACATGTACTTTGGTGAAGTCTATGGTAGCAAGGCAGTTTCTTCTGGTTTTCATCACTAGTTGGTCAGAAAACAGCAACATGTCACTTTTAGTGTTTTCAGGGCCCGAAAAGCATTTTGACAGCATGTTGTCACTTAGGCTGTTACTTTTCACCAGAAGCACTCAGAAACAAGTTTCCACGCCAGAAACATGTGGTTTGGTGAATTCTATAGTAGCAAGGCAGTGTCTTCTGTTTTTCATTACTGGTTGGTCAGAAAACAGCAACATGTCACTTTTAGTGTTTTCAGGACCCGAAAAGCATTTTGACAACATGTTGTCACTTAGGCTGTTACTTTTCATGAGAAACACGTTTCCAAGCCAGAAACATGTGGTTTGGTGAATTCTATGGTAGCAAGGCAGTTTCTTCTGGTTTTCATCACTGGTTGGTCAGAAAACAGCAACATGTCACTTTTAGTGTTTTCAGGGCCCGAAAAGCATTTTGACAGCATGTTGTCACTTAGGCTGTTACTTTTCACCAGAAACACTCAGAAACAAGTTTCCAAGCCAGAAACATGTGGTTTGGTGAATTCTATAGTAGCAAGGCAATTTCTTCTGGTTTCCATCACTAGTTGGTTAGAAAACAGCATCATGTCACTTTTAGTGTTTTCAGGGGCCGAACAGCATTTTGAGAGCATGTTGTCACTTAGGCTGTTACTTTTCACCAGAAGCACTCAGAAACAAGTTTCCAAGCCAGAAACATGTGGTTTGGTGAATTCTATAGTAGCAAGGCAGTTTCTTCTGGTTTTCATCACTAGTTGGTCAGAAAACAGCAACATGTCACTTTTAGTGTTTTCAGGGCCCGAAAAGCATTTTGACAGCATGTTGTCACTTAGGCTGTTACTTTTGTCCAGAAGCACTCAGAAACGAGTTTCCAAGCCAGAAACATGTACTTTGGTGAAGTCTATAGTAGCAAGGCAGTTTCCTCTGGTTTCCCTCATTAGTTGGTCAGAAAACAGCATCATGTCACTTTTAGTATTTTCAGGCCCCGAAAAGCATTTTGAGATTTCCAAGCCAGGAACATGTGGTTCCGGCAATTCGATAGTAGCAAGGCACTTTCCTCTGGTTTTCATCAGTAGTTGGTCAGAAAACAGCAACATGTCACTTTTAGTGTTTTCAGGGCCCGAAAAGCATTTTGACAGCATGTTGTCACTTAGGCTGTTACTTTTCACCAGAAACACTGAGAAACACGTTTCCAAGCCAGAAACATGTGGTTTGGTGAATTCTATAGTAGCAAGGCAGTTTCTTGTGGTTTTCATCACTAGTTGGTCAGAAAACAGCAACATGTCACTTTTAGTGTTTTCAGGCCCGAAAAGCATTTTGACAGCATGTTGTCACTTAGGCTGTTGCTTTTGTCCAGAAGCACTCAGAAAAGAGTTTCCAAGCCAGAAACATGTACTTTGGTGAAGTCTATAGTAGCAAGGCAGTTTCTTCTGGTTTTCATCACTAGTTGGTCAGAAAACAGCAACATGTCACTTTTAGTGTTTTCAGGGCCCGAAAAGCATTTTGACAGCATGTTGTCACTTAGGCTGTTACTTTTGTCCAGAAGCACTCAGAAACGAGTTTCCAAGCCAGAAACATGTACTTTGGTGAAGTCTATAGTAGCAAGGCAGTTTCTTCTGGTTTTCATCACTAGTTGGTCAGAAAACAGCAACATGTCACTTTTAGTGTTTTCAGGGCCCGAAAAGCATTTTGACAGCATGTTGTCACTTAGGCTGTTGCTTTTGTCCAGAAGCACTCAGAAACGAGTTTCCAAGCCAGAAACATGTACTTTGGTGAAGTCTATAGTAGCAAGGCAGTTTCTTCTGGTTTTCATCACTAGTTGGTCAGAAAACAGCAACATGTCACTTTTAGTGTTTTCAGGGCCCGAAAAGCATTTTGACAGCATGTTGTCACTTAGGCTGTTACTTTTCACCAGAAACACTCAGAAAAAAGTCTCCAAGCTTGAAACATGTGGTTTGGTGAATTCTATAGCAGCAAAGAAGTTTCTTCTGGTTTTCATCACTAGTTGGTCAGAAAACAGCAACATGTCACTTTTAGTGTTTTCAGGGCCCGAAAAGCATTTTGACAGCATGTTGTCACTTAGGCTGTTACTTTTCACCAGAAGCACTCAGAAACAAGTTTCCAAGCCAGAAACATGTACTTTGCTGAAGTCTATAGTAGCAAGGCAGTTTCTTCTGGTTTTCATCACTAGTTGGTCAGAAAACAGCAACATGTCACTTTTAGTGTTTTCAGGGCCCGAAAAGCATTTTGACAGCATGTTGTCACTTAGGCTGTTACTTTTCACCAGAAGCACTCAGAAACGAGTTTCCAAGCCAGAAACATGTACTTTGGTGAAGTCTATAGTAGCAAGGCAGTTTCCTCTGGTTTCCATAACTAGTTGGTTAGAAAACAGCTTCATGTCACTTTTAGTGTTTTCAGGCACCAAAAAGCATTTTGAGAGCATGTTGTCACTTAGGCTGTTACTTTTCACCAGAAGCACTCAGAAACAAGTTTCCACGCCAGAAACATGTGGTTTGGTGAATTCTATAGTAGCAAGGCAGTGTCTTCTGTTTTTCATTACTGGTTGGTCAGAAAACAGCAACATGTCACTTTTAGTGTTTTCAGGACCCGAAGAGCATTTTGACAGCATGTTGTCACTTAGGCTGTTACTTTTCATCAGAAACACGTTTCCAAGCCAGAAACATGTGGTTTGGTGAATTCTACAGTAGCAAGGTAGTTTCTTCTGGTTTTCATCACTGGTTGGTCAGAAAACAGCAACATGTCACTTTTAGTGTTTTCAGGGCCCGAAAAGCATTTTGACAGCATGTTGTCACTTAGGCTGTTACTTTTCACCAGAAACACTCAGAAAAAAGTCTCCAAGCCAGAAACATGTGGTTTGGTGAATTCTATAGTAGCAAGGCAGTTTCTTCTGGTTTCCATCACTAGTTGGTCAGAAAACAGCATCATGTCACTTGTAGTGTTTTCAGGCCCCGAAAAGTATTTTGAGAGCATGTTGTCACTTAGGCTGTTACTTTTCACCAGAAGCACTCAGAAACAAGTTTCCAAGCCAGAAACATGTGGTTTGTTGAATTCTATCGTAGCAAGACAGTTTCCTCTGGTTTCCCTCATTAGTTGGTCAGAAAACAGCATCATGTCACTTTTAGTATTTTCAGGCCCCGAAAAGCATTTTGAGATTTCCAAGCCAGGAACATGTGGTTCCGGTAATTCGATAGTAGCAAGGCACTTTCCTCTGGTTTTCATCACTAGTTGGTCAGAAAACAGCAACATGTCACTTTTAGTGTTTTCAGGGCCCAAAAAGCATTTTGACAGCATGTTGTCACTTAGGCTGTTACTTTTCACCAGAAACACTCGGAAACACGTTTCCAAGCCAGAAACATGTGGTTTGGTGAATTCTATAGTAGCAAGGCAGTTTCTTCTGGTTTTCATCACTAGTTGGTCAGAAAACAGCAAAATGTCACTTTTAGTGTTTTCAGGGCCCGAAAAGCATTTTGACAGCATGTTGTCACTTAGGCTGTTACTTTTGTCCAGAAGCACTCAGAAACGAGTTTCCAAGCCAGAAACATGTACTTTGGTGAAGTCTATAGTAGCAAGGCAGTTTCTTCTGGTTTTCATCACTAGTTGGTCAGAAAACAGCAACATGTCACTTTTAGTGTTTTCAGGGCCCGAAAAGCATTTTGACAGCATGTTGTCACTTAGGCTGTTACTTTTCACCAGAAACACTCAGAAACACGTTTCCAAGCCAGAAACATGTGGTTTGGTGAATTCTATAGTAGCAAGGCAGTTTCTTCTGGTTTTCATCACTAGTTGGTCAGAAAACAGCAACATGTCACTTTTAGTGTTTTCAGGGCCCGAAAAGCATTTTGACAGCATGTTGTCACTTAGGCTGTTACTTTTGTCCAGAAGCACTCAGAAACGAGTTTCCAAGCCAGAAACATGTACTTTGGTGAAGTCTATAGTAGCAAGGCAGTTTCTTCTGGTTTTCATCACTAGTTGGTCAGAATACAGCAACATGTCACTTTTAGTGTTTTCAGGGCCCGAAAAGCATTTTGACAGCATGTTGTCACTTAGGCTGTTACTTTTCACCAGAAACACTCAGAAAAAAGTCTCCAAGCTTGAAACATGTGGTTTGGTGAATTCTATAGCAGCAAAGAAGTTTCTTCTGGTTTTCATCACTAGTTGGTCAGAAAACAGCAACATGTCACTTTTAGTGTTTTCAGGGCCCGAAAAGCATTTTGACAGCATGTTGTCACTTAGGCGGTTACTTTTCACCAGAAGCACTCAGAAACAAGTTTCCAAGCCAGAAACATGTACTTTGCTGAAGTCTATAGTAGCAAGGCAGTTTCTTCTGGTTTTCATCACTAGTTGGTCAGAAAACAGCAACATGTCACTTTTAGTGTTTTCAGGGCCCGAAAAGCATTTTGACAGCATGTTGTCACTTAGGCTGTTACTTTTGTCCAGAAGCACTCAGAAACGAGTTTCCAAGCCAGAAACATGTACTTTGGTGAAGTCTATAGTAGCAAGGCAGTTTCCTCTGGTTTCCCTCATTAGTTGGTCAGAAAACAGCATCATGTCACTTTTAGTATTTTCAGGCCCCGAAAAGCATTTTGAGATTTCCAAGCCAGGAACATGTGGTTCCGGCAATTCGATAGTAGCAAGGCACTTTCCTCTGGTTTTCATCACTAGTTGGTCAGAAAACAGCAACATGTCACTTTTAGTGTTTTCAGGGCCCGAAAAGCATTTTGACAGCATGTTGTCACTTAGGCTGTTGCTTTTGTCCAGAAGCACTCAGAAACGAGTTTCCAAGCCAGAAACATGTACTTTGGTGAAGTCTATAGTAGCAAGGCAGTTTCTTCTGGTTTTCATCACTAGTTGGTCAGAAAACAGCAACATGTCACTTTTAGTGTTTTCAGGGCCCGAAAAGCATTTTGACAGCATGTTGTCACTTAGGCTGTTACTTTTCACCAGAAACACTCAGAAACAAGTTTCCAAGCCAGAAACATGTGGTTTGGTGAATTCTATAGTAGCAAGGCAATTTCTTCTGGTTTCCATCACTAGTTGGTTAGAAAACAGCATCATGTCACTTTTAGTGTTTTCAGGGGCCGAACAGCATTTTGAGAGCATGTTGTCACTTAGGCTGTTACTTTTCACCAGAAGCACTCAGAAACAAGTTTCCAAGCCAGAAACATGTGGTTTGTTGAATTCTATCGTAGCAAGGCAGTTTCCTCTGGTTTCCCTCATTAGTGGGTCAGAAAACAGCATCATGTCACTTTTAGTATTTTCAGGCCCCGAAAAGCATTTTGAGATTTCCAAGCCAGGAACATGTGGTTCCGGTAATTCGATAGTAGCAAGGCACTTTCCTCTGGTTTTCATCACTAGTTGGTCAGAAAACAGCAACATGTCACTTTTAGTGTTTTCAGGGCCCGAAAAGCATTTTGACAGCATGTTGTCACTGAGGCTGTTACTTTTGTCCAGAAGCACTCAGAAACAAGTTTCCAAGCCAGAAACATGTACTTTGCTGAAGTCTATAGTAGCAAGGCAGTTTCTTGTGGTTTTCATCACTAGTTGCTCAGAAAACAGCAACATGTCACTTTTAGTGTTTTCAGGGCCCGAAAAGCATTTTGACAGCATGTTGTCACTGAGGCTGTTACTTTTGTCCAGAAGCACTCAGAAACAAGTTTCCAAGCCAGAAACATGTACTTTGCTGAAGTCTATAGTAGCAAGGCAGTTTCTTGTGGTTTTCATCACTAGTTGCTCAGAAAACAGCAACATGTCACTTTTAGTGTTTTCAGGGCCCGAAAAGCATTTTGACAGCATGTTGTCACTGAGGCTGTTACTTTTGTCCAGAAGCACTCAGAAACAAGTTTCCAAGCCAGAAACATGTACTTTGGTGAAGTCTATAGTAGCAAGGCAGTTTCTTGTGGTTTTCATCACTAGTTGCTCAGAAAACAGCAACATGTCACTTTTAGTGTTTTCAGGGCCTGAAAAGCATTTTGACAGCATGTTGTCACTTAGGCTGTTACTTTTGTCCAGAAGCACTCAGAAACAAGTTTCCAAGCCAGAAACATGTACTTTGCTGAAGTCTATAGTAGCAAGGCAGTTTCTTGTGGTTTTCATCACTAGTTGGTCAGAAAACAGCAACATGTCACTTTTAGTGTTTTCAGGGCCCGAAAAGCATTTTGACAGCATGTTGTCACTTAGGCTGTTACTTTTGTCCAGAAGCACTCAGAAACAAGTTTCCAAGCCAGAAACATGTACTTTGCTGAAGTCTATAGTAGCAAGGCAGTTTCTTGTGGTTTTCATCACTAATTGGTCAGAAAACAGCAACATGTCACTTTTAGTGTTTTCAGGGCCCGAAAAGCATTTTGACAGCATGTTGTCACTTAGGCTGTTACTTTTGTCCAGAAGCACTCAGAAACAAGTTTCCAAGCCAGAAACATGTACTTTGCTGAAGTCTATAGTAGCAAGGCAGTTTCTTGTGGTTTTCATCACTAGTTGGTCAGAAAGCAGCAACATGTCACTTTTAGTGTTTTCAGGGCCCGAAAAGCATTTTGACAGCATGTTGTCACTTAGGCTGTTACTTTTGTCCAGAAGCACTCAGAAACAAGTTTCCAAGCCAGAAACATGTACTTTGGTGAAGTCTATAGTAGCAAGGCAGTTTCTTGTGGTTTTCATCACTAGTTGCTCAGAAAACAGCAACATGTCACTTTTAGTGTTTTCAGGGCCCGAAAAGCATTTTGACAGCATGTTGTCACTGAGGCTGTTACTTTTGTCCAGAAGCACTCAGAAACAAGTTTCCAAGCCAGAAACATGTACTTTGCTGAAGTCTACAGTAGCAAGGCAGTTTCTTGTGGTTTTCATCACTAGTTGCTCAGAAAACAGCAACATGTCACTTTTAGTGTTTTCAGGGCCCGAAAAGCATTTTGACAGCATGTTGTCACTTAGGCTGTTACTTTTGTCCAGAAGCACTCAGAAACAAGTTTCCAAGCCAGAAACATGTACTTTGCTGAAGTCTATAGTAGCAAGGCAGTTTCTTGTGGTTTTCATCACTAGTTGGTCAGAAAACAGCAACATGTCACTTTTAGTGTTTTCAGGGCCCGAAAAGCATTTTGACAGCATGTTGTCACTGAGGCTGTTACTTTTGTCCAGAAGCACTCAGAAACAAGTTTCCAAGCCAGAAACATGTACTTTGCTGAAGTCTACAGTAGCAAGGCAGTTTCTTGTGGTTTTCATCACTAGTTGCTCAGAAAACAGCAACATGTCACTTTTAGTGTTTTCAGGGCCCGAAAAGCATTTTGACAGCATGTTGTCACTTAGGCTGTTACTTTTGTCCAGAAGCACTCAGAAACAAGTTTCCAAGCCAGAAACATGTACTTTGCTGAAGTCTATAGTAGCAAGGCAGTTTCTTGTGGTTTTCATCACTAGTTGCTCAGAAAACAGCAACATGTCACTTTTAGTGTTTTCAGGGCCCGAAAAGCATTTTGACAGCATGTTGTCACTGAGGCTGTTACTTTTGTCCAGAAGCACTCAGAAACAAGTTTCCAAGCCAGAAACATGTACTTTGCTGAAGTCTACAGTAGCAAGGCAGTTTCTTGTGGTTTTCATCACTAGTTGGTCAGAAAACAGCAACATGTCACTTTTAGTGTTTTCAGGGCCCGAAAAGCATTTTGACAGCATGTTGTCACTTAGGCTGTTACTTTTGTCCAGAAGCACTCAGAAACGAGTTTCCAAGCCAGAAACATGTACTTTGGTGAAGTCTATAGTAGCAAGGCAGTTTCCTCTGGTTTCCCTCATTAGTTGGTCAGAAAACAGCATCATGTCACTTTTAGTATTTTCAGGCCCCGAAAAGCATTTTGAGATTTCCAAGCCAGGAACATGTGGTTCCGGCAATTCGATAGTAGCAAGGCACTTTCCTCTGGTTTTCATCACTAGTTGGTCAGAAAACAGCAACATGTCACTTTTAGTGTTTTCAGGGCCCGAAAAGCATTTTGACAGCATGTTGTCACTTAGGCTGTTGCTTTTGTCCAGAAGCACTCAGAAACGAGTTTCCAAGCCAGAAACATGTACTTTGGTGAAGTCTATAGTAGCAAGGCAGTTTCTTCTGGTTTTCATCACTAGTTGGTCAGAAAACAGCAACATGTCACTTTTAGTGTTTTCAGGGCCCGAAAAGCATTTTGACAGCATGTTGTCACTTAGGCTGTTACTTTTCACCAGAAACACTCAGAAACAAGTTTCCAAGCCAGAAACATGTGGTTTGGTGAATTCTATAGTAGCAAGGCAATTTCTTCTGGTTTCCATCACTAGTTGGTTAGAAAACAGCATCATGTCACTTTTAGTGTTTTCAGGGTCGAACAGCATTTTGAGAGCATGTTGTCACTTAGGCTGTTACTTTTCACCAGAAGCACTCAGAAACAAGTTTCCAAGCCAGAAACATGTGGTTTGTTGAATTCTATCGTAGCAAGGCAGTTTCCTCTGGTTTCCCTCATTAGTGGGTCAGAAAACAGCATCATGTCACTTTTAGTATTTTCAGGCCCCGAAAAGCATTTTGAGATTTCCAAGCCAGGAACATGTGCTTCCGGTAATTCGATAGTAGCAAGGCACTTTCCTCTGGTTTTCATCACTAGTTGGTCAGAAAACAGCAACATGTCACTTTTAGTGTTTTCAGGGCCCGAAAAGCATTTTGACAGCATGTTGTCACTTAGGCTGTTACTTTTGTCCAGAAGCAGTCAGAAACAAGTTTCCAAGCCAGAAACATGTACTTTGCTGAAGTCTATAGTAGCAAGGCAGTTTCTTGTGGTTTTCATCACTAGTTGGTCAGAAAACAGCAACATGTCACTTTTAGTGTTTTCAGGGCCCGAAAAGCATTTTGACAGCATGTTGTCACTGAGGCTGTTACTTTTGTCCAGAAGCACTCAGAAACAAGTTTCCAAGCCAGAAACATGTACTTTGCTGAAGTCTATAGTAGCAAGGCAGTTTCTTGTGGTTTTCATCACTAGTTGCTCAGAAAACAGCAACATGTCACTTTTAGTGTTTTCAGGGCCCGAAAAGCATTTTGACAGCATTTTGTCACTTAGGCTGTTACTTTGGTCCAGAAGCACTCAGAAACAAGTTTCCAAGCCAGAAACATGTACTTTGCTGAAGTCTATAGTAGCAAGGCAGTTTCTTCTGGTTTTCATCACTAGTTGGTCAGAAAGCAGCAACATGTCACTTTTAGTGTTTTCAGGGCCCGAAAAGCATTTTGACAGCATGTTGTCACTTAGGCTGTTACTTTTGTCCAGAAGCACTCAGAAACAAGTTTCCAAGCCAGAAACATGTACTTTGCTGAAGTCTATAGTAGCAAGGCAGTTTCTTGTGGTTTTCATCACTAGTTGGTCAGAAACAGCAACATGTCACTTTTAGTGTTTTCAGGGCCCGAAAAGCATTTTGACAGCATGTTGTCACTTAGGCTGTTACTTTTGTCCAGAAGCACTCAGAAACAAGTTTCCAAGCCAGAAACATGTACTTTGCTGAAGTCTATAGTAGCAAGGCAGTTTCTTGTGGTTTTCATCACTAGTTGGTCAGAAAGCAGCAACATGTCACTTTTAGTGTTTTCAGGGCCCGAAAAGCATTTTGACAGCATGTTGTCACTTAGGCTGTTACTTTTGTCCAGAAGCACTCAGAAACAAGTTTCCAAGCCAGAAACATGTACTTTGGTGAAGTCTATAGTAGCAAGGCAGTTTCTTGTGGTTTTCATCACTAGTTGCTCAGAAAACAGCAACATGTCACTTTTAGTGTTTTCAGGGCCCGAAAAGCATTTTGACAGCATGTTGTCACTTAGGCTGTTACATTGGTCCAGAAGCACTCAGAAACAAGTTTCCAAGCCAGAAACATGTACTTTGCTGAAGTCTATAGTAGCAAGGCAGTTTCTTGTGGTTTTCATCACTAGTTGTCAGAAAACAGCAACATGTCACTTTTAGTGTTTTCAGGGCCCGAAAAGCATTTTGACAGCATGTTGTCACTGAGGCTGTTACTTTTGTCCAGAAGCACTCAGAAACAAGTTTCCAAGCCAGAAACATGTACTTTGCTGAAGTCTATAGTAGCAAGGCAGTTTCTTGTGGTTTTCATCACTAGTTGCTCAGAAAACAGCAACATGTCACTTTTAGTGTTTTCAGGGCCCGAAAAGCATTTTGACAGCATGTTGTCACTGAGGCTGTTACTTTTGTCCAGAAGCACTCAGAAACAAGTTTCCAAGCCAGAAACATGTACTTTGCTGAAGTCTATAGTAGCAAGGCAGTTTCTTGTGGTTTTCATCACTAGTTGCTCAGAAAACAGCAACATGTCACTTTTAGTGTTTTCAGGGCCTGAAAAGCATTTTGACAGCATGTTGTCACTTAGGCTGTTACTTTTGTCCAGAAGCACTCAGAAACAAGTTTCCAAGCCAGAAACATGTACTTTGCTGAAGTCTATAGTAGCAAGGCAGTTTCTTGTGGTTTTCATCACTAGTTGGTCAGAAAGCAGCAACATGTCACTTTTAGTGTTTTCAGGGCCCGAAAAGCATTTTGACAGCATGTTGTCACTTAGGCTGTTACTTTTGTCCAGAAGCACTCAGAAACAAGTTTCCAAGCCAGAAACATGTACTTTGGTGAAGTCTATAGTAGCAAGGCAGTTTCTTGTGGTTTTCATCACTAGTTGCTCAGAAAACAGCAACATGTCACTTTTAGTGTTTTCAGGGCCCGAAAAGCATTTTGACAGCATGTTGTCACTGAGGCTGTTACTTTTGTCCAGAAGCACTCAGAAACAAGTTTCCAAGCCAGAAACATGTACTTTGGTGAAGTCTACAGTAGCAAGGCAGTTTCTTGTGGTTTTCATCACTAGTTGCTCAGAAAACAGCAACATGTCACTTTTAGTGTTTTCAGGGCCCGAAAAGCATTTTGACAGCATGTTGTCACTTAGGCTGTTACTTTTGTCCAGAAGCACTCAGAAACAAGTTTCCAAGCCAGAAACATGTACTTTGCTGAAGTCTATAGTAGCAAGGCAGTTTCTTGTGGTTTTCATCACTAGTTGGTCAGAAAACAGCAACATGTCACTTTTAGTGTTTTCAGGGCCCGAAAAGCATTTTGACAGCATGTTGTCACTTAGGCTGTTACTTTTGTCCAGAAGCACTCAGAAACAAGTTTCCAAGCCAGAAACATGTACTTTGGTGAAGTCTATAGTAGCAAGGCAGTTTCTTCTGGTTTTCATCACTAGTTGCTCAGAAAACAGCAACATGTCACTTTTAGTGTTTTCAGGGCCTGAAAAGCATTTTGACAGCATGTTGTCACTTAGGCTGTTACTTTTGTCCAGAAGCACTCAGAAACAAGTTTCCAAGCCAGAAACATGTACTTTGCTGAAGTCTATAGTAGCAAGGCAGTTTCTTGTGGTTTTCATCACTAGTTGGTCAGAAAACAGCAACATGTCACTTTTAGTGTTTTCAGGGCCCGAAAAGCATTTTGACAGCATGTTGTCACTTAGGCTGTTACTTTTGTCCAGAAGCACTCAGAAACAAGTTTCCAAGCCAGAAACATGTACTTTGCTGAAGTCTATAGTAGCAAGGCAGTTTCTTGTGGTTTTCATCACTAGTTGGTCAGAAAGCAGCAACATGTCACTTTTAGTGTTTTCAGGGCCCGAAAAGCATTTTGACAGCATGTTGTCACTTAGGCTGTTACTTTTGTCCAGAAGCACTCAGAAACAAGTTTCCAAGCCAGAAACATGTACTTTGGTGAAGTCTATAGTAGCAAGGCAGTTTCTTGTGGTTTTCATCACTAGTTGCTCAGAAAACAGCAACATGTCACTTTTAGTGTTTTCAGGGCCCGAAAAGCATTTTGACAGCATGTTGTCACTTAGGCTGTTACTTTGGTCCAGAAGCACTCAGAAACAAGTTTCCAAGCCAGAAACATGTACTTTGCTGAAGTCTATAGTAGCAAGGCAGTTTCTTGTGGTTTTCATCACTAGTTGCTCAGAAAACAGCAACATGTCACTTTTAGTGTTTTCAGGGCCCGAAAAGCATTTTGACAGCATGTTGTCACTGAGGCTGTTACTTTTGTCCAGAAGCACTCAGAAACAAGTTTCCAAGCCAGAAACATGTACTTTGCTGAAGTCTATAGTAGCAAGGCAGTTTCTTGTGGTTTTCATCACTAGTTGGTCAGAAAACAGCAACATGTCACTTTTAGTGTTTTCAGGGCCCGAAAAGCATTTTGACAGCATGTTGTCACTGAGGCTGTTACTTTTGTCCAGAAGCACTCAGAAACAAGTTTCCAAGCCAGAAACATGTACTTTGCTGAAGTCTACAGTAGCAAGGCAGTTTCTTGTGGTTTTCATCACTAGTTGCTCAGAAAACAGCAACATGTCACTTTTAGTGTTTTCAGGGCCCGAAAAGCATTTTGACAGCATGTTGTCACTTAGGCTGTTACTTTTGTCCAGAAGCACTCAGAAACAAGTTTCCAAGCCAGAAACATGTACTTTGCTGAAGTCTATAGTAGCAAGGCAGTTTCTTGTGGTTTTCATCACTAGTTGCTCAGAAAACAGCAACATGTCACTTTTAGTGTTTTCAGGGCCCGAAAAGATTTTGACAGCATGTTGTCACTTAGGCTGTTACTTTTGTCCAGAAGCACTCAGAAACAAGTTTCCAAGCCAGAAACATGTACTTTGCTGAAGTCTATAGTAGCAAGGCAGTTTCTTGTGGTTTTCATCACTAGTTGGTCAGAAAGCAGCAACATGTCACTTTTAGTGTTTTCAGGGCCCGAAAAGCATTTTGACAGCATGTTGTCACTTAGGCTGTTACTTTTGTCCAGAAGCACTCAGAAACAAGTTTCCAAGCCAGAAACATGTACTTTGGTGAAGTCTATAGTAGCAAGGCAGTTTTCTTCTGGTTTTTCATCACTAGTTGCTCAGAAAACAGCAACATGTCACTTTTAGTGTTTTCAGGGCCTGAAAAGCATTTTGACAGCATGTTGTCACTTAGGCTGTTACTTTTGTCCAGAAGCACTCAGAAACAAGTTTCCAAGCCAGAAACATGTACTTTGCTGAAGTCTATAGTAGCAAGGCAGTTTCTTGTGGTTTTCATCACTAGTTGGTCAGAAAACAGCAACATGTCACTTTTAGTGTTTTCAGGGCCGAAAAGCATTTTGACAGCATGTTGTCACTTAGGCTGTTACTTTTGTCCAGAAGCACTCAGAAACAAGTTTCCAAGCCAGAAACATGTACTTTGCTGAAGTCTATAGTAGCAAGGCAGTTTCTTGTGGTTTTCATCACTAGTTGGTCAGAAAGCAGCAACATGTCACTTTTAGTGTTTTCAGGGCCCGAAAAGCATTTTGACAGCATGTTGTCACTTAGGCTGTTACTTTTGTCCAGAAGCACTCAGAAACAAGTTCCCAAGCCAGAAACATGTACTTTGTGAAGTCTATAGTAGCAAGGCAGTTTCTTGTGGTTTTCATCACTAGTTGCTCAGAAAACAGCAACATGTCACTTTTAGTGTTTTCAGGGCCCGAAAAGCATTTTGACAGCATGTTGTCACTTAGGCTGTTACTTTGGTCCAGAAGCACTCAGAAACAAGTTTCCAAGCCAGAAACATGTACTTTGCTGAAGTCTATAGTAGCAAGGCAGTTTCTTGTGGTTTTCATCACTAGTTGCTCAGAAAACAGCAACATGTCACTTTTAGTGTTTTCAGGGCCCGAAAAGCATTTTGACAGCATGTTGTCACTTAGGCTGTTACTTTTGTCCAGAAGCACTCAGAAACAAGTTTCCAAGCCAGAAACATGTACTTTGGTGAAGTCTATAGTAGCAAGGCAGTTTCTTCTGGTTTTCATCACTAGTTGCTCAGAAAACAGCAACATGTCACTTTTAGTGTTTTCAGGGCCTGAAAAGCATTTTGACAGCATGTTGTCACTTAGGCTGTTACTTTTGTCCAGAAGCACTCAGAAACAAGTTTCCAAGCCAGAAACATGTACTTTGCTGAAGTCTATAGTAGCAAGGCAGTTTCTTGTGGTTTTCATCACTAGTTGGTCAGAAAGCAGCAACATGTCACTTTTAGTGTTTTCAGGGCCCGAAAAGCATTTTGACAGCATGTTGTCACTTAGGCTGTTACTTTTGTCCAGAAGCACTCAGAAACAAGTTTCCAAGCCAGAAACATGTACTTTGGTGAAGTCTATAGTAGCAAGGCAGTTTCTTCTGGTTTTCATCACTAGTTGCTCAGAAAACAGCAACATGTCACTTTTAGTGTTTTCAGGGCCTGAAAAGCATTTTGACAGCATGTTGTCACTTAGGCTGTTACTTTTGTCCAGAAGCACTCAGAAACAAGTTTCCAAGCCAGAAACATGTACTTTGCTGAAGTCTATAGTAGCAAGGCAGTTTCTTGTGGTTTTCATCACTAGTTGGTCAGAAAACAGCAACATGTCACTTTTAGTGTTTTCAGGGCCCGAAAAGCATTTTGACAGCATGTTGTCACTTAGGCTGTTACTTTTGTCCAGAAGCACTCAGAAACAAGTTTCCAAGCCAGAAACATGTACTTTGCTGAAGTCTATAGTAGCAAGGCAGTTTCTTGTGGTTTTCATCACTAGTTGGTCAGAAAGCAGCAACATGTCACTTTTAGTGTTTTCAGGGCCCGAAAAGCATTTTGACAGCATGTTGTCACTTAGGCTGTTACTTTTGTCCAGAAGCACTCAGAAACAAGTTTCCAAGCCAGAAACATGTACTTTGGTGAAGTCTATAGTAGCAAGGCAGTTTCTTGTGGTTTTCATCACTAGTTGCTCAGAAAACAGCAACATGTCACTTTTAGTGTTTTCAGGGCCCGAAAAGCATTTTGACAGCATGTTGTCACTTAGGCTGTTACTTTGGTCCAGAAGCACTCAGAAACAAGTTTCCAAGCCAGAAACATGTACTTTGCTGAAGTCTATAGTAGCAAGGCAGTTTCTTGTGGTTTTCATCACTAGTTGCTCAGAAAACAGCAACATGTCACTTTTAGTGTTTTCAGGGCCCGAAAAGCATTTTGACAGCATGTTGTCACTGAGGCTGTTACTTTTGTCCAGAAGCACTCAGAAACAAGTTTCCAAGCCAGAAACATGTACTTTGCTGAAGTCTATAGTAGCAAGGCAGTTTCTTGTGGTTTTCATCACTAGTTGGTCAGAAAACAGCAACATGTCACTTTTAGTGTTTTCAGGGCCCGAAAAGCATTTTGACAGCATGTTGTCACTGAGGCTGTTACTTTTGTCCAGAAGCACTCAGAAACAAGTTTCCAAGCCAGAAACATGTACTTTGCTGAAGTCTACAGTAGCAAGGCAGTTTCTTGTGGTTTTCATCACTAGTTGCTCAGAAAACAGCAACATGTCACTTTTAGTGTTTTCAGGGCCCGAAAAGCATTTTGACAGCATGTTGTCACTTAGGCTGTTACTTTTGTCCAGAAGCACTCAGAAACAAGTTTCCAAGCCAGAAACATGTACTTTGCTGAAGTCTATAGTAGCAAGGCAGTTTCTTGTGGTTTTCATCACTAGTTGCTCAGAAAACAGCAACATGTCACTTTTAGTGTTTTCAGGGCCCGAAAAGCATTTTGACAGCATGTTGTCACTTAGGCTGTTACTTTGGTCCAGAAGCACTCAGAAACAAGTTTCCAAGCCAGAAACATGTACTTTGCTGAAGTCTATAGTAGCAAGGCAGTTTCTTGTGGTTTTCATCACTAGTTGCTCAGAAAACAGCAACATGTCACTTTTAGTGTTTTCAGGGCCCGAAAAGCATTTTGACAGCATGTTGTCACTTAGGCTGTTACTTTTGTCCAGAAGCACTCAGAAACAAGTTTCCAAGCCAGAAACATGTACTTTGGTGAAGTCTATAGTAGCAAGGCAGTTTCTTCTGGTTTTCATCACTAGTTGCTCAGAAAACAGCAACATGTCACTTTTAGTGTTTTCAGGGCCTGAAAAGCATTTTGACAGCATGTTGTCACTTAGGCTGTTACTTTTGTCCAGAAGCACTCAGAAACAAGTTTCCAAGCCAGAAACATGTACTTTGCTGAAGTCTATAGTAGCAAGGCAGTTTCTTGTGGTTTTCATCACTAGTTGGTCAGAAAGCAGCAACATGTCACTTTTAGTGTTTTCAGGGCCCGAAAAGCATTTTGACAGCATGTTGTCACTTAGGCTGTTACTTTTGTCCAGAAGCACTCAGAAACAAGTTTCCAAGCCAGAAACATGTACTTTGGTGAAGTCTATAGTAGCAAGGCAGTTTCTTCTGGTTTTCATCACTAGTTGCTCAGAAAACAGCAACATGTCACTTTTAGTGTTTTCAGGGCCTGAAAAGCATTTTGACAGCATGTTGTCACTTAGGCTGTTACTTTTGTCCAGAAGCACTCAGAAACAAGTTTCCAAGCCAGAAACATGTACTTTGCTGAAGTCTATAGTAGCAAGGCAGTTTCTTGTGGTTTTCATCACTAGTTGGTCAGAAAACAGCAACATGTCACTTTTAGTGTTTTCAGGGCCCGAAAAGCATTTTGACAGCATGTTGTCACTTAGGCTGTTACTTTTGTCCAGAAGCACTCAGAAACAAGTTTCCAAGCCAGAAACATGTACTTTGCTGAAGTCTATAGTAGCAAGGCAGTTTCTTGTGGTTTTCATCACTAGTTGGTCAGAAAGCAGCAACATGTCACTTTTAGTGTTTTCAGGGCCCGAAAAGCATTTTGACAGCATGTTGTCACTTAGGCTGTTACTTTTGTCCAGAAGCACTCAGAAACAAGTTTCCAAGCCAGAAACATGTACTTTGGTGAAGTCTATAGTAGCAAGGCAGTTTCTTGTGGTTTTCATCACTAGTTGCTCAGAAAACAGCAACATGTCACTTTTAGTGTTTTCAGGGCCCGAAAAGCATTTTGACAGCATGTTGTCACTTAGGCTGTTACTTTGGTCCAGAAGCACTCAGAAACAAGTTTCCAAGCCAGAAACATGTACTTTGCTGAAGTCTATAGTAGCAAGGCAGTTTCTTGTGGTTTTCATCACTAGTTGCTCAGAAAACAGCAACATGTCACTTTTAGTGTTTTCAGGGCCCGAAAAGCATTTTGACAGCATGTTGTCACTGAGGCTGTTACTTTTGTCCAGAAGCACTCAGAAACAAGTTTCCAAGCCAGAAACATGTACTTTGCTGAAGTCTATAGTAGCAAGGCAGTTTCTTGTGGTTTTCATCACTAGTTGGTCAGAAAGCAGCAACATGTCACTTTTAGTGTTTTCAGGGCCCGAAAAGCATTTTGACAGCATGTTGTCACTTAGGCTGTTACTTTTGTCCAGAAGCACTCAGAAACAAGTTTCCAAGCCAGAAACATGTACTTTGGTGAAGTCTATAGTAGCAAGGCAGTTTCTTCTGGTTTTCATCACTAGTTGCTCAGAAAACAGCAACATGTCACTTTTAGTGTTTTCAGGGCCTGAAAAGCATTTTGACAGCATGTTGTCACTTAGGCTGTTACTTTTGTCCAGAAGCACTCAGAAACAAGTTTCCAAGCCAGAAACATGTACTTTGCTGAAGTCTATAGTAGCAAGGCAGTTTCTTGTGGTTTTCATCACTAGTTGGTCAGAAAACAGCAACATGTCACTTTTAGTGTTTTCAGGGCCCGAAAAGCATTTTGACAGCATGTTGTCACTTAGGCTGTTACTTTTGTCCAGAAGCACTCAGAAACAAGTTTCCAAGCCAGAAACATGTACTTTGCTGAAGTCTATAGTAGCAAGGCAGTTTCTTGTGGTTTTCATCACTAGTTGGTCAGAAAGCAGCAACATGTCACTTTTAGTGTTTTCAGGGCCCGAAAAGCATTTTGACAGCATGTTGTCACTTAGGCTGTTACTTTTGTCCAGAAGCACTCAGAAACAAGTTTCCAAGCCAGAAACATGTACTTTGGTGAAGTCTATAGTAGCAAGGCAGTTTCTTGTGGTTTTCATCACTAGTTGCTCAGAAAACAGCAACATGTCACTTTTAGTGTTTTCAGGGCCCGAAAAGCATTTTGACAGCATGTTGTCACTTAGGCTGTTACTTTGGTCCAGAAGCACTCAGAAACAAGTTTCCAAGCCAGAAACATGTACTTTGCTGAAGTCTATAGTAGCAAGGCAGTTTCTTGTGGTTTTCATCACTAGTTGGTCAGAAAACAGCAACATGTCACTTTTAGTGTTTTCAGGGCCCGAAAAGCATTTTGACAGCATGTTGTCACTGAGGCTGTTACTTTTGTCCAGAAGCACTCAGAAACAAGTTTCCAAGCCAGAAACATGTACTTTGCTGAAGTCTATAGTAGCAAGGCAGTTTCTTGTGGTTTTCATCACTAGTTGGTCAGAAAACAGCAACATGTCACTTTTAGTGTTTTCAGGGCCCGAAAAGCATTTTGACAGCATGTTGTCACTGAGGCTGTTACTTTTGTCCAGAAGCACTCAGAAACAAGTTTCCAAGCCAGAAACATGTACTTTGCTGAAGTCTACAGTAGCAAGGCAGTTTCTTGTGGTTTTCATCACTAGTTGCTCAGAAAACAGCAACATGTCACTTTTAGTGTTTTCAGGGCCCGAAAAGCATTTTGACAGCATGTTGTCACTTAGGCTGTTACTTTTGTCCAGAAGCACTCAGAAACAAGTTTCCAAGCCAGAAACATGTACTTTGCTGAAGTCTATAGTAGCAAGGCAGTTTCTTGTGGTTTTCATCACTAGTTGGTCAGAAAACAGCAACATGTCACTTTTAGTGTTTTCAGGGCCCGAAAAGCATTTTGACAGCATGTTGTCACTGAGGCTGTTACTTTTGTCCAGAAGCACTCAGAAACAAGTTTCCAAGCCAGAAACATGTACTTTGCTGAAGTCTACAGTAGCAAGGCAGTTTCTTGTGGTTTTCATCACTAGTTGCTCAGAAAACAGCAACATGTCACTTTTAGTGTTTTCAGGGCCCGAAAAGCATTTTGACAGCATGTTGTCACTTAGGCTGTTACTTTTGTCCAGAAGCACTCAGAAACAAGTTTCCAAGCCAGAAACATGTACTTTGCTGAAGTCTATAGTAGCAAGGCAGTTTCTTGTGGTTTTCATCACTAGTCGCTCAGAAAACAGCAACATGTCACTTTTAGTGTTTTCAGGGCCCGAAAAGCATTTTGACAGCATGTTGTCACTGAGGCTGTTACTTTTGTCCAGAAGCACTCAGAAACAAGTTTCCAAGCCAGAAACATGTACTTTGCTGAAGTCTACAGTAGCAAGGCAGTTTCTTGTGGTTTTCATCACTAGTTGGTCAGAAAACAGCAACATGTCACTTTTAGTGTTTTCAGGGCCCGAAAAGCATTTTGACAGCATGTTGTCACTTAGGCTGTTACTTTTGTCCAGAAGCACTCAGAAACAAGTTTCCAAGCCAGAAACATGTACTTTGCTGAAGTCTATAGTAGCAAGGCAGTTTCTTGTGGTTTTCATCACTAGTTGGTCAGAAAGCAGCAACATGTCACTTTTAGTGTTTTCAGGGCCCGAAAAGCATTTTGACAGCATGTTGTCACTTAGGCTGTTACTTTTGTCCAGAAGCACTCAGAAACAAGTTTCCAAGCCAGAAACATGTACTTTGGTGAAGTCTATAGTAGCAAGGCAGTTTCTTGTGGTTTTCATCACTAGTTGCTCAGAAAACAGCAACATGTCACTTTTAGTGTTTTCAGGGCCCGAAAAGCATTTTGACAGCATGTTGTCACTTAGGCTGTTACTTTGGTCCAGAAGCACTCAGAAACAAGTTTCCAAGCCAGAAACATGTACTTTGCTGAAGTCTATAGTAGCAAGGCAGTTTCTTGTGGTTTTCATCACTAGTTGCTCAGAAAACAGCAACATGTCACTTTTAGTGTTTTCAGGGCCCGAAAAGCATTTTGACAGCATGTTGTCACTTAGGCTGTTACTTTTGTCCAGAAGCACTCAGAAACAAGTTTCCAAGCCAGAAACATGTACTTTGGTGAAGTCTATAGTAGCAAGGCAGTTTCTTGTGGTTTTCATCACTAGTTGCTCAGAAAACAGCAACATGTCACTTTTAGTGTTTTCAGGGCCTGAAAAGCATTTTGACAGCATGTTGTCACTTAGGCTGTTACTTTTGTCCAGAAGCACTCAGAAACAAGTTTCCAAGCCAGAAACATGTACTTTGGTGAAGTCTATAGTAGCAAGGCAGTTTCTTGTGGTTTTCATCACTAGTTGCTCAGAAAACAGCAACATGTCACTTTTAGTGTTTTCAGGGCCCGAAAAGCATTTTGACAGCATGTTGTCACTTAGGCTGTTACTTTGGTCCAGAAGCACTCAGAAACAAGTTTCCAAGCCAGAAACATGTACTTTGCTGAAGTCTATAGTAGCAAGGCAGTTTCTTGTGGTTTTCATCACTAGTTGCTCAGAAAACAGCAACATGTCACTTTTAGTGTTTTCAGGGCCCGAAAAGCATTTTGACAGCATGTTGTCACTGAGGCTGTTACTTTTGTCCAGAAGCACTCAGAAACAAGTTTCCAAGCCAGAAACATGTACTTTGCTGAAGTCTATAGTAGCAAGGCAGTTTCTTGTGGTTTTCATCACTAGTTGGTCAGAAAACAGCAACATGTCACTTTTAGTGTTTTCAGGGCCCGAAAAGCATTTTGACAGCATGTTGTCACTGAGGCTGTTACTTTTGTCCAGAAGCACTCAGAAACAAGTTTCCAAGCCAGAAACATGTACTTTGCTGAAGTCTACAGTAGCAAGGCAGTTTCTTGTGGTTTTCATCACTAGTTGCTCAGAAAACAGCAACATGTCACTTTTAGTGTTTTCAGGGCCCGAAAATCATTTTGACAGCATGTTGTCACTTAGGCTGTTACTTTTGTCCAGAAGCACTCAGAAACAAGTTTCCAAGCCAGAAACATGTACTTTGCTGAAGTCTATAGTAGCAAGGCAGTTTCTTGTGGTTTTCATCACTAGTTGGTCAGAAAACAGCAACATGTCACTTTTAGTGTTTTCAGGGCCCGAAAAGCATTTTGACAGCATGTTGTCACTGAGGCTGTTACTTTTGTCCAGAAGCACTCAGAAACAAGTTTCCAAGCCAGAAACATGTACTTTGCTGAAGTCTACAGTAGCAAGGCAGTTTCTTGTGGTTTTCATCACTAGTTGCTCAGAAAACAGCAACATGTCACTTTTAGTGTTTTCAGGGCCCGAAAAGCATTTTGACAGCATGTTGTCACTTAGGCTGTTACTTTTGTCCAGAAGCACTCAGAAACAAGTTTCCAAGCCAGAAACATGTACTTTGCTGAAGTCTATAGTAGCAAGGCAGTTTCTTGTGGTTTTCATCACTAGTTGCTCAGAAAACAGCAACATGTCACTTTTAGTGTTTTCAGGGCCCGAAAAGCATTTTGACAGCATGTTGTCACTGAGGCTGTTACTTTTGTCCAGAAGCACTCAGAAACAAGTTTCCAAGCCAGAAACATGTACTTTGCTGAAGTCTACAGTAGCAAGGCAGTTTCTTGTGGTTTTCATCACTAGTTGGTCAGAAAACAGCAACATGTCACTTTTAGTGTTTTCAGGGCCCGAAAAGCATTTTGACAGCATGTTGTCACTTAGGCTGTTACTTTTGTCCAGAAGCACTCAGAAACAAGTTTCCAAGCCAGAAACATGTACTTTGCTGAAGTCTATAGTAGCAAGGCAGTTTCTTGTGGTTTTCATCACTAGTTGGTCAGAAAGCAGCAACATGTCACTTTTAGTGTTTTCAGGGCCCGAAAAGCATTTTGACAGCATGTTGTCACTTAGGCTGTTACTTTTGTCCAGAAGCACTCAGAAACAAGTTTCCAAGCCAGAAACATGTACTTTGGTGAAGTCTATAGTAGCAAGGCAGTTTCTTGTGGTTTTCATCACTAGTTGCTCAGAAAACAGCAACATGTCACTTTTAGTGTTTTCAGGGCCCGAAAAGCATTTTGACAGCATGTTGTCACTTAGGCTGTTACTTTGGTCCAGAAGCACTCAGAAACAAGTTTCCAAGCCAGAAACATGTACTTTGCTGAAGTCTATAGTAGCAAGGCAGTTTCTTGTGGTTTTCATCACTAGTTGCTCAGAAAACAGCAACATGTCACTTTTAGTGTTTTCAGGGCCCGAAAAGCATTTTGACAGCATGTTGTCACTGAGGCTGTTACTTTTGTCCAGAAGCACTCAGAAACAAGTTTCCAAGCCAGAAACATGTACTTTGCTGAAGTCTATAGTAGCAAGGCAGTTTCTTGTGGTTTTCATCACTAGTTGGTCAGAAAACAGCAACATGTCACTTTTAGTGTTTTCAGGGCCCGAAAAGCATTTTGACAGCATGTTGTCACTGAGGCTGTTACTTTTGTCCAGAAGCACTCAGAAACAAGTTTCCAAGCCAGAAACATGTACTTTGGTGAAGTCTATAGTAGCAAGGCAGTTTCTTGTGGTTTTCATCACTAGTTGCTCAGAAAACAGCAACATGTCACTTTTAGTGTTTTCAGGGTCCGAAAAGCATTTTGACAGCATGTTGTCACTTAGGCTGTTACTTTGGTCCAGAAGCACTCAGAAACAAGTTTCCAAGCCAGAAACATGTACTTTGCTGAAGTCTATAGTAGCAAGGCAGTTTCTTGTGGTTTTCATCACTAGTTGCTCAGAAAACAGCAACATGTCACTTTTAGTGTTTTCAGGGCCCGAAAAGCATTTTGACAGCATGTTGTCACTTAGGCTGTTACTTTGGTCCAGAAGCACTCAGAAACAAGTTTCCAAGCCAGAAACATGTACTTTGCTGAAGTCTATAGTAGCAAGGCAGTTTCTTGTGGTTTTCATCACTAGTTGGTCAGAAAACAGCAACATGTCACTTTTAGTGTTTTCAGGGCCCGAAAAGCATTTTGACAGCATGTTGTCACTTAGGCTGTTACTTTTGTCCAGAAGCACTCAGAAACAAGTTTCCAAGCCAGAAACATGTACTTTGCTGAAGTCTATAGTAGCAAGGCAGTTTCTTGTGGTTTTCATCACTAGTTGGTCAGAAAACAGCAACATGTCACTTTTAGTGTTTTCAGGGCCCGAAAAGCATTTTGACAGCATGTTGTCACTGAGGCTGTTACTTTTGTCCAGAAGCACTCAGAAACAAGTTTCCAAGCCAGAAACATGTACTTTGCTGAAGTCTATAGTAGCAAGGCAGTTTCTTGTGGTTTTCATCACTAGTTGGTCAGAAAGCAGCAACATGTCACTTTTAGTGTTTTCAGGGCCCGAAAAGCATTTTGACAGCATGTTGTCACTTAGGCTGTTACTTTTGTCCAGAAGCACTCAGAAACAAGTTTCCAAGCCAGAAACATGTACTTTGGTGAAGTCTATAGTAGCAAGGCAGTTTCTTGTGGTTTTCATCACTAGTTGCTCAGAAAACAGCAACATGTCACTTTTAGTGTTTTCAGGGCCCGAAAAGCATTTTGACAGCATGTTGTCACTTAGGCTGTTACTTTGGTCCAGAAGCACTCAGAAACAAGTTTCCAAGCCAGAAACATGTACTTTGCTGAAGTCTATAGTAGCAAGGCAGTTTCTTGTGGTTTTCATCACTAGTTGGTCAGAAAGCAGCAACATGTCACTTTTAGTGTTTTCAGGGCCCGAAAAGCATTTTGACAGCATGTTGTCACTTAGGCTGTTACTTTTGTCCAGAAGCACTCAGAAACAAGTTTCCAAGCCAGAAACATGTACTTTGCTGAAGTCTATAGTAGCAAGGCAGTTTCTTGTGGTTTTCATCACTAGTTGGTCAGAAAGCAGCAACATGTCACTTTTAGTGTTTTCAGGGCCCGAAAAGCATTTTGACAGCATGTTGTCACTTAGGCTGTTACTTTTGTCCAGAAGCACTCAGAAACAAGTTTCCAAGCCAGAAACATGTACTTTGGTGAAGTCTATAGTAGCAAGGCAGTTTCTTGTGGTTTTCATCACTAGTTGCTCAGAAAACAGCAACATGTCACTTTTAGTGTTTTCAGGGCCCGAAAAGCATTTTGACAGCATGTTGTCACTTAGGCTGTTACTTTGGTCCAGAAGCACTCAGAAACAAGTTTCCAAGCCAGAAACATGTACTTTGCTGAAGTCTATAGTAGCAAGGCAGTTTCTTGTGGTTTTCATCACTAGTTGCTCAGAAAACAGCAACATGTCACTTTTAGTGTTTTCAGGGCCCGAAAAGCATTTTGACAGCATGTTGTCACTTAGGCTGTTACTTTTGTCCAGAAGCACTCAGAAACAAGTTTCCAAGCCAGAAACATGTACTTTGGTGAAGTCTATAGTAGCAAGGCAGTTTCTTCTGGTTTTCATCACTAGTTGCTCAGAAAACAGCAACATGTCACTTTTAGTGTTTTCAGGGCCTGAAAAGCATTTTGACAGCATGTTGTCACTTAGGCTGTTACTTTTGTCCAGAAGCACTCAGAAACAAGTTTCCAAGCCAGAAACATGTACTTTGCTGAAGTCTATAGTAGCAAGGCAGTTTCTTGTGGTTTTCATCACTAGTTGGTCAGAAAGCAGCAACATGTCACTTTTAGTGTTTTCAGGGCCCGAAAAGCATTTTGACAGCATGTTGTCACTTAGGCTGTTACTTTTGTCCAGAAGCACTCAGAAACAAGTTTCCAAGCCAGAAACATGTACTTTGGTGAAGTCTATAGTAGCAAGGCAGTTTCTTCTGGTTTTCATCACTAGTTGCTCAGAAAACAGCAACATGTCACTTTAGTGTTTTCAGGGCCTGAAAAGCATTTTGACAGCATGTTGTCACTTAGGCTGTTACTTTTGTCCAGAAGCACTCAGAAACAAGTTTCCAAGCCAGAAACATGTACTTTGCTGAAGTCTATAGTAGCAAGGCAGTTTCTTGTGGTTTTCATCACTAGTTGGTCAGAAAACAGCAACATGTCACTTTTAGTGTTTTCAGGGCCCGAAAAGCATTTTGACAGCATGTTGTCACTTAGGCTGTTACTTTTGTCCAGAAGCACTCAGAAACAAGTTTCCAAGCCAGAAACATGTACTTTGCTGAAGTCTATAGTAGCAAGGCAGTTTCTTGTGGTTTTCATCACTAGTTGGTCAGAAAGCAGCAACATGTCACTTTTAGTGTTTTCAGGGCCCGAAAAGCATTTTGACAGCATGTTGTCACTTAGGCTGTTACTTTTGTCCAGAAGCACTCAGAAACAAGTTTCCAAGCCAGAAACATGTACTTTGGTGAAGTCTATAGTAGCAAGGCAGTTTCTTGTGGTTTTCATCACTAGTTGCTCAGAAAACAGCAACATGTCACTTTTAGTGTTTTCAGGGCCCGAAAAGCATTTTGACAGCATGTTGTCACTTAGGCTGTTACTTTGGTCCAGAAGCACTCAGAAACAAGTTTCCAAGCCAGAAACATGTACTTTGCTGAAGTCTATAGTAGCAAGGCAGTTTCTTGTGGTTTTCATCACTAGTTGCTCAGAAAACAGCAACATGTCACTTTTAGTGTTTTCAGGGCCCGAAAAGCATTTTGACAGCATGTTGTCACTGAGGCTGTTACTTTTGTCCAGAAGCACTCAGAAACAAGTTTCCAAGCCAGAAACATGTACTTTGCTGAAGTCTATAGTAGCAAGGCAGTTTCTTGTGGTTTTCATCACTAGTTGGTCAGAAAACAGCAACATGTCACTTTTAGTGTTTTCAGGGCCCGAAAAGCATTTTGACAGCATGTTGTCACTGAGGCTGTTACTTTTGTCCAGAAGCACTCAGAAACAAGTTTCCAAGCCAGAAACATGTACTTTGCTGAAGTCTACAGTAGCAAGGCAGTTTCTTGTGGTTTTCATCACTAGTTGCTCAGAAAACAGCAACATGTCACTTTTAGTGTTTTCAGGGCCCGAAAAGCATTTTGACAGCATGTTGTCACTTAGGCTGTTACTTTTGTCCAGAAGCACTCAGAAACAAGTTTCCAAGCCAGAAACATGTACTTTGCTGAAGTCTATAGTAGCAAGGCAGTTTCTTGTGGTTTTCATCACTAGTTGGTCAGAAAACAGCAACATGTCACTTTTAGTGTTGTCAGGGCCCGAAAAGCATTTTGACAGCATGTTGTCACTGAGGCTGTTACTTTTGTCCAGAAGCACTCAGAAACAAGTTTCCAAGCCAGAAACATGTACTTTGCTGAAGTCTACAGTAGCAAGGCAGTTTCTTGTGGTTTTCATCACTAGTTGCTCAGAAAACAGCAACATGTCACTTTTAGTGTTTTCAGGGCCCGAAAAGCATTTTGACAGCATGTTGTCACTTAGGCTGTTACTTTTGTCCAGAAGCACTCAGAAACAAGTTTCCAAGCCAGAAACATGTACTTTGCTGAAGTCTATAGTAGCAAGGCAGTTTCTTGTGGTTTTCATCACTAGTTGCTCAGAAAACAGCAACATGTCACTTTTAGTGTTTTCAGGGCCCGAAAAGCATTTTGACAGCATGTTGTCACTGAGGCTGTTACTTTTGTCCAGAAGCACTCAGAAACAAGTTTCCATGCCAGAAACATGTACTTTGCTGAAGTCTACAGTAGCAAGGCAGTTTCTTGTGGTTTTCATCACTAGTTGGTCAGAAAACAGCAACATGTCACTTTTAGTGTTTTCAGGGCCCGAAAAGCATTTTGACAGCATGTTGTCACTTAGGCTGTTACTTTTGTCCAGAAGCACTCAGAAACAAGTTTCCAAGCCAGAAACATGTACTTTGCTGAAGTCTATAGTAGCAAGGCAGTTTCTTGTGGTTTTCATCACTAGTTGGTCAGAAAGCAGCAACATGTCACTTTTAGTGTTTTCAGGGCCCGAAAAGCATTTTGACAGCATGTTGTCACTTAGGCTGTTACTTTTGTCCAGAAGCACTCAGAAACAAGTTTCCAAGCCAGAAACATGTACTTTGGTGAAGTCTATAGTAGCAAGGCAGTTTCTTGTGGTTTTCATCACTAGTTGCTCAGAAAACAGCAACATGTCACTTTTAGTGTTTTCAGGGCCCGAAAAGCATTTTGACAGCATGTTGTCACTTAGGCTGTTACTTTGGTCCAGAAGCACTCAGAAACAAGTTTCCAAGCCAGAAACATGTACTTTGCTGAAGTCTATAGTAGCAAGGCAGTTTCTTGTGGTTTTCATCACTAGTTGCTCAGAAAACAGCAACATGTCACTTTTAGTGTTTTCAGGGCCCGAAAAGCATTTTGACAGCATGTTGTCACTTAGGCTGTTACTTTTGTCCAGAAGCACTCAGAAACAAGTTTCCAAGCCAGAAACATGTACTTTGGTGAAGTCTATAGTAGCAAGGCAGTTTCTTCTGGTTTTCATCACTAGTTGCTCAGAAAACAGCAACATGTCACTTTTAGTGTTTTCAGGGCCTGAAAAGCATTTTGACAGCATGTTGTCACTTAGGCTGTTACTTTTGTCCAGAAGCACTCAGAAACAAGTTTCCAAGCCAGAAACATGTACTTTGCTGAAGTCTATAGTAGCAAGGCAGTTTCTTGTGGTTTTCATCACTAGTTGGTCAGAAAACAGCAACATGTCACTTTTAGTGTTTTCAGGGCCCGAAAAGCATTTTGACAGCATGTTGTCACTTAGGCTGTTACTTTTGTCCAGAAGCACTCAGAAACAAGTTTCCAAGCCAGAAACATGTACTTTGCTGAAGTCTATAGTAGCAAGGCAGTTTCTTGTGGTTTTCATCACTAGTTGGTCAGAAAGCAGCAACATGTCACTTTTAGTGTTTTCAGGGCCCGAAAAGCATTTTGACAGCATGTTGTCACTTAGGCTGTTACTTTTGTCCAGAAGCACTCAGAAACAAGTTTCCAAGCCAGAAACATGTACTTTGGTGAAGTCTATAGTAGCAAGGCAGTTTCTTGTGGTTTTCATCACTAGTTGCTCAGAAAACAGCAACATGTCACTTTTAGTGTTTTCAGGGCCCGAAAAGCATTTTGACAGCATGTTGTCACTTAGGCTGTTACTTTGGTCCAGAAGCACTCAGAAACAAGTTTCCAAGCCAGAAACATGTACTTTGCTGAAGTCTATAGTAGCAAGGCAGTTTCTTGTGGTTTTCATCACTAGTTGCTCAGAAAACAGCAACATGTCACTTTTAGTGTTTTCAGGGCCCGAAAAGCATTTTGACAGCATGTTGTCACTGAGGCTGTTACTTTTGTCCAGAAGCACTCAGAAACAAGTTTCCAAGCCAGAAACATGTACTTTGCTGAAGTCTATAGTAGCAAGGCAGTTTCTTGTGGTTTTCATCACTAGTTGGTCAGAAAACAGCAACATGTCACTTTTAGTGTTTTCAGGGCCCGAAAAGCATTTTGACAGCATGTTGTCACTGAGGCTGTTACTTTTGTCCAGAAGCACTCAGAAACAAGTTTCCAAGCCAGAAACATGTACTTTGCTGAAGTCTACAGTAGCAAGGCAGTTTCTTGTGGTTTTCATCACTAGTTGCTCAGAAAACAGCAACATGTCACTTTTAGTGTTTTCAGGGCCCGAAAAGCATTTTGACAGCATGTTGTCACTTAGGCTGTTACTTTTGTCCAGAAGCACTCAGAAACAAGTTTCCAAGCCAGAAACATGTACTTTGCTGAAGTCTATAGTAGCAAGGCAGTTTCTTGTGGTTTTCATCACTAGTTGGTCAGAAAACAGCAACATGTCACTTTTAGTGTTTTCAGGGCCCGAAAAGCATTTTGACAGCATGTTGTCACTGAGGCTGTTACTTTTGTCCAGAAGCACTCAGAAACAAGTTTCCAAGCCAGAAACATGTACTTTGCTGAAGTCTACAGTAGCAAGGCAGTTTCTTGTGGTTTTCATCACTAGTTGCTCAGAAAACAGCAACATGTCACTTTTAGTGTTTTCAGGGCCCGAAAAGCATTTTGACAGCATGTTGTCACTTAGGCTGTTACTTTTGTCCAGAAGCACTCAGAAACAAGTTTCCAAGCCAGAAACATGTACTTTGCTGAAGTCTATAGTAGCAAGGCAGTTTCTTGTGGTTTTCATCACTAGTTGCTCAGAAAACAGCAACATGTCACTTTTAGTGTTTTCAGGGCCCGAAAAGCATTTTGACAGCATGTTGTCACTGAGGCTGTTACTTTTGTCCAGAAGCACTCAGAAACAAGTTTCCAAGCCAGAAACATGTACTTTGCTGAAGTCTACAGTAGCAAGGCAGTTTCTTGTGGTTTTCATCACTAGTTGGTCAGAAAACAGCAACATGTCACTTTTAGTGTTTTCAGGGCCCGAAAAGCATTTTGACAGCATGTTGTCACTTAGGCTGTTACTTTTGTCCAGAAGCACTCAGAAACAAGTTTCCAAGCCAGAAACATGTACTTTGCTGAAGTCTATAGTAGCAAGGCAGTTTCTTGTGGTTTTCATCACTAGTTGGTCAGAAAGCAGCAACATGTCACTTTTAGTGTTTTCAGGGCCCGAAAAGCATTTTGACAGCATGTTGTCACTTAGGCTGTTACTTTTGTCCAGAAGCACTCAGAAACAAGTTTCCAAGCCAGAAACATGTACTTTGGTGAAGTCTATAGTAGCAAGGCAGTTTCTTGTGGTTTTCATCACTAGTTGCTCAGAAAACAGCAACATGTCACTTTTAGTGTTTTCAGGGCCCGAAAAGCATTTTGACAGCATGTTGTCACTTAGGCTGTTACTTTGGTCCAGAAGCACTCAGAAACAAGTTTCCAAGCCAGAAACATGTACTTTGCTGAAGTCTATAGTAGCAAGGCAGTTTCTTGTGGTTTTCATCACTAGTTGCTCAGAAAACAGCAACATGTCACTTTTAGTGTTTTCAGGGCCCGAAAAGCATTTTGACAGCATGTTGTCACTTAGGCTGTTACTTTTGTCCAGAAGCACTCAGAAACAAGTTTCCAAGCCAGAAACATGTACTTTGGTGAAGTCTATAGTAGCAAGGCAGTTTCTTCTGGTTTTCATCACTAGTTGCTCAGAAAACAGCAACATGTCACTTTTAGTGTTTTCAGGGCCTGAAAAGCATTTTGACAGCATGTTGTCACTTAGGCTGTTACTTTTGTCCAGAAGCACTCAGAAACAAGTTTCCAAGCCAGAAACATGTACTTTGCTGAAGTCTATAGTAGCAAGGCAGTTTCTTGTGGTTTTCATCACTAGTTGGTCAGAAAACAGCAACATGTCACTTTTAGTGTTTTCATGGCCCGAAAAGCATTTTGACAGCATGTTGTCACTTAGGCTGTTACTTTTGTCCAGAAGCACTCAGAAACAAGTTTCCAAGCCAGAAACATGTACTTTGCTGAAGTCTATAGTAGCAAGGCAGTTTCTTGTGGTTTTCATCACTAGTTGGTCAGAAAGCAGCAACATGTCACTTTTAGTGTTTTCAGGGCCCGAAAAGCATTTTGACAGCATGTTGTCACTTAGGCTGTTACTTTTGTCCAGAAGCACTCAGAAACAAGTTTCCAAGCCAGAAACATGTACTTTGGTGAAGTCTATAGTAGCAAGGCAGTTTCTTGTGGTTTTCATCACTAGTTGCTCAGAAAACAGCAACATGTCACTTTTAGTGTTTTCAGGGCCCGAAAAGCATTTTGACAGCATGTTGTCACTTAGGCTGTTACTTTGGTCCAGAAGCACTCAGAAACAAGTTTCCAAGCCAGAAACATGTACTTTGCTGAAGTCTATAGTAGCAAGGCAGTTTCTTGTGGTTTTCATCACTAGTTGCTCAGAAAACAGCAACATGTCACTTTTAGTGTTTTCAGGGCCCGAAAAGCATTTTGACAGCATGTTGTCACTGAGGCTGTTACTTTTGTCCAGAAGCACTCAGAAACAAGTTTCCAAGCCAGAAACATGTACTTTGCTGAAGTCTATAGTAGCAAGGCAGTTTCTTGTGGTTTTCATCACTAGTTGGTCAGAAAACAGCAACATGTCACTTTTAGTGTTTTCAGGGCCCGAAAAGCATTTTGACAGCATGTTGTCACTGAGGCTGTTACTTTTGTCCAGAAGCACTCAGAAACAAGTTTCCAAGCCAGAAACATGTACTTTGCTGAAGTCTACAGTAGCAAGGCAGTTTCTTGTGGTTTTCATCACTAGTTGCTCAGAAAACAGCAACATGTCACTTTTAGTGTTTTCAGGGCCCGAAAAGCATTTTGACAGCATGTTGTCACTTAGGCTGTTACTTTTGTCCAGAAGCACTCAGAAACAAGTTTCCAAGCCAGAAACATGTACTTTGCTGAAGTCTATAGTAGCAAGGCAGTTTCTTGTGGTTTTCATCACTAGTTGGTCAGAAAACAGCAACATGTCACTTTTAGTGTTTTCAGGGCCCGAAAAGCATTTTGACAGCATGTTGTCACTGAGGCTGTTACTTTTGTCCAGAAGCACTCAGAAACAAGTTTCCAAGCCAGAAACATGTACTTTGCTGAAGTCTACAGTAGCAAGGCAGTTTCTTGTGGTTTTCATCACTAGTTGCTCAGAAAACAGCAACATGTCACTTTTAGTGTTTTCAGGGCCCGAAAAGCATTTTGACAGCATGTTGTCACTTAGGCTGTTACTTTTGTCCAGAAGCACTCAGAAACAAGTTTCCAAGCCAGAAACATGTACTTTGCTGAAGTCTATAGTAGCAAGGCAGTTTCTTGTGGTTTTCATCACTAGTTGCTCAGAAAACAGCAACATGTCACTTTTAGTGTTTTCAGGGCCCGAAAAGCATTTTGACAGCATGTTGTCACTGAGGCTGTTACTTTTGTCCAGAAGCACTCAGAAACAAGTTTCCAAGCCAGAAACATGTACTTTGCTGAAGTCTACAGTAGCAAGGCAGTTTCTTGTGGTTTTCATCACTAGTTGGTCAGAAAACAGCAACATGTCACTTTTAGTGTTTTCAGGGCCCGAAAAGCATTTTGACAGCATGTTGTCACTTAGGCTGTTACTTTTGTCCAGAAGCACTCAGAAACAAGTTTCCAAGCCAGAAACATGTACTTTGCTGAAGTCTATAGTAGCAAGGCAGTTTCTTGTGGTTTTCATCACTAGTTGGTCAGAAAGCAGCAACATGTCACTTTTAGTGTTTTCAGGGCCCGAAAAGCATTTTGACAGCATGTTGTCACTTAGGCTGTTACTTTTGTCCAGAAGCACTCAGAAACAAGTTTCCAAGCCAGAAACATGTACTTTGGTGAAGTCTATAGTAGCAAGGCAGTTTCTTGTGGTTTTCATCACTAGTTGCTCAGAAAACAGCAACATGTCACTTTTAGTGTTTTCAGGGCCCGAAAAGCATTTTGACAGCATGTTGTCACTTAGGCTGTTACTTTGGTCCAGAAGCACTCAGAAACAAGTTTCCAAGCCAGAAACATGTACTTTGCTGAAGTCTATAGTAGCAAGGCAGTTTCTTGTGGTTTTCATCACTAGTTGCTCAGAAAACAGCAACATGTCACTTTTAGTGTTTTCAGGGCCCGAAAAGCATTTTGACAGCATGTTGTCACTTAGGCTGTTACTTTTGTCCAGAAGCACTCAGAAACAAGTTTCCAAGCCAGAAACATGTACTTTGGTGAAGTCTATAGTAGCAAGGCAGTTTCTTCTGGTTTTCATCACTAGTTGCTCAGAAAACAGCAACATGTCACTTTTAGTGTTTTCAGGGCCTGAAAAGCATTTTGACAGCATGTTGTCACTTAGGCTGTTACTTTTGTCCAGAAGCACTCAGAAACAAGTTTCCAAGCCAGAAACATGTACTTTGCTGAAGTCTATAGTAGCAAGGCAGTTTCTTGTGGTTTTCATCACTAGTTGGTCAGAAAACAGCAACATGTCACTTTTAGTGTTTTCAGGGCCCGAAAAGCATTTTGACAGCATGTTGTCACTTAGGCTGTTACTTTTGTCCAGAAGCACTCAGAAACAAGTTTCCAAGCCAGAAACATGTACTTTGCTGAAGTCTATAGTAGCAAGGCAGTTTCTTGTGGTTTTCATCACTAGTTGGTCAGAAAGCAGCAACATGTCACTTTTAGTGTTTTCAGGGCCCGAAAAGCATTTTGACAGCATGTTGTCACTTAGGCTGTTACTTTTGTCCAGAAGCACTCAGAAACAAGTTTCCAAGCCAGAAACATGTACTTTGGTGAAGTCTATAGTAGCAAGGCAGTTTCTTGTGGTTTTCATCACTAGTTGCTCAGAAAACAGCAACATGTCACTTTTAGTGTTTTCAGGGCCCGAAAAGCATTTTGACAGCATGTTGTCACTTAGGCTGTTACTTTGGTCCAGAAGCACTCAGAAACAAGTTTCCAAGCCAGAAACATGTACTTTGCTGAAGTCTATAGTAGCAAGGCAGTTTCTTGTGGTTTTCATCACTAGTTGCTCAGAAAACAGCAACATGTCACTTTTAGTGTTTTCAGGGCCCGAAAAGCATTTTGACAGCATGTTGTCACTGAGGCTGTTACTTTTGTCCAGAAGCACTCAGAAACAAGTTTCCAAGCCAGAAACATGTACTTTGCTGAAGTCTATAGTAGCAAGGCAGTTTCTTGTGGTTTTCATCACTAGTTGGTCAGAAAACAGCAACATGTCACTTTTAGTGTTTTCAGGGCCCGAAAAGCATTTTGACAGCATGTTGTCACTGAGGCTGTTACTTTTGTCCAGAAGCACTCAGAAACAAGTTTCCAAGCCAGAAACATGTACTTTGCTGAAGTCTACAGTAGCAAGGCAGTTTCTTGTGGTTTTCATCACTAGTTGCTCAGAAAACAGCAACATGTCACTTTTAGTGTTTTCAGGGCCCGAAAAGCATTTTGACAGCATGTTGTCACTTAGGCTGTTACTTTTGTCCAGAAGCACTCAGAAACAAGTTTCCAAGCCAGAAACATGTACTTTGCTGAAGTCTATAGTAGCAAGGCAGTTTCTTGTGGTTTTCATCACTAGTTGGTCAGAAAACAGCAACATGTCACTTTTAGTGTTTTCAGGGCCCGAAAAGCATTTTGACAGCATGTTGTCACTGAGGCTGTTACTTTTGTCCAGAAGCACTCAGAAACAAGTTTCCAAGCCAGAAACATGTACTTTGCTGAAGTCTACAGTAGCAAGGCAGTTTCTTGTGGTTTTCATCACTAGTTGCTCAGAAAACAGCAACATGTCACTTTTAGTGTTTTCAGGGCCCGAAAAGCATTTTGACAGCATGTTGTCACTTAGGCTGTTACTTTTGTCCAGAAGCACTCAGAAACAAGTTTCCAAGCCAGAAACATGTACTTTGCTGAAGTCTATAGTAGCAAGGCAGTTTCTTGTGGTTTTCATCACTAGTTGCTCAGAAAACAGCAACATGTCACTTTTAGTGTTTTCAGGGCCCGAAAAGCATTTTGACAGCATGTTGTCACTGAGGCTGTTACTTTTGTCCAGAAGCACTCAGAAACAAGTTTCCAAGCCAGAAACATGTACTTTGCTGAAGTCTACAGTAGCAAGGCAGTTTCTTGTGGTTTTCATCACTAGTTGGTCAGAAAACAGCAACATGTCACTTTTAGTGTTTTCAGGGCCCGAAAAGCATTTTGACAGCATGTTGTCACTTAGGCTGTTACTTTTGTCCAGAAGCACTCAGAAACAAGTTTCCAAGCCAGAAACATGTACTTTGCTGAAGTCTATAGTAGCAAGGCAGTTTCTTGTGGTTTTCATCACTAGTTGGTCAGAAAGCAGCAACATGTCACTTTTAGTGTTTTCAGGGCCCGAAAAGCATTTTGACAGCATGTTGTCACTTAGGCTGTTACTTTTGTCCAGAAGCACTCAGAAACAAGTTTCCAAGCCAGAAACATGTACTTTGGTGAAGTCTATAGTAGCAAGGCAGTTTCTTGTGGTTTTCATCACTAGTTGCTCAGAAAACAGCAACATGTCACTTTTAGTGTTTTCAGGGCCCGAAAAGCATTTTGACAGCATGTTGTCACTTAGGCTGTTACTTTGGTCCAGAAGCACTCAGAAACAAGTTTCCAAGCCAGAAACATGTACTTTGCTGAAGTCTATAGTAGCAAGGCAGTTTCTTGTGGTTTTCATCACTAGTTGCTCAGAAAACAGCAACATGTCACTTTTAGTGTTTTCAGGGCCCGAAAAGCATTTTGACAGCATGTTGTCACTTAGGCTGTTACTTTTGTCCAGAAGCACTCAGAAACAAGTTTCCAAGCCAGAAACATGTACTTTGGTGAAGTCTATAGTAGCAAGGCAGTTTCTTCTGGTTTTCATCACTAGTTGCTCAGAAAACAGCAACATGTCACTTTTAGTGTTTTCAGGGCCTGAAAAGCATTTTGACAGCATGTTGTCACTTAGGCTGTTACTTTTGTCCAGAAGCACTCAGAAACAAGTTTCCAAGCCAGAAACATGTACTTTGCTGAAGTCTATAGTAGCAAGGCAGTTTCTTGTGGTTTTCATCACTAGTTGGTCAGAAAACAGCAACATGTCACTTTTAGTGTTTTCAGGGCCCGAAAAGCATTTTGACAGCATGTTGTCACTTAGGCTGTTACTTTTGTCCAGAAGCACTCAGAAACAAGTTTCCAAGCCAGAAACATGTACTTTGCTGAAGTCTATAGTAGCAAGGCAGTTTCTTGTGGTTTTCATCACTAGTTGGTCAGAAAGCAGCAACATGTCACTTTTAGTGTTTTCAGGGCCCGAAAAGCATTTTGACAGCATGTTGTCACTTAGGCTGTTACTTTTGTCCAGAAGCACTCAGAAACAAGTTTCCAAGCCAGAAACATGTACTTTGGTGAAGTCTATAGTAGCAAGGCAGTTTCTTGTGGTTTTCATCACTAGTTGCTCAGAAAACAGCAACATGTCACTTTTAGTGTTTTCAGGGCCCGAAAAGCATTTTGACAGCATGTTGTCACTTAGGCTGTTACTTTGGTCCAGAAGCACTCAGAAACAAGTTTCCAAGCCAGAAACATGTACTTTGCTGAAGTCTATAGTAGCAAGGCAGTTTCTTGTGGTTTTCATCACTAGTTGCTCAGAAAACAGCAACATGTCACTTTTAGTGTTTTCAGGGCCCGAAAAGCATTTTGACAGCATGTTGTCACTGAGGCTGTTACTTTTGTCCAGAAGCACTCAGAAACAAGTTTCCAAGCCAGAAACATGTACTTTGCTGAAGTCTATAGTAGCAAGGCAGTTTCTTGTGGTTTTCATCACTAGTTGGTCAGAAAACAGCAACATGTCACTTTTAGTGTTTTCAGGGCCCGAAAAGCATTTTGACAGCATGTTGTCACTGAGGCTGTTACTTTTGTCCAGAAGCACTCAGAAACAAGTTTCCAAGCCAGAAACATGTACTTTGCTGAAGTCTACAGTAGCAAGGCAGTTTCTTGTGGTTTTCATCACTAGTTGCTCAGAAAACAGCAACATGTCACTTTTAGTGTTTTCAGGGCCCGAAAAGCATTTTGACAGCATGTTGTCACTTAGGCTGTTACTTTTGTCCAGAAGCACTCAGAAACAAGTTTCCAAGCCAGAAACATGTACTTTGCTGAAGTCTATAGTAGCAAGGCAGTTTCTTGTGGTTTTCATCACTAGTTGGTCAGAAAACAGCAACATGTCACTTTTAGTGTTTTCAGGGCCCGAAAAGCATTTTGACAGCATGTTGTCACTGAGGCTGTTACTTTTGTCCAGAAGCACTCAGAAACAAGTTTCCAAGCCAGAAACATGTACTTTGCTGAAGTCTACAGTAGCAAGGCAGTTTCTTGTGGTTTTCATCACTAGTTGCTCAGAAAACAGCAACATGTCACTTTTAGTGTTTTCAGGGCCCGAAAAGCATTTTGACAGCATGTTGTCACTTAGGCTGTTACTTTTGTCCAGAAGCACTCAGAAACAAGTTTCCAAGCCAGAAACATGTACTTTGCTGAAGTCTATAGTAGCAAGGCAGTTTCTTGTGGTTTTCATCACTAGTTGCTCAGAAAACAGCAACATGTCACTTTTAGTGTTTTCAGGGCCCGAAAAGCATTTTGACAGCATGTTGTCACTGAGGCTGTTACTTTTGTCCAGAAGCACTCAGAAACAAGTTTCCAAGCCAGAAACATGTACTTTGCTGAAGTCTACAGTAGCAAGGCAGTTTCTTGTGGTTTTCATCACTAGTTGGTCAGAAAACAGCAACATGTCACTTTTAGTGTTTTCAGGGCCCGAAAAGCATTTTGACAGCATGTTGTCACTTAGGCTGTTACTTTTGTCCAGAAGCACTCAGAAACAAGTTTCCAAGCCAGAAACATGTACTTTGCTGAAGTCTATAGTAGCAAGGCAGTTTCTTGTGGTTTTCATCACTAGTTGGTCAGAAAGCAGCAACATGTCACTTTTAGTGTTTTCAGGGCCCGAAAAGCATTTTGACAGCATGTTGTCACTTAGGCTGTTACTTTTGTCCAGAAGCACTCAGAAACAAGTTTCCAAGCCAGAAACATGTACTTTGGTGAAGTCTATAGTAGCAAGGCAGTTTCTTGTGGTTTTCATCACTAGTTGCTCAGAAAACAGCAACATGTCACTTTTAGTGTTTTCAGGGCCCGAAAAGCATTTTGACAGCATGTTGTCACTTAGGCTGTTACTTTGGTCCAGAAGCACTCAGAAACAAGTTTCCAAGCCAGAAACATGTACTTTGCTGAAGTCTATAGTAGCAAGGCAGTTTCTTGTGGTTTTCATCACTAGTTGCTCAGAAAACAGCAACATGTCACTTTTAGTGTTTTCAGGGCCCGAAAAGCATTTTGACAGCATGTTGTCACTTAGGCTGTTACTTTTGTCCAGAAGCACTCAGAAACAAGTTTCCAAGCCAGAAACATGTACTTTGGTGAAGTCTATAGTAGCAAGGCAGTTTCTTGTGGTTTTCATCACTAGTTGCTCAGAAAACAGCAACATGTCACTTTTAGTGTTTTCAGGGCCCGAAAAGCATTTTGACAGCATGTTGTCACTTAGGCTGTTACTTTGGTCCAGAAGCACTCAGAAACAAGTTTCCAAGCCAGAAACATGTACTTTGCTGAAGTCTATAGTAGCAAGGCAGTTTCTTGTGGTTTTCATCACTAGTTGGTCAGAAAGCAGCAACATGTCACTTTTAGTGTTTTCAGGGCCCGAAAAGCATTTTGACAGCATGTTGTCACTTAGGCTGTTACTTTTGTCCAGAAGCACTCAGAAACAAGTTTCCAAGCCAGAAACATGTACTTTGGTGAAGTCTATAGTAGCAAGGCAGTTTCTTGTGGTTTTCATCACTAGTTGCTCAGAAAACAGCAACATGTCACTTTTAGTGTTTTCAGGGCCCGAAAAGCATTTTGACAGCATGTTGTCACTTAGGCTGTTACTTTGGTCCAGAAGCACTCAGAAACAAGTTTCCAAGCCAGAAACATGTACTTTGCTGAAGTCTATAGTAGCAAGGCAGTTTCTTGTGGTTTTCATCACTAGTTGCTCAGAAAACAGCAACATGTCACTTTTAGTGTTTTCAGGGCCCGAAAAGCATTTTGACAGCATGTTGTCACTTAGGCTGTTACTTTTGTCCAGAAGCACTCAGAAACAAGTTTCCAAGCCAGAAACATGTACTTTGGTGAAGTCTATAGTAGCAAGGCAGTTTCTTGTGGTTTTCATCACTAGTTGCTCAGAAAACAGCAACATGTCACTTTTAGTGTTTTCAGGGCCCGAAAAGCATTTTGACAGCATGTTGTCACTTAGGCTGTTACTTTGGTCCAGAAGCACTCAGAAACAAGTTTCCAAGCCAGAAACATGTACTTTGCTGAAGTCTATAGTAGCAAGGCAGTTTCTTGTGGTTTTCATCACTAGTTGCTCAGAAAACAGCAACATGTCACTTTTAGTGTTTTCAGGGCCCGAAAAGCATTTTGACAGCATGTTGTCACTTAGGCTGTTACTTTTGTCCAGAAGCACTCAGAAACAAGTTTCCAAGCCAGAAACATGTACTTTGGTGAAGTCTATAGTAGCAAGGCAGTTTCTTCTGGTTTTCATCACTAGTTGCTCAGAAAACAGCAACATGTCACTTTTAGTGTTTTCAGGGCCTGAAAAGCATTTTGACAGCATGTTGTCACTTAGGCTGTTACTTTTGTCCAGAAGCACTCAGAAACAAGTTTCCAAGCCAGAAACATGTACTTTGCTGAAGTCTATAGTAGCAAGGCAGTTTCTTGTGGTTTTCATCACTAGTTGGTCAGAAAACAGCAACATGTCACTTTTAGTGTTTTCAGGGCCCGAAAAGCATTTTGACAGCATGTTGTCACTTAGGCTGTTACTTTTGTCCAGAAGCACTCAGAAACAAGTTTCCAAGCCAGAAACATGTACTTTGCTGAAGTCTATAGTAGCAAGGCAGTTTCTTGTGGTTTTCATCACTAGTTGCTCAGAAAACAGCAACATGTCACTTTTAGTGTTTTCAGGGCCCGAAAAGCATTTTGACAGCATGTTGTCACTTAGGCTGTTACTTTTGTCCAGAAGCACTCAGAAACAAGTTTCCAAGCCAGAAACATGTACTTTGCTGAAGTCTATAGTAGCAAGGCAGTTTCTTGTGGTTTTCATCACTAGTTGGTCAGAAAACAGCAACATGTCACTTTTAGTGTTTTCAGGGCCCGAAAAGCATTTTGACAGCATGTTGTCACTGAGGCTGTTACTTTTGTCCAGAAGCACTCAGAAACAAGTTTCCAAGCCAGAAACATGTACTTTGCTGAAGTCTACAGTAGCAAGGCAGTTTCTTGTGGTTTTCATCACTAGTTGCTCAGAAAACAGCAACATGTCACTTTTAGTGTTTTCAGGGCCCGAAAAGCATTTTGACAGCATGTTGTCACTTAGGCTGTTACTTTTGTCCAGAAGCACTCAGAAACAAGTTTCCAAGCCAGAAACATGTACTTTGCTGAAGTCTATAGTAGCAAGGCAGTTTCTTGTGGTTTTCATCACTAGTTGCTCAGAAAACAGCAACATGTCACTTTTAGTGTTTTCAGGGCCCGAAAAGCATTTTGACAGCATGTTGTCACTGAGGCTGTTACTTTTGTCCAGAAGCACTCAGAAACAAGTTTCCAAGCCAGAAACATGTACTTTGCTGAAGTCTACAGTAGCAAGGCAGTTTCTTGTGGTTTTCATCACTAGTTGGTCAGAAAACAGCAACATGTCACTTTTAGTGTTTTCAGGGCCCGAAAAGCATTTTGACAGCATGTTGTCACTTAGGCTGTTACTTTTGTCCAGAAGCACTCAGAAACAAGTTTCCAAGCCAGAAACATGTACTTTGCTGAAGTCTATAGTAGCAAGGCAGTTTCTTGTGGTTTTCATCACTAGTTGGTCAGAAAGCAGCAACATGTCACTTTTAGTGTTTTCAGGGCCCGAAAAGCATTTTGACAGCATGTTGTCACTTAGGCTGTTACTTTTGTCCAGAAGCACTCAGAAACAAGTTTCCAAGCCAGAAACATGTACTTTGGTGAAGTCTATAGTAGCAAGGCAGTTTCTTGTGGTTTTCATCACTAGTTGGTCAGAAAACAGCAACATGTCACTTTTAGTGTTTTCAGGGCCCGAAAAGCATTTTGACAGCATGTTGTCACTTAGGCTGTTACTTTGGTCCAGAAGCACTCAGAAACAAGTTTCCAAGCCAGAAACATGTACTTTGCTGAAGTCTACAGTAGCAAGGCAGTTTCTTGTGGTTTTCATCACTAGTTGCTCAGAAAACAGCAACATGTCACTTTTAGTGTTTTCAGGGCCCGAAAAGCATTTTGACAGCATGTTGTCACTTAGGCTGTTACTTTTGTCCAGAAGCACTCAGAAACAAGTTTCCAAGCCAGAAACATGTACTTTGCTGAAGTCTATAGTAGCAAGGCAGTTTCTTGTGGTTTTCATCACTAGTTGCTCAGAAAACAGCAACATGTCACTTTTAGTGTTTTCAGGGCCCGAAAAGCATTTTGACAGCATGTTGTCACTGAGGCTGTTACTTTTGTCCAGAAGCACTCAGAAACAAGTTTCCAAGCCAGAAACATGTACTTTGCTGAAGTCTACAGTAGCAAGGCAGTTTCTTGTGGTTTTCATCACTAGTTGGTCAGAAAACAGCAACATGTCACTTTTAGTGTTTTCAGGGCCCGAAAAGCATTTTGACAGCATGTTGTCACTTAGGCTGTTACTTTTGTCCAGAAGCACTCAGAAACAAGTTTCCAAGCCAGAAACATGTACTTTGCTGAAGTCTATAGTAGCAAGGCAGTTTCTTGTGGTTTTCATCACTAGTTGGTCAGAAAGCAGCAACATGTCACTTTTAGTGTTTTCAGGGCCCGAAAAGCATTTTGACAGCATGTTGTCACTTAGGCTGTTACTTTTGTCCAGAAGCACTCAGAAACAAGTTTCCAAGCCAGAAACATGTACTTTGGTGAAGTCTATAGTAGCAAGGCAGTTTCTTGTGGTTTTCATCACTAGTTGCTCAGAAAACAGCAACATGTCACTTTTAGTGTTTTCAGGGCCCGAAAAGCATTTTGACAGCATGTTGTCACTTAGGCTGTTACTTTGGTCCAGAAGCACTCAGAAACAAGTTTCCAAGCCAGAAACATGTACTTTGCTGAAGTCTATAGTAGCAAGGCAGTTTCTTGTGGTTTTCATCACTAGTTGGTCAGAAAACAGCAACACGTCACTTTTAGTGTTTTCAGGGCCCGAAAAGCATTTTGACAGCATGTTGTCACTGAGGCTGTTACTTTTGTCCAGAAGCACTCAGAAACAAGTTTCCAAGCCAGAAACATGTACTTTGCTGAAGTCTATAGTAGCAAGGCAGTTTCTTGTGGTTTTCATCACTAGTTGGTCAGAAAACAGCAACATGTCACTTTTAGTGTTTTCAGGGCCCGAAAAGCATTTTGACAGCATGTTGTCACTGAGGCTGTTACTTTTGTCCAGAAGCACTCAGAAACAAGTTTCCAAGCCAGAAACATGTACTTTGCTGAAGTCTACAGTAGCAAGGCAGTTTCTTGTGGTTTTCATCACTAGTTGCTCAGAAAACAGCAACATGTCACTTTTAGTGTTTTCAGGGCCCGAAAAGCATTTTGACAGCATGTTGTCACTTAGGCTGTTACTTTTGTCCAGAAGCACTCAGAAACAAGTTTCCAAGCCAGAAACATGTACTTTGCTGAAGTCTATAGTAGCAAGGCAGTTTCTTGTGGTTTTCATCACTAGTTGGTCAGAAAACAGCAACATGTCACTTTTAGTGTTTTCAGGGCCCGAAAAGCATTTTGACAGCATGTTGTCACTGAGGCTGTTACTTTTGTCCAGAAGCACTCAGAAACAAGTTTCCAAGCCAGAAACATGTACTTTGCTGAAGTCTACAGTAGCAAGGCAGTTTCTTGTGGTTTTCATCACTAGTTGCTCAGAAAACAGCAACATGTCACTTTTAGTGTTTTCAGGGCCCGAAAAGCATTTTGACAGCATGTTGTCACTTAGGCTGTTACTTTTGTCCAGAAGCACTCAGAAACAAGTTTCCAAGCCAGAAACATGTACTTTGCTGAAGTCTATAGTAGCAAGGCAGTTTCTTGTGGTTTTCATCACTAGTTGGTCAGAAAGCAGCAACATGTCACTTTTAGTGTTTTCAGGGCCCGAAAAGCATTTTGACAGCATGTTGTCACTTAGGCTGTTACTTTTGTCCAGAAGCACTCAGAAACAAGTTTCCAAGCCAGAAACATGTACTTTGGTGAAGTCTATAGTAGCAAGGCAGTTTCTTGTGGTTTTCATCACTAGTTGCTCAGAAAACAGCAACATGTCACTTTTAGTGTTTTCAGGGCCCGAAAAGCATTTTGACAGCATGTTGTCACTTAGGCTGTTACTTTGGTCCAGAAGCACTCAGAAACAAGTTTCCAAGCCAGAAACATGTACTTTGCTGAAGTCTATAGTAGCAAGGCAGTTTCTTGTGGTTTTCATCACTAGTTGCTCAGAAAACAGCAACATGTCACTTTTAGTGTTTTCAGGGCCCGAAAAGCATTTTGACAGCATGTTGTCACTGAGGCTGTTACTTTTGTCCAGAAGCACTCAGAAACAAGTTTCCAAGCCAGAAACATGTACTTTGCTGAAGTCTATAGTAGCAAGGCAGTTTCTTGTGGTTTTCATCACTAGTTGGTCAGAAAACAGCAACATGTCACTTTTAGTGTTTTCAGGGCCCGAAAAGCATTTTGACAGCATGTTGTCACTGAGGCTGTTACTTTTGTCCAGAAGCACTCAGAAACAAGTTTCCAAGCCAGAAACATGTACTTTGCTGAAGTCTACAGTAGCAAGGCAGTTTCTTGTGGTTTTCATCACTAGTTGCTCAGAAAACAGCAACATGTCACTTTTAGTGTTTTCAGGGCCCGAAAAGCATTTTGACAGCATGTTGTCACTTAGGCTGTTACTTTTGTCCAGAAGCACTCAGAAACAAGTTTCCAAGCCAGAAACATGTACTTTGCTGAAGTCTATAGTAGCAAGGCAGTTTCTTGTGGTTTTCATCACTAGTTGGTCAGAAAACAGCAACATGTCACTTTTAGTGTTTTCAGGGCCCGAAAAGCATTTTGACAGCATGTTGTCACTGAGGCTGTTACTTTTGTCCAGAAGCACTCAGAAACAAGTTTCCAAGCCAGAAACATGTACTTTGCTGAAGTCTACAGTAGCAAGGCAGTTTCTTGTGGTTTTCATCACTAGTTGCTCAGAAAACAGCAACATGTCACTTTTAGTGTTTTCAGGGCCCGAAAAGCATTTTGACAGCATGTTGTCACTTAGGCTGTTACTTTTGTCCAGAAGCACTCAGAAACAAGTTTCCAAGCCAGAAACATGTACTTTGCTGAAGTCTATAGTAGCAAGGCAGTTTCTTGTGGTTTTCATCACTAGTTGCTCAGAAAACAGCAACATGTCACTTTTAGTGTTTTCAGGGCCCGAAAAGCATTTTGACAGCATGTTGTCACTGAGGCTGTTACTTTTGTCCAGAAGCACTCAGAAACAAGTTTCCAAGCCAGAAACATGTACTTTGCTGAAGTCTACAGTAGCAAGGCAGTTTCTTGTGGTTTTCATCACTAGTTGGTCAGAAAACAGCAACATGTCACTTTTAGTGTTTTCAGGGCCCGAAAAGCATTTTGACAGCATGTTGTCACTTAGGCTGTTACTTTTGTCCAGAAGCACTCAGAAACAAGTTTCCAAGCCAGAAACATGTACTTTGCTGAAGTCTATAGTAGCAAGGCAGTTTCTTGTGGTTTTCATCACTAGTTGGTCAGAAAACAGCAACATGTCACTTTTAGTGTTTTCAGGGCCCGAAAAGCATTTTGACAGCATGTTGTCACTGAGGCTGTTACTTTTGTCCAGAAGCACTCAGAAACAAGTTTCCAAGCCAGAAACATGTACTTTGCTGAAGTCTATAGTAGCAAGGCAGTTTCTTGTGGTTTTCATCACTAGTTGGTCAGAAAACAGCAACATGTCACTTTTAGTGTTTTCAGGGCCCGAAAAGCATTTTGACAGCATGTTGTCACTGAGGCTGTTACTTTTGTCCAGAAGCACTCAGAAACAAGTTTCCAAGCCAGAAACATGTACTTTGCTGAAGTCTACAGTAGCAAGGCAGTTTCTTGTGGTTTTCATCACTAGTTGGTCAGAAAGCAGCAACATGTCACTTTTAGTGTTTTCAGGGCCCGAAAAGCATTTTGACAGCATGTTGTCACTTAGGCTGTTACTTTTGTCCAGAAGCACTCAGAAACAAGTTTCCAAGCCAGAAACATGTACTTTGGTGAAGTCTATAGTAGCAAGGCAGTTTCTTGTGGTTTTCATCACTAGTTGCTCAGAAAACAGCAACATGTCACTTTTAGTGTTTTCAGGGCCCGAAAAGCATTTTGACAGCATGTTGTCACTTAGGCTGTTACTTTGGTCCAGAAGCACTCAGAAACAAGTTTCCAAGCCAGAAACATGTACTTTGCTGAAGTCTATAGTAGCAAGGCAGTTTCTTGTGGTTTTCATCACTAGTTGCTCAGAAAACAGCAACATGTCACTTTTAGTGTTTTCAGGGCCCGAAAAGCATTTTGACAGCATGTTGTCACTTAGGCTGTTACTTTTGTCCAGAAGCACTCAGAAACAAGTTTCCAAGCCAGAAACATGTACTTTGCTGAAGTCTATAGTAGCAAGGCAGTTTCTTGTGGTTTTCATCACTAGTTGCTCAGAAAACAGCAACATGTCACTTTTAGTGTTTTCAGGGCCCGAAAAGCATTTTGACAGCATGTTGTCACTTAGGCTGTTACTTTTGTCCAGAAGCACTCAGAAACAAGTTTCCAAGCCAGAAACATGTACTTTGGTGAAGTCTATAGTAGCAAGGCAGTTTCTTGTGGTTTTCATCACTAGTTGCTCAGAAAACAGCAACATGTCACTTTTAGTGTTTTCAGGGCCCGAAAAGCATTTTGACAGCATGTTGTCACTGAGGCTGTTACTTTTGTCCAGAAGCACTCAGAAACAAGTTTCCAAGCCAGAAACATGTACTTTGCTGAAGTCTATAGTAGCAAGGCAGTTTCTTGTGGTTTTCATCACTAGTTGGTCAGAAAGCAGCAACATGTCACTTTTAGTGTTTTCAGGGCCCGAAAAGCATTTTGACAGCATGTTGTCACTTAGGCTGTTACTTTTGTCCAGAAGCACTCAGAAACAAGTTTCCAAGCCAGAAACATGTACTTTGCTGAAGTCTATAGTAGCAAGGCAGTTTCTTGTGGTTTTCATCACTAGTTGGTCAGAAAGCAGCAACATGTCACTTTTAGTGTTTTCAGGGCCCGAAAAGCATTTTGACAGCATGTTGTCACTTAGGCTGTTACTTTTGTCCAGAAGCACTCAGAAACAAGTTTCCAAGCCAGAAACATGTACTTTGGTGAAGTCTATAGTAGCAAGGCAGTTTCTTGTGGTTTTCATCACTAGTTGCTCAGAAAACAGCAACATGTCACTTTTAGTGTTTTCAGGGCCCGAAAAGCATTTTGACAGCATGTTGTCACTGAGGCTGTTACTTTTGTCCAGAAGCACTCAGAAACAAGTTTCCAAGCCAGAAACATGTACTTTGCTGAAGTCTATAGTAGCAAGGCAGTTTCTTGTGGTTTTCATCACTAGTTGGTCAGAAAACAGCAACATGTCACTTTTAGTGTTTTCAGGGCCCGAAAAGCATTTTGACAGCATGTTGTCACTGAGGCTGTTACTTTTGTCCAGAAGCACTCAGAAACAAGTTTCCAAGCCAGAAACATGTACATTGCTGAAGTCTATAGTAGCAAGGCAGTTTCTTCTGGTTTTCATCACTAGTTGGTCAGAAAACAGCAACATGTCACTTTTAGTGTTTTCAGGGCCCGAAAAGCATTTTGACAGCATGTTGTCACTTAGGCTGTTACTTTTGTCCAGAAGCACTCAGAAACAAGTTTCCAAGCCAGAAACATGTACATTGCTGAAGTCTATAGTAGCAAGGCAGTTTCTTCTGGTTTTCATCACTAGTTGGTCAGAAAACAGCAACATGTCACTTTTAGTGTTTTCAGGGCCCGAAAAGCATTTTGACAGCATGTTGTCACTGAGGCTGTTACTTTTGTCCAGAAGCACTCAGAAACAAGTTTCCAAGCCAGAAACATGTACTTTGCTGAAGTCTATAGTAGCAAGGCAGTTTCTTCTGGTTTTCATCACTAGTTGGTCAGAAAACAGCAACATGTCACTTTTAGTGTTTTCAGGGCCCGAAAAGCATTTTGACAGCATGTTGTCACTTAGGCTGTTACTTTTGTCCAGAAGCACTCAGAAACAAGTTTCCAAGCCAGAAACATGTACTTTGCTGAAGTCTATAGTAGCAAGGCAGTTTCTTCTGGTTTTCATCACTAGTTGGTCAGAAAACAGCAACATGTCACTTTTAGTGTTCTCAGGGCCCGAGAAGCATTTTGACAGCATGTTGTCACTTAGGCTGTTACTTTTCACCAGAAGCACTCAAAAACGAGTTTCCAAGCCAGAAACATGTACTTTGCTGAAGTCTATAGTAGCAAGGCAGTTTCTTCTGGTTTTCATCACTAGTTGGTCAGAAAACAGCAACATGTCACTTTTAGTGTTCTCAGGGCCCGAGAAGCATTTTGACAGCATGTTGTCACTGAGGCTGTTACTTTTGTCCAGAAGCACTCAGAAACAAGTTTCCAAGCCAGAAACATGTACTTTGCTGAAGTCTATAGTAGCAAGGCAGTTTCTTCTGGTTTTCATCACTAGTTGGTCAGAAAACAGCAACATGTCACTTTTAGTGTTCTCAGGGCCCGAAAAGCATTTTGACAGCATGTTGTCACTTAGGCTGTTACTTTTCACCAGAAGCACTCAGAAACAAGTTTCCAAGCCAGAAACATGTACTTTGCTGAAGTTTATAGTAGCAAGGCAGTTTCTTCTGGTTTTCATCACTAGTTGGTCAGAAAACAGCAACATGTCACTTTTAGTGTTTTCAGGGCCCGAAAAGCATTTTGACAGCATGTTGTCACTTAGGTTGTTACTTTTGTCCAGAAGCACTCAGAAACAAGTTTCCAAGCCAGAAACATGTACTTTGCTGAAGTCTATAGTAGCAAGGCAGTTTCTTCTGGTTTTCATCACTAGTTGGTCAGAAAACAGCAACATGTCACTTTTAGTGTTTTCAGGGCCCGAAAAGCATTTTGACAGCATGTTGTCACTTAGGCTGTTACTTTTCACCAGAAGCACTCAGAAACAAGTTTCCAAGCCAGAAACATGTACTTTGCTGAAGTCTATAGTAGCAAGGCAGTTTCTTCTGGTTTTCATCACTAGTTGGTCAGAAAACAGCAACATGTCACTTTTAGTGTTCTCAGGGCCCGAGAAGCATTTTGACAGCATGTTGTCACTTAGGCTGTTACTTTTCACCAGAAGCACTCAAAAACGAGTTTCCAAGCCAGAAACATGTACTTTGCTGAAGTCTATAGTAGCAAGGCAGTTTCTTCTGGTTTTCATCACTAGTTGGTCAGAAAACAGCAACATGTCACTTTTAGTGTTTTCAGGGCCCGAAAAGCATTTTGACAGCATGTTGTCACTTAGGCTGTTACTTTTGTCCAGAAGCACTCAGAAACAAGTTTCCAAGCCAGAAACATGTACTTTGCTGAAGTCTATAGTAGCAAGGCAGTTTCTTCTGGTTTTCATCACTAGTTGGTCAGAAAACAGCAACATGTCACTTTTAGTGTTTTCAGGGCCCGAAAAGCATTTTGACAGCATGTTGTCACTTAGGCTGTTACTTTTGTCCAGAAGCACTCAGAAACAAGTTTCCAAGCCAGAAACATGTACTTTGCTGAAGTCTATAGTAGCAAGGCAGTTTCTTCTGGTTTTCATCACTAGTTGGTCAGAAAACAGCAACATGTCACTTTTAGTGTTTTCAGGGCCCGAAAAGCATTTTGACAGCATGTTGTCACTTAGGCTGTTACTTTTGTCCAGAAGCACTCAGAAACAAGTTTCCAAGCCAGAAACATGTACTTTGCTGAAGTCTATAGTAGCAAGGCAGTTTCTTCTGGTTTTCATCACTAGTTGGTCAGAAAACAGCAACATGTCACTTTTAGTGTTTTCAGGGCCCGAAAAGCATTTTGACAGCATGTTGTCACTTAGGCTGTTACTTTTGTCCAGAAGCACTCAGAAACAAGTTTCCAAGCCAGAAACATGTACTTTGCTGAAGTCTATAGTAGCAAGGCAGTTTCTTCTGGTTTTCATCACTAGTTGGTCAGAAAACAGCAACATGTCACTTTTAGTGTTCTCAGGGCCCGAGAAGCATTTTGACAGCATGTTGTCACTGAGGCTGTTACTTTTGTCCAGAAGCACTCAGAAACAAGTTTCCAAGCCAGAAACATGTACTTTGCTGAAGTCTATAGTAGCAAGGCAGTTTCTTCTGGTTTTCATCACTAGTTGGTCAGAAAACAGCAACATGTCACTTTTAGTGTTCTCAGGGCCCGAAAAGCATTTTGACAGCATGTTGTCACTTAGGCTGTTACTTTTCACCAGAAGCACTCAGAAACAAGTTTCCAAGCCAGAAACATGTACTTTGCTGAAGTTTATAGTAGCAAGGCAGTTTCTTCTGGTTTTCATCACTAGTTGGTCAGAAAACAGCAACATGTCACTTTTAGTGTTTTCAGGGCCCGAAAAGCATTTTGACAGCATGTTGTCACTTAGGTTGTTACTTTTGTCCAGAAGCACTCAGAAACAAGTTTCCAAGCCAGAAACATGTACTTTGCTGAAGTCTATAGTAGCAAGGCAGTTTCTTCTGGTTTTCATCACTAGTTGGTCAGAAAACAGCAACATGTCACTTTTAGTGTTTTCAGGGCCCGAAAAGCATTTTGACAGCATGTTGTCACTTAGGCTGTTACTTTTGTCCAGAAGCACTCAGAAACAAGTTTCCAAGCCAGAAACATGTACTTTGCTGAAGTCTATAGTAGCAAGGCAGTTTCTTCTGGTTTTCATCACTAGTTGGTCAGAAAACAGCAACATGTCACTTTTAGTGTTTTCAGGGCCCGAAAAGCATTTTGACAGCATGTTGTCACTTAGGCTGTTACTTTTGTCCAGAAGCACTCAGAAACAAGTTTCCAAGCCAGAAACATGTACTTTGCTGAAGTCTATAGTAGCAAGGCAGTTTCTTCTGGTTTTCATCACTAGTTGGTCAGAAAACAGCAACATGTCACTTTTAGTGTTTTCAGGGCCCGAAAAGCATTTTGACAGCATGTTGTCACTTAGGCTGTTACTTTTGTCCAGAAGCACTCAGAAACAAGTTTCCAAGCCAGAAACATGTACTTTGCTGAAGTCTATAGTAGCAAGGCAGTTTCTTCTGGTTTTCATCACTAGTTGGTCAGAAAACAGCAACATGTCACTTTTAGTGTTTTCAGGGCCCGAAAAGCATTTTGACAGCATGTTGTCACTTAGGCTGTTACTTTTGTCCAGAAGCACTCAGAAACAAGTTTCCAAGCCAGAAACATGTACTTTGCTGAAGTCTATAGTAGCAAGGCAGTTTCTTCTGGTTTTCATCACTAGTTGGTCAGAAAACAGCAACATGTCACTTTTAGTGTTTTCAGGGCCCGAAAAGCATTTTGACAGCATGTTGTCACTTAGGCTGTTACTTTTGTCCAGAAGCACTCAGAAACAAGTTTCCAAGCCAGAAACATGTACTTTGCTGAAGTCTATAGTAGCAAGGCAGTTTCTTCTGGTTTTCATCACTAGTTGGTCAGAAAACAGCAACATGTCACTTTTAGTGTTCTCAGGGCCCGAGAAGCATTTTGACAGCATGTTGTCACTTAGGCTGTTACTTTTCACCAGAAGCACTCAAAAACGAGTTTCCAAGCCAGAAACATGTACTTTGCTGAAGTCTATAGTAGCAAGGCAGTTTCTTCTGGTTTTCATCACTAGTTGGTCAGAAAACAGCAACATGTCACTTTTAGTGTTCTCAGGGCCCGAGAAGCATTTTGACAGCATGTTGTCACTTAGGCTGTTACTTTTCACCAGAAGCACTCAAAAACGAGTTTCCAAGCCAGAAACATGTACTTTGCTGAAGTCTATAGTAGCAAGGCAGTTTCTTCTGGTTTTCATCACTAGTTGGTCAGAAAACAGCAACATGTCACTTTTAGTGTTTTCAGGGCCCGAAAAGCATTTTGACAGCATGTTGTCACTTAGGCTGTTACTTTTGTCCAGAAGCACTCAGAAACAAGTTTCCAAGCCAGAAACATGTACTTTGCTGAAGTCTATAGTAGCAAGGCAGTTTCTTCTGGTTTTCATCACTAGTTGGTCAGAAAACAGCAACATGTCACTGTTAGTGTTCTCAGGGCCCGAGAAGCATTTTGACAGCATGTTGTCACTTAGGCTGTTACTTTTCACCAGAAGCACTCAAAAACGAGTTTCCAAGCCAGAAACATGTACTTTGCTGAAGTCTATAGTAGCAAGGCAGTTTCTTCTGGTTTTCATCACTAGTTGGTCAGAAAACAGCAACATGTCACTTTTAGTGTTCTCAGGGCCCGAGAAGCATTTTGACAGCATGTTGTCACTGAGGCTGTTACTTTTGTCCAGAAGCACTCAGAAACAAGTTTCCAAGCCAGAAACATGTACTTTGCTGAAGTCTATAGTAGCAAGGCAGTTTCTTCTGGTTTTCATCACTAGTTGGTCAGAAAACAGCAACATGTCACTTTTAGTGTTCTCAGGGCCCGAAAAGCATTTTGACAGCATGTTGTCACTTAGGCTGTTACTTTTCACCAGAAGCACTCAGAAACAAGTTTCCAAGCCAGAAACATGTACTTTGCTGAAGTTTATAGTAGCAAGGCAGTTTCTTCTGGTTTTCATCACTAGTTGGTCAGAAAACAGCAACATGTCACTTTTAGTGTTTTCAGGGCCCGAAAAGCATTTTGACAGCATGTTGTCACTTAGGTTGTTACTTTTGTCCAGAAGCACTCAGAAACAAGTTTCCAAGCCAGAAACATGTACTTTGCTGAAGTCTATAGTAGCAAGGCAGTTTCTTCTGGTTTTCATCACTAGTTGGTCAGAAAACAGCAACATGTCACTTTTAGTGTTTTCAGGGCCCGAAAAGCATTTTGACAGCATGTTGTCACTTAGGCTGTTACTTTTGTCCAGAAGCACTCAGAAACAAGTTTCCAAGCCAGAAACATGTACTTTGCTGAAGTTTATAGTAGCAAGGCAGTTTCTTCTGGTTTTCATCACTAGTTGGTCAGAAAACAGCAACATGTCACTTTTAGTGTTTTCAGGGCCCGAAAAGCATTTTGACAGCATGTTGTCACTTAGGTTGTTACTTTTGTCCAGAAGCACTCAGAAACAAGTTTCCAAGCCAGAAACATGTACTTTGCTGAAGTCTATAGTAGCAAGGCAGTTTCTTCTGGTTTTCATCACTAGTTGGTCAGAAAACAGCAACATGTCACTTTTAGTGTTTTCAGGGCCCGAAAAGCATTTTGACAGCATGTTGTCACTTAGGCTGTTACTTTTGTCCAGAAGCACTCAGAAACAAGTTTCCAAGCCAGAAACATGTACTTTGCTGAAGTCTATAGTAGCAAGGCAGTTTCTTCTGGTTTTCATCACTAGTTGGTCAGAAAACAGCAACATGTCACTTTTAGTGTTTTCAGGGCCCGAAAAGCATTTTGACAGCATGTTGTCACTTAGGCTGTTACTTTTGTCCAGAAGCACTCAGAAACAAGTTTCCAAGCCAGAAACATGTACTTTGCTGAAGTCTATAGTAGCAAGGCAGTTTCTTCTGGTTTTCATCACTAGTTGGTCAGAAAACAGCAACATGTCACTTTTAGTGTTCTCAGGGCCCGAGAAGCATTTTGACAGCATGTTGTCACTTAGGCTGTTACTTTTCACCAGAAGCACTCAAAAACGAGTTTCCAAGCCAGAAACATGTACTTTGCTGAAGTCTATAGTAGCAAGGCAGTTTCTTCTGGTTTTCATCACTAGTTGGTCAGAAAACAGCAACATGTCACTTTTAGTGTTTTCAGGGCCCGAAAAGCATTTTGACAGCATGTTGTCACTTAGGCTGTTACTTTTGTCCAGAAGCACTCAGAAACAAGTTTCCAAGCCAGAAACATGTACTTTGCTGAAGTCTATAGTAGCAAGGCAGTTTCTTCTGGTTTTCATCACTAGTTGGTCAGAAAACAGCAACATGTCACTTTTAGTGTTCTCAGGGCCCGAGAAGCATTTTGACAGCATGTTGTCACTTAGGCTGTTACTTTTCACCAGAAGCACTCAAAAACGAGTTTCCAAGCCAGAAACATGTACTTTGCTGAAGTCTATAGTAGCAAGGCAGTTTCTTCTGGTTTTCATCACTAGTTGGTCAGAAAACAGCAACATGTCACTTTTAGTGTTTTCAGGGCCCGAGAAGCATTTTGACAGCATGTTGTCACTGAGGCTGTTACTTTTGTCCAGAAGCACTCAGAAACAAGTTTCCAAGCCAGAAACATGTACTTTGCTGAAGTCTATAGTAGCAAGGCAGTTTCTTGTGGTTTTCATCACTAGTTGGTCAGAAAACAGCAACATGTCACTTTTAGTGTTTTCAGGGCCCGAAAAGCATTTTGACAGCATGTTGTCACTTAGGCTGTTACTTTTGTCCAGAAGCACTCAGAAACAAGTTTCCAAGCCAGAAACATGTACTTTGCTGAAGTCTATAGTAGCAAGGCAGTTTCTTCTGGTTTTCATCACTAGTTGGTCAGAAAACAGCAACATGTCACTTTTAGTGTTCTCAGGGCCCGAGAAGCATTTTGACAGCATGTTGTCACTTAGGCTGTTACTTTTCACCAGAAGCACTCAAAAACGAGTTTCCAAGCCAGAAACATGTACTTTGCTGAAGTCTATAGTAGCAAGGCAGTTTCTTCTGGTTTTCATCACTAGTTGGTCAGAAAACAGCAACATGTCACTTTTAGTGTTCTCAGGGCCCGAGAAGCATTTTGACAGCATGTTGTCACTGAGGCTGTTACTTTTGTCCAGAAGCACTCAGAAACAAGTTTCCAAGCCAGAAACATGTACTTTGCTGAAGTCTATAGTAGCAAGGCAGTTTCTTCTGGTTTTCATCACTAGTTGGTCAGAAAACAGCAACATGTCACTTTTAGTGTTCTCAGGGCCCGAAAAGCATTTTGACAGCATGTTGTCACTTAGGCTGTTACTTTTCACCAGAAGCACTCAGAAACAAGTTTCCAAGCCAGAAACATGTACTTTGCTGAAGTTTATAGTAGCAAGGCAGTTTCTTCTGGTTTTCATCACTAGTTGGTCAGAAAACAGCAACATGTCACTTTTAGTGTTTTCAGGGCCCGAAAAGCATTTTGACAGCATGTTGTCACTTAGGTTGTTACTTTTGTCCAGAAGCACTCAGAAACAAGTTTCCAAGCCAGAAACATGTACTTTGCTGAAGTCTATAGTAGCAAGGCAGTTTCTTCTGGTTTTCATCACTAGTTGGTCAGAAAACAGCAACATGTCACTTTTAGTGTTTTCAGGGCCCGAAAAGCATTTTGACAGCATGTTGTCACTTAGGCTGTTACTTTTCACCAGAAGCACTCAGAAACAAGTTTCCAAGCCAGAAACATGTACTTTGCTGAAGTCTATAGTAGCAAGGCAGTTTCTTCTGGTTTTCATCACTAGTTGGTCAGAAAACAGCAACATGTCACTTTTAGTGTTCTCAGGGCCCGAGAAGCATTTTGACAGCATGTTGTCACTGAGGCTGTTACTTTTGTCCAGAAGCACTCAGAAACAAGTTTCCAAGCCAGAAACATGTACTTTGCTGAAGTCTATAGTAGCAAGGCAGTTTCTTCTGGTTTTCATCACTAGTTGGTCAGAAAACAGCAACATGTCACTTTTAGTGTTCTCAGGGCCCGAAAAGCATTTTGACAGCATGTTGTCACTTAGGCTGTTACTTTTCACCAGAAGCACTCAGAAACAAGTTTCCAAGCCAGAAACATGTACTTTGCTGAAGTTTATAGTAGCAAGGCAGTTTCTTCTGGTTTTCATCACTAGTTGGTCAGAAAACAGCAACATGTCACTTTTAGTGTTTTCAGGGCCCGAAAAGCATTTTGACAGCATGTTGTCACTTAGGTTGTTACTTTTGTCCAGAAGCACTCAGAAACAAGTTTCCAAGCCAGAAACATGTACTTTGCTGAAGTCTATAGTAGCAAGGCAGTTTCTTCTGGTTTTCATCACTAGTTGGTCAGAAAACAGCAACATGTCACTTTTAGTGTTTTCAGGGCCCGAAAAGCATTTTGACAGCATGTTGTCACTTAGGCTGTTACTTTTGTCCAGAAGCACTCAGAAACAAGTTTCCAAGCCAGAAACATGTACTTTGCTGAAGTCTATAGTAGCAAGGCAGTTTCTTCTGGTTTTCATCACTAGTTGGTCAGAAAACAGCAACATGTCACTTTTAGTGTTCTCAGGGCCCGAAAAGCATTTTGACAGCATGTTGTCACTTAGGCTGTTACTTTTCACCAGAAGCACTCAGAAACAAGTTTCCAAGCCAGAAACATGTACTTTGCTGAAGTTTATAGTAGCAAGGCAGTTTCTTCTGGTTTTCATCACTAGTTGGTCAGAAAACAGCAACATGTCACTTTTAGTGTTTTCAGGGCCCGAAAAGCATTTTGACAGCATGTTGTCACTTAGGTTGTTACTTTTGTCCAGAAGCACTCAGAAACAAGTTTCCAAGCCAGAAACATGTACTTTGCTGAAGTCTATAGTAGCAAGGCAGTTTCTTCTGGTTTTCATCACTAGTTGGTCAGAAAACAGCAACATGTCACTTTTAGTGTTTTCAGGGCCCGAAAAGCATTTTGACAGCATGTTGTCACTTAGGCTGTTACTTTTGTCCAGAAGCACTCAGAAACAAGTTTCCAAGCCAGAAACATGTACTTTGCTGAAGTCTATAGTAGCAAGGCAGTTTCTTCTGGTTTTCATCACTAGTTGGTCAGAAAACAGCAACATGTCACTTTTAGTGTTCTCAGGGCCCGAGAAGCATTTTGACAGCATGTTGTCACTTAGGCTGTTACTTTTCACCAGAAGCACTCAAAAACGAGTTTCCAAGCCAGAAAAAGAGTTCTGGGCAAGGGCAGTGTTTCTTGTGGTTGTTCATCACTAGGTTGGTCAGAAAACAGCAACATGTCACTTTTAGTGTTTTCAGGGCCCGAAAGCATTTGACAGCATGGTTGTCACTTAGGCTGTTACTTTGTCCAGAAGCACTCAGAAACAAGTTTCCAAGCCAGAAACATGTACTTTGCTGAAGTCTATAGTTGCAAGGCAGTTTCTTCTGGGTTTTCATCACTAGTTGTGTCAGAAAACAGCAACATGTCACTTTTAGTGTTTTCAGGGCCCGAAAAGCATTTGTGACAGCATGTTGTCACTTAGGGCTGTTTACTTTTGGTCCAGAAGCACTCAGAAACAAGTTTCCAAGCCAGAAACATGTACTTTGCTGAAGTCTATAGTAGCAAGGGCAGTTTCTTCTGGTTTTCATCACTAGTTGGTCAGAAAACAGCAACATGTCACTTTTAGTGTTTTCAGGGCCCGAAAAGCATTTTGACAGCATGTTGTCACTTAGGCTGTTACTTTTGTCCAGAAGCACTCAGAAACAAGTTTCCAAGGCCTAGAACATGTACTTTGCTGTCAGTCTATAGTAGCAAGGCAGTTTCTTCTGGTTTTCATCACTAGTTGGTCAGAAAACAGCAACATGGTCACTTTTAGTGTTTCTCAGGGCCCGAAAAGCATTTTGACAGCATGTTGTCACTTAGGCTGTTACTTTTGTCCAGAAGCACTCAGAAACAAGTTTCCAAGCCAGAAACATGTACTTTGCTGAAGTCTATAGTAGCAAGGCAGTTTCTTCTGGTTTTCATCACTAGTTGGTCAGAAAACAGCAACATGTCACTTTTAGTGTTCTCAGGGCCCGAAAAGCATTTTGACAGCATGTTGTCACTTAGGCTGTTACTTTTGCACCAGAAGCACTCAGAAACAAGTTTCCAAGCCAGAAACATGTACTTTGCTGAAGTCTATAGTAGCAAGGCAGTTTTCTTCTGGTTTTCATCACTAGTTGGTCAGAAAACAGCAACATGTCACTTTAGTGTTTTCAGGCCCGAAAAGCATTTTGACAGCATGTTGTCACTTAGGCTGTTACTTTTGTCCAGAAGCACTCAGAAACAAGTTTCCAAGCCAGAAACATGTACTTTGCTGAAGTCTATAGTAGCAAGGCAGTTTCTTCTGGTTTTCATCACTAGTTGGTCAGAAAACAGCAACATGTCACTTTAGTGTTTTCAGGGCCCGAAAAGCATTTGACAGCATGTTGTCACTTAGGCTGTTACTTCTTGTCCAGAAGCACTCAGAAACAAGTTTCCAAGCCAGAAACATGTACTTTGCTGAAGTCTATAGTAGCAAGGCAGTTTCTTCTGGTTTTCATCACTAGTTGGTCAGAAAACAGCAACATGTCACTTTTAGTGTTTTCAGGGCCCGAAAAGCATTTTGACAGCATGTTGTCACTTAGGCTGTTACTTTTGTCCAGAAGCACTCAGAAACAAGTTTCCAAGCCAGAAACATGTACTTTGCTGAAGTCTATAGTAGCAAGGCAGTTTCTTCTGGTTTTCATCACTAGTTGGTCAGAAAACAGCAACATGTCACTTTTAGTGTTTCAGGGCCCGAAAAGCATTTTGACAGCATGTTGTCACTTAGGCTGTTACTTTTGTCCAGAAGCACTCAGAAACAAGTTTCCAAGCCAGAAACATGTACTTTGCTGAAGTCTATAGTAGCAAGGCAGTTTCTTCTGGTTTTCATCACTAGTTGGTCAGAAAACAGCAACATGTCACTTTTAGTGTTTTCAGGGCCCGAAAAGCATTTTGACAGCATGTGTCACTTAGGCTGTTACTTTTGTCCAGAAGCACTCAGAAACAAGTTTCCAAGCCAGAAACATGTACTTTGCTGAAGTCTATAGTAGCAAGGCAGTTTCTTCTGGTTTTCATCACTAGTTGGTCAGAAAACAGCAACATGTCACTTTTAGTGTTTTCAGGGCCCGAAAAGCATTTGACAGCATGTTGTCACTTAGGCTGTTACTTTTGTCCAGAAGCACTCAGAAACAAGTTTCCAAGCCAGAAACATGTACTTTGCTGAAGTCTATAGTAGCAAGGCAGTTTCTTCTGGTTTTCATCACTAGTTGGTCAGAAAACAGCAAACATGTCACTTTTAGTGTTTTCAGGGCCCGAAAAGCATTTTGACAGCATGTTGTCACTTAGGCTGTTACTTTGTCACCAGAAGCACTCAAAAACAAGTTCCAAGCCAGAAACATGTACTTTGCTGAAGTCTATAGTAGCAAGGCAGTTTCTTCTGGTTTTCATCACTAGTTGGTCAGAAAACAGCAACATGTCACTTTTAGTGTTCTCAGGGGCCCGAGAAGCATTTTGACAGCATGTTGTCACTTAGGCTGTTACTTTTCACCAGAAGCACTCAAGAAACGAGTTTCCAAGCCAGAAACATGTACTTTGCTGAAGTCTATAGTAGCAAGGCAGTTTCTTCTGGTTTTCATCACTAGTTGGTCAGAAAACAGCAACATGTCACTTTTAGTGTTTCTCAGGGCCCGAAAAGCATTTTGACAGCATGTTGTCACTTAGGCTGTTACTTTTGCTCCAGAAGCACTCAGAAACAAGTTTCCAAGCCAGAAACATGTACTTTGCTGAAGTCTATAGTAGCAAGGCAGTTTCTTCTGGTTTTCATCACTAGTTGGTCAGAAAACAGCAACATGTCACTTTTAGTGTTCTTCAGGGCCCGAAAAGCATTTTGACAGCATGTTGTCACTTAGGCTGTTACTTTTGTCCAGAAGCACTCAGAAACAGAGTTTCCAAGCCAGAAACATGTACTTTGCTGAAGTCTATAGTAGCCAAGGCAGTTTCTTCTGGTTTTCATCACTAGTTGGTCCAGAAAACAGCAACATGTCACTTTTAGTGTTCTCAGGGCCCCGAGAAGCATTTTGACAGCATGTTGTCACTTAGGCTGTTACTTTTGTCCAGAAGCACTCAGAAACAAGTTTCCAAGCCAGAAACATGTACTTTGCTGAAGTCTATAGTAGCAAGGCAGTTTCTTCTGGTTTTCATCACTAGTGGTCAGAAAACAGCAACATGTCACTTTTAGTGTTCTCAGGGCCCGAGAAGCATTTTGACAGCATGTTGTCACTTAGGCTGTTACTTTTCACCAGAAGCACTCAGAAACAAGTTTCCAAGCCAGAACATGTACTTTGCTGAAGTCTATAGTAGCAAGGCAGTTTCTTCTGGTTTTCATCACTAGTTGGTCAGAAAACAGCAACATGTCACTTTTAGTGTTCTCAGGGCCCGAAAAGCATTTTGACAGCATGTTGTCACTTAGGCTGTTACTTTTCACCAGAAGCACTCAGAAACAAGTTTCCAAGCCAGAAACATGTACTTTGCTGAAGTCTATAGTAGCAAGGCAGTTCTTCTGGTTTTCATCACTAGTTGGTCAGAAACAGCAACATGTCACTTTTAGTGTTTTCAGGGCCCGAAAGCATTTTGACAGCATGTTGTCACTTAGGTTGTTACTTTTGTCCAGAAGCACTCAGAAACAAGTTTCCAAGCCAGAAACATGTACTTTGCTGAAGTCTATAGTAGCAAGGCAGTTTCTTCTGGTTTTCATCACTAGTTGGTCAGAAAACAGCAACATGTCACTTTTAGTGTTTTCAGGGCCCGAAAAGCATTTTGACAGCATGTTGTCACTTAGGCTGTTACTTTTGTCCAGAAGCACTCAGAAACAAGTTCCAAGCCAGAAACATGTACTTTGCTGAAGTTTATAGTAGCAAGGCAGTTTCTTCTGGTTTTCATCACTAGTTGGTCAGAAAACAGCAACATGTCACTTTTAGTGTTTTCAGGGCCCGAAAGCATTTTGACAGCATGTTGTCACTTAGGTTGTTACTTTTGTCCAGAAGCACTCAGAAACAAGTTTCCAAGCCAGAAACATGTACTTTGCTGAAGTCTATAGTAGCAAGGCAGTTTCTTCTGGTTTTCATCACTAGTTGGTCAGAAAACAGCAACATGTCACTTTTAGTGTTTCAGGGCCCGAAAAGCATTTTGACAGCATGTTGTCACTTAGGCTGTTACTTTTGTCCAGAAGCACTCAGAAACAAGTTTCCAAGCCAGAAACATGTACTTTGCTGAAGTCTATAGTAGCAAGGCAGTTTCTTCTGGTTTTCATCACTAGTTGGTCAGAAAACAGCAACATGTCACTTTTAGTGTTTTCAGGGCCCGAAAAAGCATTTTGACAGCATGTTGTCACTTAGGCTGTTACTTTTGTCCAGAAGCACTCAGAAACAAGTTTCCAAGCCAGAAACATGTACTTTGCTGAAGTCTATAGTAGCAAGGCAGTTTCTTCTGGTTTTCATCACTAGTTGGTCAGAAAACAGCAACATGTCACTTTTAGTGTTCTCAGGGCCCGAGAAGCATTTTGACAGCATGTTGTCACTTAGGCTGTTACTTTTCACCAGAAGCACTCAAAAACGAGTTTCCAAGCCAGAAACATGTACTTTGCTGAAGTCTATAGTAGCAAGGCAGTTTCTTCTGGTTTTCATCACTAGTTGGTCAGAAAACAGCAACATGTCACTTTTAGTGTTTTCAGGGCCCGAAAAGCATTTTGACAGCATGTTGTCACTTAGGCTGTTACTTTTGTCCAGAAGCACTCAGAAACAAGTTTCCAAGCCAGAAACATGTACTTTGCTGAAGTCTATAGTAGCAAGGCAGTTTCTTCTGGTTTTCATCACTAGTTGGTCAGAAAACAGCAACATGTCACTTTTAGTGTTCTCAGGGCCCCGAGAAGCATTTGACAGCATGTTGTCACTTAGGCTGTTACTTTTCACCAGAAGCACTCAAAAAACGAGTTTCCAAGCCAGAAACATGTACTTTGCTGAAGTCTATAGTAGCAAGGCAGTTTCTTCTGGTTTTCATCACTAGTTGGTCAGAAAACAGCAACATGTCACTTTTAGTGTTTTCAGGGCCCGAGAAGCATTTTGACAGCATGTTGTCACTGAGGCTGTTACTTTTGTCCAGAAGCACTCAGAAACAAGTTTCCAAGCCAGAAACATGTACTTTGCTGAAGTCTATAGTAGCAAGGCAGTTTCTTGTGGTTTTCATCACTAGTTGGTCAGAAAACAGCAACATGTCACTTTTAGTGTTTTCAGGGCCCGAAAAGCATTTTGACAGCATGTTGTCACTTAGGCTGTTACTTTTGTCCAGAAGCACTCAGAAACAAGTTTCCAAGCCAGAAACATGTACTTTGCTGAAGTCTATAGTAGCAAGGCAGTTTCTTCTGGTTTTCATCACTAGTTGGTCAGAAAACAGCAACATGTCACTTTTAGTGTTCTCAGGGCCCGAGAAGCATTTTGACAGCATGTGTCACTTAGGCTGTTACTTTTCACCAGAAGCACTCAAAAACGAGTTTCCAAGCCAGAAACATGTACTTTGCTGAAGTCTATAGTAGCAAGGCAGTTTCTTCTGGTTTTCATCACTAGTTGGTCAGAAAACAGCAACATGTCACTTTTAGTGTTCTCAGGGCCCGAGAAGCATTTTGACAGCATGTTGTCACTGAGGCTGTTACTTTTGTCCAGAAGCACTCAGAAACAAGTTCCAAGCCAGAAACATGTACTTTGCTGAAGTCTATAGTAGCAAGGCAGTTTCTTCTGGTTTTCATCACTAGTTGGTCAGAAAACAGCAACATGTCACTTTTAGTGTTCTCAGGGCCCGAAAAGCATTTTGACAGCATGTTGTCACTTAGGCTGTTACTTTTCACCAGAAGCACTCAGAAACAAGTTTCCAAGCCAGAAACATGTACTTTGCTGAAGTTTATAGTAGCAAGGCAGTTTCTTCTGGTTTTCATCACTAGTTGGTCAGAAAACAGCAACATGTCACTTTTAGTGTTTTCAGGGCCCGAAAAGCATTTTGACAGCATGTTGTCACTTAGGTTGTTACTTTTGTCCAGAAGCACTCAGAAACAAGTTTCCAAGCCAGAAACATGTACTTTGCTGAAGTCTATAGTAGCAAGGCAGTTTCTTCTGGTTTTCATCACTAGTTGGTCAGAAAACAGCAACATGTCACTTTTAGTGTTTTCAGGGCCGAAAAGCATTTTGACAGCATGTTGTCACTTAGGCTGTTACTTTTCACCAGAAGCACTCAGAAACAAGTTTCCAAGCCAGAAACATGTACTTTGCTGAAGTCTATAGTAGCAGGCAGTTTCTTCTGGTTTTCATCACTAGTTGGTCAGAAAACAGCAACATGTCACTTTTAGTGTTCTCAGGGCCCGAGAAGCATTTTGACAGCATGTTGTCACTGAGGCTGTTACTTTTGTCCAGAAGCACTCAGAAACAAGTTTCCAAGCCAGAAACATGTACTTTGCTGAAGTCTATAGTAGGCAAGGCAGTTTCTTCTGGTTTCATCACTAGTTGGTCAGAAAACAGCAACATGTCACTTTTAGTGTTCTCAGGGCCCGAAAAGCATTTTGACAGCATGTTGTCACTTAGGCTGTTACTTTTCACCAGAAGCACTCAGAAACAAGTTTCCAAGCCAGAAACATGTACTTTGCTGAAGTTTATAGTAGCAAGGCAGTTTCTTCTGGTTTTCATCACTAGTTGGTCAGAAAACAGCAACATGTCACTTTTAGTGTTCTCAGGGCCCGAAAAGCATTTGACAGCATGTTGTCACTTAGGTTGTTACTTTTGTCCAGAAGCACTCAGAAACAAGTTTCCAAGCCAGAAACATGTACTTTGCTGAAGTCTATAGTAGCAAGGCAGTTTCTTCTGGTTTTCATCACTAGTTGGTCAGAAAACAGCAACATGTCACTTTTAGTGTTTTCAGGGCCCGAAAAGCATTTTGACAGCATGTTGTCACTTAGGCTGTTACTTTTGTCCAGAAGCACTCAGAAACAAGTTTCCAAGCCAGAAACATGTACTTTTGCTGAAGTCTATAGTAGCAAGGCAGTTTCTTCTGGTTTTCATCACTAGTTGGTCAGAAAACAGCAACATGTCACTTTTAGTGTTCTCAGGGCCCCGAAAGCATTTTGACAGCATGTTGTCACTTAGGCTGTTACTTTTCACCAGAAGCACTCAGAAACAAGTTTCCAAGCCAGAAACATGTACTTTGCTGAAGTTTATAGTAGCAAGGCAGTTTTCTTCTGGTTTTCATCACTAGTTGGTCAGAAAACAGCAACATGTCACTTTTAGTGTTTTCAGGGCCCGAAAAGCATTTTGACAGCATGTTGTCACTTAGGTTGTTACTTTTGTCCAGAAGCACTCAGAAACAAGTTTCCAAGCCAGAAACATGTACTTTGCTGAAGTCTATAGTAGCAAGGCAGTTTCTTCTGGTTTTCATCACTAGTTGGTCAGAAAACAGCAACATGTCACTTTTAGTGTTTTCAGGGCCCGAAAAGCATTTTGACAGCATGTTGTCACTTAGGCTGTTACTTTTGTCCAGAAGCACTCAGAAACAAGTTTCCAAGCCAGAAACATGTACTTTGCTGAAGTCTATAGTAGCAAGGCAGTTTCTTCTGGTTTTCATCACTAGTTGGTCAGAAAACAGCAACATGTCACTTTTAGTGTTTTCAGGGCCCGAAAAGCATTTTGACAGCATGTTGTCACTTAGGCTGTTACTTTTGTCCAGAAGCACTCAGAAACAAGTTCCAAGCCAGAAACATGTACTTTGCTGAAGTCTATAGTAGCAAGGCAGTTTCTTCTGGTTTTCATCACTAGTTGGTCAGAAAACAGCAACATGTCACTTTTAGTGTTCTCAGGGCCCGAGAAGCATTTTTGACAGCATGTTGTCACTTAGGCTGTTACTTTTCACCAGAAGCACTCAAAAACGAGTTTCAAGCCAGAAACATGTACTTTGCTGAAGTCTATAGTAGCAAGGCAGTTTCTTCTGGTTTTCATCACTAGTTGGTCAGAAAACAGCAACATGTCACTTTTAGTGTTCTCAGGGCCCGAGAAGCATTTTGACAGCATGTTGTCACTTAGGCTGTTACTTTTCACCAGAAGCACTCAAAAACGAGTTTCCAAGCCAGAAACATGTACTTTGCTGAAGTCTATAGTAGCAAGGCAGTTTCTTCTGGTTTTCATCACTAGTTGGTCAGAAAACAGCAACATGTCACTTTTAGTGTTTCTCAGGGCCCGAGAAGCATTTTGACAGCATGTTGTCACTGAGGCTGTTACTTTTGTCCAGAAGCACTCAGAAACAAGTTTCCAAGCCAGAAACATGTACTTTGCTGAAGTCTATAGTAGCAAGGCAGTTTCTTCTGGTTTTCATCACTAGTTGGTCAGAAAACAGCAACATGTCACTTTTAGTGTTCTCAGGGCCCGAAAAGCATTTTGACAGCATGTTGTCACTTAGGCTGTTACTTTTCACCAGAAGCACTCAGAAACAAGTTTCCAAGCCAGAAACATGTACTTTGCTGAAGTTTATAGTAGCAAGGCAGTTTCTTCTGGTTTTCATCACTAGTTGGTCAGAAAACAGCAACATGTCACTTTTAGTGTTTTCAGGGCCCGAAAAGCATTTTGACAGCATGTTGTCACTTAGGTTGTTACTTTTGTCCAGAAGCACTCAGAAACAAGTTTCCAAGCCAGAAACATGTACTTTGCTGAAGTCTATAGTAGCAAGGCAGTTTCTTCTGGTTTTCATCACTAGTTGGTCAGAAAACAGCAACATGTCACTTTTAGTGTTTTCAGGGCCCGAAAAGCATTTTGACAGCATGTTGTCACTTAGGCTGTTACTTTTCACCAGAAGCACTCAGAAACAAGTTTCCAAGCCAGAAACATGTACTTTGCTGAAGTCTATAGTAGCAAGGCAGTTTCTTCTGGTTTTCATCACTAGTTGGTCAGAAAACAGCAACATGTCACTTTTAGTGTTCTCAGGGCCCGAGAAGCATTTTGACAGCATGTTGTCACTTAGGCTGTTACTTTTCACCAGAAGCACTCAAAAACGAGTTTCCAAGCCAGAAACATGTACTTTGCTGAAGTCTATAGTAGCAAGGCAGTTTCTTCTGGTTTTCATCACTAGTTGGTCAGAAAACAGCAACATGTCACTTTTAGTGTTTTCAGGGCCCGAAAAGCATTTTGACAGCATGTTGTCACTTAGGCTGTTACTTTTGTCCAGAAGCACTCAGAAACAAGTTTCCAAGCCAGAAACATGTACTTTGCTGAAGTCTATAGTAGCAAGGCAGTTTCTTCTGGTTTTCATCACTAGTTGGTCAGAAAACAGCAACATGTCACTGTTAGTGTTCTCAGGGCCCCGAGAAGCATTTTGACAGCATGTTGTCACTGAGGCTGTTACTTTTGTCCAGAAGCACTCAGAAACAAGTTTCCAAGCCAGAAACACATGTACTTTGCTGAAGTCTATAGTAGCAAGGCAGTTTCTTGTGGTTTTCATCACTAGTTGGTCAGAAAACAGCAACATGTCACTTTTAGTGTTTTCAGGGCCCGAAAAGCATTTTGACAGCATGTTGTCACTTAGGCTGTTACTTTTGTCCAGAAGCACTCAGAAACAAGTTTCCAAGCCAGAAACATGTACTTTGCTGAAGTCTATAGTAGCAAGGCAGTTTCTTCTGGTTTTCATCACTAGTTGGTCAGAAAAACAGCAACATGTCACTTTTAGTGTTCTCAGGGCCCGAGAAGCATTTTGACAGCATGTTGTCACTTAGGCTGTTACTTTTCACCAGAAGCACTCAAAAACGAGTTTCCAAGCCAGAAACATGTACTTTGCTGAAGTCTATAGTAGCAAGGCAGTTTCTTCTGGTTTTCATCACTAGTTGGTCAGAAAACAGCAACATGTCACTTTTAGTGTTCTCAGGGCCCGAGAAAGCATTTTGACAGCATGTTGTCACTGAGGCTGTTACTTTTGTCCAGAAGCACTCAGAAACAAGTTTCCAAGCCAGAAACATGTACTTTGCTGAAGTCTATAGTAGCAAGGCAGTTTCTTCTGGTTTTCATCACTAGTTGGTCAGAAAACAGCAACATGTCACTTTTAGTGTTCTCAGGGCCCGAAAAGCATTTTGACAGCATGTTGTCACTTAGGCTGTTACTTTTCACCAGAAGCACTCAGAAACAAGTTTCCAAGCCAGAAACATGTACTTTGCTGAAGTTTATAGTAGCAAGGCAGTTTCTTCTGGTTTTCATCACTAGTTGGTCAGGAAAACAGCAACATGTCACTTTAGTGTTTTCAGGGCCCGAAAAGCATTTTGACAGCATGTTGTCACTTAGGTTGTTACTTTTGTCCAGAAGCACTCAGAAACAAGTTTCCAAGCCAGAAACATGTACTTTGCTGAAGTCTATAGTAGCAAGGCAGTTTCTTCTGGTTTTCATCACTAGTTGGTCAGAAAACAGCAACATGTCACTTTTAGTGTTTTCAGGGCCCGAAAAGCATTTTGACAGCATGTTGTCACTTAGGCTGTTACTTTTCACCAGAAGCACTCAGAAACAAGTTTCCAAGCCAGAAACATGTACTTTGCTGAAGTCTATAGTAGCAAGGCAGTTTCTTCTGGTTTTCATCACTAGTTGGTCAGAAAACAGCAACATGTCACTTTTAGTGTTCTCAGGGCCCGAGAAGCATTTTGACAGCATGTTGTCACTGAGGCTGTTACTTTTGTCCAGAAGCACTCAGAAACAAGTTTCCAAGCCAGAAACATGTACTTTGCTGAAGTCTATAGTAGCAAGGCAGTTTCTTCTGGTTTTCATCACTAGTTGGTCAGAAAACAGCAACATGTCACTTTTAGTGTTCTCAGGGCCGAAAAGCATTTTGACAGCATGTTGTCACTTAGGCTGTTACTTTTTCACCAGAAGCACTCAGAAACAAGTTTCCAAGCCAGAAACATGTACTTTGCTGAAGTTTATAGTAGCAAGGCAGTTTCTTCTGGTTTTCATCACTAGTTGGTCAGAAAACAGCAACATGTCACTTTTAGTGTTTTCAGGGCCCGAAAAGCATTTTGACAGCATGTTGTCACTTAGGTTGTTACTTTTGTCCAGAAGCACTCAGAAACAAGTTTCCAAGCCAGAAACATGTACTTTGCTGAAGTCTATAGTAGCAAGGCAGTTTCTTCTGGTTTTCATCACTAGTTGGTCAGAAAACAGCAACATGTCACTTTTAGTGTTTTCAGGGCCCGAAAAGCATTTTGACAGCATGTTGTCACTTAGGCTGTTACTTTTGTCCAGAAGCACTCAGAAACAAGTTTCCAAGCCAGAAACATGTACTTTGCTGAAGTCTATAGTAGCAAGGCAGTTTCTTCTGGTTTTCATCACTAGTTGGTCAGAAAACAGCAACATGTCACTTTTAGTGTTCTCAGGGCCCGAAAAGCATTTTGACAGCATGTTGTCACTTAGGCTGTTACTTTTCACCAGAAGCACTCAGAAACAAGTTTCCAAGCCAGAAACATGTACTTTGCTGAAGTTTATAGTAGCAAGGCAGTTTCTTCTGGTTTTCATCACTAGTTGGTCAGAAAACAGCAACATGTCACTTTTAGTGTTTTCAGGGCCCGAAAAGCATTTTGACAGCATGTTGTCACTTAGGTTGTTACTTTTGTCCAGAAGCACTCAGAAACAAGTTCCAAGCCAGAAACATGTACTTTGCTGAAGTCTATAGTAGCAAGGCAGTTTCTTCTGGTTTTCATCACTAGTTGGTCAGAAAACAGCAACATGTCACTTTTAGTGTTTTCAGGGCCCGAGAAGCATTTTGACAGCATGTTGTCACTTAGGCTGTTACTTTTGTCCAGAAGCACTCAGAAACAAGTTTCCAAGCCAGAAACATGTACTTTGCTGAAGTCTATAGTAGCAAGGCAGTTTCTTCTGGTTTTCATCACTAGTTGGTCAGAAAACAGCAACATGTCACTTTTAGTGTTTTCAGGGCCCGAAAAGCATTTTGACAGCATGTTGTCACTTAGGCTGTTACTTTTGTCCAGAAGCACTCAGAAACAAGTTTCCAAGCCAGAAACATGTACTTTGCTGAAGTCTATAGTAGCAAGGCAGTTTCTTCTGGTTTTCATCACTAGTTGGTCAGAAAACAGCAACATGTCACTTTTAGTGTTCTCAGGGCCCGAGAAGCATTTTGACAGCATGTTGTCACTTAGGCTGTTACTTTTCACCAGAAGCACTCAAAAACGAGTTTCCAAGCCAGAAACATGTACTTTGCTGAAGTCTATAGTAGCAAGGCAGTTTCTTCTGGTTTTCATCACTAGTTGGTCAGAAAACAGCAACATGTCACTTTTAGTGTTCTCAGGGCCCGAGAAGCATTTGACAGCATGTTGTCACTTAGGCTGTTACTTTTCACCAGAAGCACTCAAAAACGAGTTTCCAAGCCAGAAACATGTACTTTGCTGAAGTCTATAGTAGCAAGGCAGTTTCTTCTGGTTTTCATCACTAGTTGGTCAGAAAACAGCAACATGTCACTTTTAGTGTTCTCAGGGGCCCGAGAAGCATTTTGACAGCATGTTGTCACTGAGGCTGTTACTTTTGTCCAGAAGCACTCAGAAACAAGTTTCCAAGCCAGAAACATGTACTTTGCTGAAGTCTATAGTAGCAAGGCAGTTTCTTCTGGTTTTCATCACTAGTTGGTCAGAAAACAGCAACATGTCACTTTTAGTGTTCTCAGGGCCCGAAAAGCATTTTGACAGCATGTTGTCACTTAGGCTGTTACTTTTCACCAGAAGCACTCAGAAACAAGTTTCCAAGCCAGAAACATGTACTTTGCTGAAGTTTATAGTAGCAAGGCAGTTTCTTCTGGTTTTCATCACTAGTTGGTCAGAAAACAGCAACATGTCACTTTTAGTGTTTTCAGGGCCCGAAAAGCATTTTGACAGCATGTTGTCACTTAGGTTGTTACTTTTGTCCAGAAGCACTCAGAAACAAGTTTCCAAGCCAGAAACATGTACTTTGCTGAAGTCTATAGTAGCAAGGCAGTTTCTTCTGGTTTTCATCACTAGTTGGTCAGAAAACAGCAACATGTCACTTTTAGTGTTTTCAGGGCCCGAAAAGCATTTTGACAGCATGTTGTCACTTAGGCTGTTACTTTTCACCAGAAGCACTCAGAAACAAGTTTCCAAGCCAGAAACATGTACTTTGCTGAAGTCTATAGTAGCAAGGCAGTTTCTTCTGGTTTTCATCACTAGTTGGTCAGAAAACAGCAACATGTCACTTTTAGTGTTCTCAGGGCCCGAGAAGCATTTTGACAGCATGTTGTCACTTAGGCTGTTACTTTTCACCAGAAGCACTCAAAAACGAGTTTCCAAGCCAGAAACATGTACTTTGCTGAAGTCTATAGTAGCAAGGCAGTTTCTTCTGGTTTTCATCACTAGTTGGTCAGAAAACAGCAACATGTCACTTTTAGTGTTTTCAGGGCCCGAAAAGCATTTTGACAGCATGTTGTCACTTAGGCTGTTACTTTTGTCCAGAAGCACTCAGAAACAAGTTTCCAAGCCAGAAACATGTACTTTGCTGAAGTCTATAGTAGCAAGGCAGTTTCTTCTGGTTTTCATCACTAGTTGGTCAGAAAACAGCAACATGTCACTGTTAGTGTTCTCAGGGCCCGAGAAGCATTTTGACAGCATGTTGTCACTTAGGCTGTTACTTTTCACCAGAAGCACTCAAAACGAGTTTCCAAGCCAGAAACATGTACTTTGCTGAAGTCTATAGTAGCAAGGCAGTTTCTTCTGGTTTTCATCACTAGTTGGTCAGAAAACAGCAACATGTCACTTTTAGTGTTCTCAGGGCCCGAGAAGCATTTTGACAGCATGTTGTCACTGAGGCTGTTACTTTTGTCCAGAAGCACTCAGAAACAAGTTTCCAAGCCAGAAACATGTACTTTGCTGAAGTCTATAGTAGCAAGGCAGTTTCTTCTGGTTTTCATCACTAGTTGGTCAGAAAACAGCAACATGTCACTTTTAGTGTTCTCAGGGCCCGAAAAGCATTTTGACAGCATGTTGTCACTTAGGCTGTTACTTTTCACCAGAAGCACTCAGAAACAAGTTTCCAAGCCAGAAACATGTACTTTGCTGAAGTTTATAGTAGCAAGGCAGTTTCTTCTGGTTTTCATCACTAGTTGGTCAGAAACAGCAACATGTCACTTTTAGTGTTTTCAGGGCCCGAAAAGCATTTTGACAGCATGTTGTCACTTAGGTTGTTACTTTTGTCCAGAAGCACTCAGAAACAAGTTTCCAAGCCAGAAACATGTACTTTGCTGAAGTCTATAGTAGCAAGGCAGTTTCTTCTGGTTTTCATCACTAGTTGGTCAGAAAACAGCAACATGTCACTTTTAGTGTTTTCAGGGCCCGAAAAGCATTTTGACAGCATGTTGTCACTTAGGCTGTTACTTTTGTCCAGAAGCACTCAGAAACAAGTTTTCCAAGCCAGAAACATGTACTTTGCTGAAGTCTATAGTAGCAAGGCAGTTTCTTCTGGTTTTCATCACTAGTTGGTCAGAAAACAGCAACATGTCACTTTTAGTGTTCTCAGGGCCCGAAAAGCATTTTGACAGCATGTTGTCACTTAGGCTGTTACTTTTCACCAGAAGCACTCAGAAACAAGTTTCCAAGCCAGAAACATGTACTTTGCTGAAGTTTATAGTAGCAAGGCAGTTTCTTCTGGTTTTCATCACTAGTTGGTCAGAAAACAGCAACATGTCACTTTTAGTGTTTTCAGGGCCCGAAAAGCATTTTGACAGCATGTTGTCACTTAGGTTGTTACTTTTGTCCAGAAGCACTCAGAAACAAGTTTCCAAGCCAGAAACATGTACTTTGCTGAAGTCTATAGTAGCAAGGCAGTTTCTTCTGGTTTTCATCACTAGTTGGTCAGAAAACAGCAACATGTCACTTTTAGTGTTTTCAGGGCCCCGAAAAGCATTTTGACAGCATGTTGTCACTTAGGCTGTTACTTTTGTCCAGAAGCACTCAGAAACAAGTTTCCAAGCCAGAAACATGTACTTTGCTGAAGTCTATAGTAGCAAGGCAGTTTCTTCTGGTTTTCATCACTAGTTGGGTCAGAAAACAGCAACATGTCACTTTTAGTGTTTTCAGGGCCCGAAAAGCATTTTGACAGCATGTTGTCACTTAGGCTGTTACCTTTTGTCCAGAAGCACTCAGAAACAAGTTTCCAAGCCAGAAACATGTACTTTGCTGAAGTCTATAGTAGCAAGGCAGTTTCTTCTGGTTTTCATCACTAGTTGGCTCAGAAAACAGCAACATGTCACTTTTAGTGTTTCAGGGCCCGAGAAGCATTTTGACAGCATGTTGTCACTTAGGCTGTTACTTTTCACCAGAAGCACTCAAAAACGAGTTTCCAAGCCAGAAACATGTACTTTGCTGAAGTCTATAGTAGCAAGGCAGTTTCTTCTGGTTTTCATCACTAGTTGGTCAGAAAACAGCAACATGTCACTTTTAGTGTTTTCAGGGCCCGAAAAGCATTTTGACAGCATGTTGTCACTTAGGCTGTTACTTTTGTCCAGAAGCACTCAGAAACAAGTTTCCAAGCCAGAAACATGTACTTTGCTGAAGTCTATAGTAGCAAGGCAGTTTCTTCTGGTTTTCATCACTAGTTGGTCAGAAAACAGCAACATGTCACTTTTAGTGTTCTCAGGGCCCGAGAAGCATTTTGACAGCATGTTGTCACTTAGGCTGTTACTTTTCACCAGAAGCACTCAAAAACGAGTTTCCAAGCCAGAAACATGTACTTTGCTGAAGTCTATAGTAGCAAGGCAGTTTCTTCTGGTTTTCATCACTAGTTGGTCAGAAAACAGCAACATGTCACTTTTAGTGTTTTCAGGGCCCGAGAAGCATTTTGACAGCATGTTGTCACTGAGGCTGTTACTTTTGTCCAGAAGCACTCAGAAACAAGTTTCCAAGCCAGAAACATGTACTTTGCTGAAGTCTATAGTAGCAAGGCAGTTTCTTGTGGTTTTCATCACTAGTTGGTCAGAAAACAGCAACATGTCACTTTTAGTGTTTTCAGGGCCCGAAAAGCATTTTGACAGCATGTTGTCACTTAGGCTGTTACTTTTGTCCAGAAGCACTCAGAAACAAGTTTCCAAGCCAGAAACATGTACTTTGCTGAAGTCTATAGTAGCAAGGCAGTTTCTTCTGGTTTTCATCACTAGTTGGTCAGAAAACAGCAACATGTCACTTTTAGTGTTCTCAGGGCCCGAGAAGCATTTTGACAGCATGTTGTCACTTAGGCTGTTACTTTTCACCAGAAGCACTCAAAAACGAGTTTCCAAGCCAGAAACATGTACTTTGCTGAAGTCTATAGTAGCAAGGCAGTTTCTTCTGGTTTTCATCACTAGTTGGTCAGAAAACAGCAACATGTCACTTTTAGTGTTCTCAGGGCCCGAGAAGCATTTTGACAGCATGTTGTCACTGAGGCTGTTACTTTTGTCCAGAAGCACTCAGAAACAAGTTTCCAAGCCAGAAACATGTACTTTGCTGAAGTCTATAGTAGCAAGGCAGTTTCTTCTGGTTTTCATCACTAGTTGGTCAGAAAACAGCAACATGTCACTTTTAGTGTTCTCAGGGCCCGAAAAGCATTTTGACAGCATGTTGTCACTTAGGCTGTTACTTTTCACCAGAAGCACTCAGAAACAAGTTTCCAAGCCAGAAACATGTACTTTGCTGAAGTTTATAGTAGCAAGGCAGTTTCTTCTGGTTTTCATCACTAGTTGGTCAGAAAACAGCAACATGTCACTTTTAGTGTTTTCAGGGCCCGAAAAGCATTTTGACAGCATGTTGTCACTTAGGTTGTTACTTTTGTCCAGAAGCACTCAGAAACAAGTTTCCAAGCCAGAAACATGTACTTTGCTGAAGTCTATAGTAGCAAGGCAGTTTCTTCTGGTTTTCATCACTAGTTGGTCAGAAAACAGCAACATGTCACTTTTAGTGTTTTCAGGGCCCGAAAAGCATTTTGACAGCATGTTGTCACTTAGGCTGTTACTTTTCACCAGAAGCACTCAGAAACAAGTTTCCAAGCCAGAAACATGTACTTTGCTGAAGTCTATAGTAGCAAGGCAGTTTCTTCTGGTTTTCATCACTAGTTGGTCAGAAAACAGCAACATGTCACTTTTAGTGTTCTCAGGGCCCGAGAAGCATTTTGACAGCATGTTGTCACTGAGGCTGTTACTTTTGTCCAGAAGCACTCAGAAACAAGTTTCCAAGCCAGAAACATGTACTTTGCTGAAGTCTATAGTAGCAAGGCAGTTTCTTCTGGTTTTCATCACTAGTTGGTCAGAAAACAGCAACATGTCACTTTTAGTGTTCTCAGGGCCCGAAAAGCATTTTGACAGCATGTTGTCACTTAGGCTGTTACTTTTCACCAGAAGCACTCAGAAACAAGTTTCCAAGCCAGAAACATGTACTTTGCTGAAGTTTATAGTAGCAAGGCAGTTTCTTCTGGTTTTCATCACTAGTTGGTCAGAAAACAGCAACATGTCACTTTTAGTGTTTTCAGGGCCCGAAAAGCATTTTGACAGCATGTTGTCACTTAGGTTGTTACTTTTGTCCAGAAGCACTCAGAAACAAGTTTCCAAGCCAGAAACATGTACTTTGCTGAAGTCTATAGTAGCAAGGCAGTTTCTTCTGGTTTTCATCACTAGTTGGTCAGAAAACAGCAACATGTCACTTTTAGTGTTTTCAGGGCCCGAAAAGCATTTTGACAGCATGTTGTCACTTAGGCTGTTACTTTTGTCCAGAAGCACTCAGAAACAAGTTTCCAAGCCAGAAACATGTACTTTGCTGAAGTCTATAGTAGCAAGGCAGTTTCTTCTGGTTTTCATCACTAGTTGGTCAGAAAACAGCAACATGTCACTTTTAGTGTTCTCAGGGCCCGAAAAGCATTTTGACAGCATGTTGTCACTTAGGCTGTTACTTTTCACCAGAAGCACTCAGAAACAAGTTTCCAAGCCAGAAACATGTACTTTGCTGAAGTTTATAGTAGCAAGGCAGTTTCTTCTGGTTTTCATCACTAGTTGGTCAGAAAACAGCAACATGTCACTTTTAGTGTTTTCAGGGCCCGAAAAGCATTTTGACAGCATGTTGTCACTTAGGTTGTTACTTTTGTCCAGAAGCACTCAGAAACAAGTTTCCAAGCCAGAAACATGTACTTTGCTGAAGTCTATAGTAGCAAGGCAGTTTCTTCTGGTTTTCATCACTAGTTGGTCAGAAAACAGCAACATGTCACTTTTAGTGTTTTCAGGGCCCGAAAAGCATTTTGACAGCATGTTGTCACTTAGGCTGTTACTTTTGTCCAGAAGCACTCAGAAACAAGTTTCCAAGCCAGAAACATGTACTTTGCTGAAGTCTATAGTAGCAAGGCAGTTTCTTCTGGTTTTCATCACTAGTTGGTCAGAAAACAGCAACATGTCACTTTTAGTGTTTTCAGGGCCCGAAAAGCATTTTGACAGCATGTTGTCACTTAGGCTGTTACTTTTGTCCAGAAGCACTCAGAAACAAGTTTCCAAGCCAGAAACATGTACTTTGCTGAAGTCTATAGTAGCAAGGCAGTTTCTTCTGGTTTTCATCACTAGTTGGTCAGAAAACAGCAACATGTCACTTTTAGTGTTCTCAGGGCCCGAGAAGCATTTTGACAGCATGTTGTCACTTAGGCTGTTACTTTTCACCAGAAGCACTCAAAAACGAGTTTCCAAGCCAGAAACATGTACTTTGCTGAAGTCTATAGTAGCAAGGCAGTTTCTTCTGGTTTTCATCACTAGTTGGTCAGAAAACAGCAACATGTCACTTTTAGTGTTTTCAGGGCCCGAAAAGCATTTTGACAGCATGTTGTCACTTAGGCTGTTACTTTTGTCCAGAAGCACTCAGAAACAAGTTTCCAAGCCAGAAACATGTACTTTGCTGAAGTCTATAGTAGCAAGGCAGTTTCTTCTGGTTTTCATCACTAGTTGGTCAGAAAACAGCAACATGTCACTTTTAGTGTTCTCAGGGCCCGAGAAGCATTTTGACAGCATGTTGTCACTTAGGCTGTTACTTTTCACCAGAAGCACTCAAAAACGAGTTTCCAAGCCAGAAACATGTACTTTGCTGAAGTCTATAGTAGCAAGGCAGTTTCTTCTGGTTTTCATCACTAGTTGGTCAGAAAACAGCAACATGTCACTTTTAGTGTTTTCAGGGCCCGAGAAGCATTTTGACAGCATGTTGTCACTGAGGCTGTTACTTTTGTCCAGAAGCACTCAGAAACAAGTTTCCAAGCCAGAAACATGTACTTTGCTGAAGTCTATAGTAGCAAGGCAGTTTCTTGTGGTTTTCATCACTAGTTGGTCAGAAAACAGCAACATGTCACTTTTAGTGTTTTCAGGGCCCGAAAAGCATTTTGACAGCATGTTGTCACTGAGGCTGTTACTTTTGTCCAGAAGCACTCAGAAACAAGTTTCCAAGCCAGAAACATGTACATTGCTGAAGTCTATAGTAGCAAGGCAGTTTCTTCTGGTTTTCATCACTAGTTGGTCAGAAAACAGCAACATGTCACTTTTAGTGTTTTCAGGGCCCGAAAAGCATTTTGACAGCATGTTGTCACTTAGGCTGTTACTTTTGTCCAGAAGCACTCAGAAACAAGTTTCCAAGCCAGAAACATGTACATTGCTGAAGTCTATAGTAGCAAGGCAGTTTCTTCTGGTTTTCATCACTAGTTGGTCAGAAAACAGCAACATGTCACTTTTAGTGTTTTCAGGGCCCGAAAAGCATTTTGACAGCATGTTGTCACTGAGGCTGTTACTTTTGTCCAGAAGCACTCAGAAACAAGTTTCCAAGCCAGAAACATGTACTTTGCTGAAGTCTATAGTAGCAAGGCAGTTTCTTCTGGTTTTCATCACTAGTTGGTCAGAAAACAGCAACATGTCACTTTTAGTGTTTTCAGGGCCCGAAAAGCATTTTGACAGCATGTTGTCACTTAGGCTGTTACTTTTGTCCAGAAGCACTCAGAAACAAGTTTCCAAGCCAGAAACATGTACTTTGCTGAAGTCTATAGTAGCAAGGCAGTTTCTTCTGGTTTTCATCACTAGTTGGTCAGAAAACAGCAACATGTCACTTTTAGTGTTCTCAGGGCCCGAGAAGCATTTTGACAGCATGTTGTCACTTAGGCTGTTACTTTTCACCAGAAGCACTCAAAAACGAGTTTCCAAGCCAGAAACATGTACTTTGCTGAAGTCTATAGTAGCAAGGCAGTTTCTTCTGGTTTTCATCACTAGTTGGTCAGAAAACAGCAACATGTCACTTTTAGTGTTCTCAGGGCCCGAGAAGCATTTTGACAGCATGTTGTCACTGAGGCTGTTACTTTTGTCCAGAAGCACTCAGAAACAAGTTTCCAAGCCAGAAACATGTACTTTGCTGAAGTCTATAGTAGCAAGGCAGTTTCTTCTGGTTTTCATCACTAGTTGGTCAGAAAACAGCAACATGTCACTTTTAGTGTTCTCAGGGCCCGAAAAGCATTTTGACAGCATGTTGTCACTTAGGCTGTTACTTTTCACCAGAAGCACTCAGAAACAATTTTCCAAGCCAGAAACATGTACTTTGCTGAAGTTTATAGTAGCAAGGCAGTTTCTTCTGGTTTTCATCACTAGTTGGTCAGAAAACAGCAACATGTCACTTTTAGTGTTTTCAGGGCCCGAAAAGCATTTTGACAGCATGTTGTCACTTAGGTTGTTACTTTTGTCCAGAAGCACTCAGAAACAAGTTTCCAAGCCAGAAACATGTACTTGCTGAAGTCTATAGTAGCAAGGCAGTTTCTTCTGGTTTTCATCACTAGTTGGTCAGAAAACAGCAACATGTCACTTTTAGTGTTTTCAGGGCCCGAAAAGCATTTTGAGCATGTTGTCACTTAGGCTGTTACTTTTGTCCAGAAGCACTCAGAAACAAGTTTCCAAGCCAGAAACATGTACTTTGCTGAAGTCTATAGTAGCAAGGCAGTTTCTTCTGGTTTTCATCACTAGTTGGTCAGAAAACAGCAACATGTCACTTTTAGTGTTTTCAGGGCCCGAAAAGCATTTTGACAGCATGTTGTCACTTAGGCTGTTACTTTTGTCCAGAAGCACTCAGAAACAAGTTCCAAGCCAGAAACATGTACTTTGCTGAAGTCTATAGTAGCAAGGCAGTTTCTTCTGGTTTTCATCACTAGTTGGTCAGAAAACAGCAACATGTCACTTTTAGTGTTTTCAGGGCCCGAAAGCATTTTGACAGCATGTTGTCACTTAGGCTGTTACTTTTGTCCAGAAGCACTCAGAAACAAGTTTCCAAGCCAGAAACATGTACTTTGCTGAAGTCTATAGTAGCAAGGCAGTTTCTTCTGGTTTTCATCACTAGTTGGTCAGAAAACAGCAACATGTCACTTTTAGTGTTTTCAGGGCCCGAAAAGCATTTTGACAGCATGTTGTCACTTAGGCTGTTACTTTTGTCCAGAAGCACTCAGAAACAAGTTTCCAAGCCAGAAACATGTACTTTGCTGAAGTCTATAGTAGCAAGGCAGTTTCTTCTGGTTTTCATCACTAGTTGGTCAGAAAACAGCAACATGTCACTTTTAGTGTTTTCAGGGCCCGAAAAGCATTTTGACAGCATGTTGTCACTTAGGCTGTTACTTTTGTCCAGAAGCACTCAGAAACAAGTTTCCAAGCCAGAAACATGTACTTTGCTGAAGTCTATAGTAGCAAGGCAGTTTCTTCTGGTTTTCATCACTAGTTGGTCAGAAAACAGCAACATGTCACTTTTAGTGTTCTCAGGGCCCGAGAAGCATTTTGACAGCATGTTGTCACTGAGGCTGTTACTTTTGTCCAGAAGCACTCAGAAACAAGTTTCCAAGCCAGAAACATGTACTTTGCTGAAGTCTATAGTAGCAAGGCAGTTTCTTCTGGTTTTCATCACTAGTTGGTCAGAAAACAGCAACATGTCACTTTTAGTGTTCTCAGGGCCCGAAAAGCATTTTGACAGCATGTTGTCACTTAGGCTGTTACTTTTCACCAGAAGCACTCAGAAACAAGTTTCCAAGCCAGAAACATGTACTTTGCTGAAGTTTATAGTAGCAAGGCAGTTTCTTCTGGTTTCATCACTAGTTGGTCAGAAAACAGCAACATGTCACTTTTAGTGTTTTCAGGGCCCGAGAAAGCATTTTGACAGCATGTTGTCACTTAGGTTGTTACTTTTGTCCAGAAGCACTCAGAAACAAGTTTCCAAGCCAGAAACATGTACTTTGCTGAAGTCTATAGTAGCAAGGCAGTTTCTTCTGGTTTTCATCACTAGTTGGTCAGAAAACAGCAACATGTCACTTTTAGTGTTTTCAGGGCCCGAAAAGCATTTTGACAGCATGTTGTCACTTAGGCTGTTACTTTTGTCCAGAAGCACTCAGAAACAAGTTTCCAAGCCAGAAACATGTACTTTGCTGAAGTCTATAGTAGCAAGGCAGTTTCTTCTGGTTTTCATCACTAGTTGGTCAGAAAACAGCAACATGTCACTTTTAGTGTTTTCAGGGCCCGAAAAGCATTTTGACAGCATGTTGTCACTTAGGCTGTTACTTTTGTCCAGAAGCACTCAGAAACAAGTTTCCAAGCCAGAAACATGTACTTTGCTGAAGTCTATAGTAGCAAGGCAGTTTCTTCTGGTTTTCATCACTAGTTGGTCAGAAAACAGCAACATGTCACTTTTAGTGTTTTCAGGGCCCGAAAAGCATTTTGACAGCATGTTGTCACTTAGGCTGTTACTTTTGTCCAGAAGCACTCAGAAACAAGTTTCCAAGCCAGAAACATGTACTTTGCTGAAGTCTATAGTAGCAAGGCAGTTTCTTCTGGTTTTCATCACTAGTTGGTCAGAAAACAGCAACATGTCACTTTTAGTGTTTTCAGGGCCCGAAAAGCATTTTGACAGCATGTTGTCACTTAGGCTGTTACTTTTGTCCAGAAGCACTCAGAAACAAGTTTCCAAGCCAGAAACATGTACTTTGCTGAAGTCTATAGTAGCAAGGCAGTTTCTTCTGGTTTTCATCACTAGTTGGTCAGAAAACAGCAACATGTCACTTTTAGTGTTCTCAGGGCCCGAGAAGCATTTTGACAGCATGTTGTCACTGAGGCTGTTACTTTTGTCCAGAAGCACTCAGAAACAAGTTTCCAAGCCAGAAACATGTACTTTGCTGAAGTCTATAGTAGCAAGGCAGTTTCTTCTGGTTTTCATCACTAGTTGGTCAGAAAACAGCAACATGTCACTTTTAGTGTTCTCAGGCCCGAAAAGCATTTTGACAGCATGTTGTCACTTAGGCTGTTACTTTTCACAGAAGCACTCAGAAACAAGTTTCCAAGCAGAAACATGTACTTTGCTGAAGTTTATAGTAGCAAGGCAGTTTCTTCTGGTTTTCATCACTAGTTGGTCAGAAAACAGCAACATGTCACTTTTAGTGTTTTCAGGGCCCGAAAAGCATTTTGACAGCATGTTGTCACTTAGGTTGTTACTTTTGTCCAGAAGCACTCAGAAACAAGTTTCCAAGCCAGAAACATGTACTTTGCTGAAGTCTATAGTAGCAAGGCAGTTTCTTCTGGTTTTCATCACTAGTTGGTCAGAAAACAGCAACATGTCACTTTTAGTGTTTTCAGGGCCCGAAAAGCATTTTGACAGCATGTTGTCACTTAGGCTGTTACTTTTGTCCAGAAGCACTCAGAAACAAGTTTCCAAGCCAGAAACATGTACTTTGCTGAAGTCTATAGTAGCAAGGCAGTTTCTTCTGGTTTTCATCACTAGTTGGTCAGAAAACAGCAACATGTCACTTTTAGTGTTTTCAGGGCCCGAAAAGCATTTTGACAGCATGTTGTCACTTAGGCTGTTACTTTTGTCCAGAAGCACTCAGAAACAAGTTTCCAAGCCAGAAACATGTACTTTGCTGAAGTCTATAGTAGCAAGGCAGTTTCTTCTGGTTTTCATCACTAGTTGGTCAGAAAACAGCAACATGTCACTTTTAGTGTTTTCAGGGCCCGAAAAGCATTTTGACAGCATGTTGTCACTTAGGCTGTTACTTTTGTCCAGAAGCACTCAGAAACAAGTTTCCAAGCCAGAAACATGTACTTTGCTGAAGTCTATAGTAGCAAGGCAGTTTCTTCTGGTTTTCATCACTAGTTGGTCAGAAAACAGCAACATGTCACTTTTAGTGTTTTCAGGGCCCGAAAAGCATTTTGACAGCATGTTGTCACTTAGGCTGTTACTTTTGTCCAGAAGCACTCAGAAACAAGTTTCCAAGCCAGAAACATGTACTTTGCTGAAGTCTATAGTAGCAAGGCAGTTTCTTCTGGTTTTCATCACTAGTTGGTCAGAAAACAGCAACATGTCACTTTTAGTGTTTTCAGGGCCCGAAAAGCATTTTGACAGCATGTTGTCACTGAGGCTGTTACTTTGTCCAGAAGCACTCAGAAACAAGTTTCCAAGCCAGAAACATGTACATTGCTGAAGTCTATAGTAGCAAGGCAGTTTCTTCTGGTTTTCATCACTAGTTGGTCAGAAAACAGCAACATGTCACTTTTAGTGTTTTCAGGGCCCGAAAAGCATTTTGACAGCATGTTGTCACTTAGGCTGTTACTTTTGTCCAGAAGCACTCAGAAACAAGTTTCCAAGCCAGAAACATGTACATTGCTGAAGTCTATAGTAGCAAGGCAGTTTCTTCTGGTTTTCATCACTAGTTGGTCAGAAAACAGCAACATGTCACTTTTAGTGTTTTCAGGGCCCGAAAAGCATTTTGACAGCATGTTGTCACTGAGGCTGTTACTTTTGTCCAGAAGCACTCAGAAACAAGTTTCCAAGCCAGAAACATGTACTTTGCTGAAGTCTATAGTAGCAAGGCAGTTTCTTCTGGTTTTCATCACTAGTTGGTCAGAAAACAGCAACATGTCACTTTTAGTGTTTTCAGGGCCCGAAAAGCATTTTGACAGCATGTTGTCACTTAGGCTGTTACTTTTGTCCAGAAGCACTCAGAAACAAGTTTCCAAGCCAGAAACATGTACTTTGCTGAAGTCTATAGTAGCAAGGCAGTTTCTTCTGGTTTTCATCACTAGTTGGTCAGAAAACAGCAACATGTCACTTTTAGTGTTCTCAGGGCCCGAGAAGCATTTTGACAGCATGTTGTCACTTAGGCTGTTACTTTTCACCAGAAGCACTCAAAACGAGTTTCCAAGCCAGAAACATGTACTTTGCTGAAGTCTATAGTAGCAAGGCAGTTTCTTCTGGTTTTCATCACTAGTTGGTCAGAAAACAGCAACATGTCACTTTTAGTGTTCTCAGGGCCCGAGAAGCATTTTGACAGCATGTTGTCACTGAGGCTGTTACTTTTGTCCAGAAGCACTCAGAAACAAGTTTCCAAGCCAGAAACATGTACTTTGCTGAAGTCTATAGTAGCAAGGCAGTTTCTTCTGGTTTTCATCACTAGTTGGTCAGAAAACAGCAACATGTCACTTTTAGTGTTCTCAGGGCCCGAAAAGCATTTTGACAGCATGTTGTCACTTAGGCTGTTACTTTTCACCAGAAGCACTCAGAAACAATTTTCCAAGCCAGAAACATGTACTTTGCTGAAGTTTATAGTAGCAAGGCAGTTTCTTCTGGTTTTCATCACTAGTTGGTCAGAAAACAGCAACATGTCACTTTTAGTGTTTTCAGGGCCCGAAAAGCATTTTGACAGCATGTTGTCACTTAGGTTGTTACTTTTGTCCAGAAGCACTCAGAAACAAGTTTCCAAGCCAGAAACATGTACTTTGCTGAAGTCTATAGTAGCAAGGCAGTTTCTTCTGGTTTTCATCACTAGTTGGTCAGAAAACAGCAACATGTCACTTTTAGTGTTTTCAGGGCCCGAAAAGCATTTTGACAGCATGTTGTCACTTAGGCTGTTACTTTTGTCCAGAAGCACTCAGAAACAAGTTTCCAAGCCAGAAACATGTACTTTGCTGAAGTCTATAGTAGCAAGGCAGTTTCTTCTGGTTTTCATCACTAGTTGGTCAGAAAACAGCAACATGTCACTTTTAGTGTTTTCAGGGCCCGAAAAGCATTTTGACAGCATGTTGTCACTTAGGCTGTTACTTTTGTCCAGAAGCACTCAGAAACAAGTTTCCAAGCCAGAAACATGTACTTTGCTGAAGTCTATAGTAGCAAGGCAGTTTCTTCTGGTTTTCATCACTAGTTGGTCAGAAAACAGCAACATGTCACTTTTAGTGTTTTCAGGGCCCGAAAAGCATTTTGACAGCATGTTGTCACTTAGGCTGTTACTTTTGTCCAGAAGCACTCAGAAACAAGTTTCCAAGCCAGAAACATGTACTTTGCTGAAGTCTATAGTAGCAAGGCAGTTTCTTCTGGTTTTCATCACTAGTTGGTCAGAAAACAGCAACATGTCACTTTTAGTGTTTTCAGGGCCCGAAAAGCATTTTGACAGCATGTTGTCACTTAGGCTGTTACTTTTGTCCAGAAGCACTCAGAAACAAGTTTCCAAGCCAGAAACATGTACTTTGCTGAAGTCTATAGTAGCAAGGCAGTTTCTTCTGGTTTTCATCACTAGTTGGTCAGAAAACAGCAACATGTCACTTTTAGTGTTTTCAGGGCCCGAAAAGCATTTTGACAGCATGTTGTCACTTAGGCTGTTACTTTTGTCCAGAAGCACTCAGAAACAAGTTTCCAAGCCAGAAACATGTACTTTGCTGAAGTCTATAGTAGCAAGGCAGTTTCTTCTGGTTTTCATCACTAGTTGGTCAGAAAACAGCAACATGTCACTTTTAGTGTTCTCAGGGCCCGAGAAGCATTTTGACAGCATGTTGTCACTGAGGCTGTTACTTTTGTCCAGAAGCACTCAGAAACAAGTTTCCAAGCCAGAAACATGTACTTTGCTGAAGTCTATAGTAGCAAGGCAGTTTCTTCTGGTTTTCATCACTAGTTGGTCAGAAAACAGCAACATGTCACTTTTAGTGTTCTCAGGGCCCGAAAAGCATTTTGACAGCATGTTGTCACTTAAGGCTGTTACTTTTCACCAGAAGCACTCAGAAACAAGTTTCCAAGCCAGAAACATGTACTTTGCTGAAGTTTATAGTAGCAAGGCAGTTTCTTCTGGTTTTCATCACTAGTTGGTCAGAAAACAGCAACATGTCACTTTTAGTGTTTTCAGGGCCCGAAAAGCATTTTGACAGCATGTTGTCACTTAGGTTGTTACTTTTGTCCAGAAGCACTCAGAAACAAGTTTCAAGCCAGAAACATGTACTTTGCTGAAGTCTATAGTAGCAAGGCAGTTTCTTCTGGTTTTCATCACTAGTTGGTCAGAAAACAGCAACATGTCACTTTTAGTGTTTTCAGGGCCCGAAAAGCATTTTGACAGCATGTTGTCACTTAGGCTGTTACTTTTGTCCAGAAGCACTCAGAAACAAGTTTCCAAGCCAGAAACATGTACTTTGCTGAAGTCTATAGTAGCAAGGCAGTTTCTTCTGGTTTTCATCACTAGTTGGTCAGAAAACAGCAACATGTCACTTTTAGTGTTTTCAGGGCCCGAAAAGCATTTTGACAGCATGTTGTCACTTAGGCTGTTACTTTTGTCCAGAAGCACTCAGAAACAAGTTTCCAAGCCAGAAACATGTACTTTGCTGAAGTCTATAGTAGCAAGGCAGTTTCTTCTGGTTTTCATCACTAGTTGGTCAGAAAACAGCAACATGTCACTTTTAGTGTTTTCAGGGCCCGAAAAGCATTTTGACAGCATGTTGTCACTTAGGCTGTTACTTTTGTCCAGAAGCACTCAGAAACAAGTTTCCAAGCCAGAAACATGTACTTTGCTGAAGTCTATAGTAGCAAGGCAGTTTCTTCTGGTTTTCATCACTAGTTGGTCAGAAAACAGCAACATGTCACTTTTAGTGTTTTCAGGGCCCGAAAAGCATTTTGACAGCATGTTGTCACTTAGGCTGTTACTTTTGTCCAGAAGCACTCAGAAACAAGTTTCCAAGCCAGAAACATGTACTTTGCTGAAGTCTATAGTAGCAAGGCAGTTTCTTCTGGTTTTCATCACTAGTTGGTCAGAAAACAGCAACATGTCACTTTAGTGTTCTCAGGGCCCGAGAAGCATTTTGACAGCATGTTGTCACTTAGGCTGTTACTTTTGTCCAGAAGCACTCAGAAACAAGTTTCCAAGCCAGAAACATGTACTTTGCTGAAGTCTATAGTAGCAAGGCAGTTTCTTCTGGTTTTCATCACTAGTTGGTCAGAAAACAGCAACATGTCACTTTTAGTGTTCTCAGGGCCCGAAAAGCATTTTGACAGCATGTTGTCACTTAGGCTGTTACTTTTCACCAGAAGCACTCAGAAACAAGTTTCCAAGCCAGAAACATGTACTTTGCTGAAGTTTATAGTAGCAAGGCAGTTTCTTCTGGTTTTCATCACTAGTTGGTCAGAAAACAGCAACATGTCACTTTTAGTGTTTTCAGGGCCCGAAAAGCATTTTGACAGCATGTTGTCACTTAGGTTGTTACTTTTGTCCAGAAGCACTCAGAAACAAGTTTCCAAGCCAGAAACATGTACTTTGCTGAAGTCTATAGTAGCAAGGCAGTTTCTTCTGGTTTTCATCACTAGTTGGTCAGAAAACAGCAACATGTCACTTTAGTGTTTTCAGGGCCCGAAAAGCATTTTGACAGCATGTTGTCACTTAGGCTGTTACTTTTGTCCAGAAGCACTCAGAAACAAGTTTCCAAGCCAGAAACATGTACTTTGCTGAAGTCTATAGTAGCAAGGCAGTTTCTTCTGGTTTTCATCACTAGTTGGTCAGAAAACAGCAACATGTCACTTTTAGTGTTTTCAGGGCCCGAAAAGCATTTTGACAGCATGTTGTCACTTAGGCTGTTACTTTTGTCCAGAAGCACTCAGAAACAAGTTTCCAAGCCAGAAACATGTACTTTGCTGAAGTCTATAGTAGCAAGGCAGTTTCTTCTGGTTTTCATCACTAGTTGGTCAGAAAACAGCAACATGTCACTTTTAGTGTTTTCAGGGCCCGAAAAGCATTTTGACAGCATGTTGTCACTTAGGCTGTTACTTTTGTCCAGAAGCACTCAGAAACAAGTTTCCAAGCCAGAAACATGTACTTTGCTGAAGTCTATAGTAGCAAGGCAGTTTCTTCTGGTTTTCATCACTAGTTGGTCAGAAAACAGCAACATGTCACTTTTAGTGTTTTCAGGGCCCGAAAAGCATTTGACAGCATGTTGTCACTTAGGCTGTTACTTTTGTCCAGAAGCACTCAGAAACAAGTTTCCAAGCCAGAAACATGTACTTTGCTGAAGTCTATAGTAGCAAGGCAGTTTCTTCTGGTTTTCATCACTAGTTGGTCAGAAAACAGCAACATGTCACTTTTAGTGTTTTCAGGGCCCGAAAAGCATTTTGACAGCATGTTGTCACTTAGGCTGTTACTTTTGTCCAGAAGCACTCAGAAACAAGTTTCCAAGCCAGAAACATGTACTTTGCTGAAGTCTATAGTAGCAAGGCAGTTTCTTCTGGTTTTCATCACTAGTTGGTCAGAAAACAGCAACATGTCACTTTTAGTGTTCTCAGGGCCCGAGAAGCATTTTGACAGCATGTTGTCACTTAGGCTGTTACTTTTCACCAGAAGCACTCAAAAACGAGTTTCCAAGCCAGAAACATGTACTTTGCTGAAGTCTATAGTAGCAAGGCAGTTTCTTCTGGTTTTCATCACTAGTTGGTCAGAAAACAGCAACATGTCACTTTTAGTGTTCTCAGGGCCCGAAAGCATTTTGACAGCATGTTGTCACTGAGGCTGTTACTTTTGTCCAGAAGCACTCAGAAACAAGTTTCCAAGCCAGAAACATGTACTTTGCTGAAGTCTATAGTAGCAAGGCAGTTTCTTCTGGTTTTCATCACTAGTTGGTCAGAAAACAGCAACATGTCACTTTTAGTGTTTTCAGGGCCCGAAAAGCATTTTGACAGCATGTTGTCACTTAGGCTGTTACTTTTGTCCAGAAGCACTCAGAAACAAGTTTCCAAGCCAGAAACATGTACTTTGCTGAAGTCTATAGTAGCAAGGCAGTTTCTTCTGGTTTTCATCACTAGTTGGTCAGAAAACAGCAACATGTCACTTTTAGTGTTTTCAGGGCCCGAAAAGCATTTTGACAGCATGTTGTCACTTAGGCTGTTACTTTTGTCCAGAAGCACTCAGAAACAAGTTTCCAAGCCAGAAACATGTACTTTGCTGAAGTCTATAGTAGCAAGGCAGTTTCTTCTGGTTTTCATCACTAGTTGGTCAGAAAACAGCAACATGTCACTTTTAGTGTTTTCAGGGCCCGAAAAGCATTTTGACAGCATGTTGTCACTTAGGCTGTTACTTTTGTCCAGAAGCACTCAGAAACAAGTTTCCAAGCCAGAAACATGTACTTTGCTGAAGTCTATAGTAGCAAGGCAGTTTCTTCTGGTTTTCATCACTAGTTGGTCAGAAAACAGCAACATGTCACTTTTAGTGTTTTCAGGGCCCGAAAAGCATTTTGACAGCATGTTGTCACTTAGGCTGTTACTTTTGTCCAGAAGCACTCAGAAACAAGTTTCCAAGCCAGAAACATGTACTTTGCTGAAGTCTATAGTAGCAAGGCAGTTTCTTCTGGTTTTCATCACTAGTTGGTCAGAAAACAGCAACATGTCACTTTTAGTGTTTTCAGGGCCCGAAAAGCATTTTGACAGCATGTTGTCACTTAGGCTGTTACTTTTGTCCAGAAGCACTCAGAAACAAGTTTCCAAGCCAGAAACATGTACTTTGCTGAAGTCTATAGTAGCAAGGCAGTTTCTTCTGGTTTTCATCACTAGTTGGTCAGAAAACAGCAACATGTCACTTTTAGTGTTTTCAGGGCCCGAAAAGCATTTTGACAGCATGTTGTCACTTAGGCTGTTACTTTTGTCCAGAAGCACTCAGAAACAAGTTTCCAAGCCAGAAACATGTACTTTGCTGAAGTCTATAGTAGCAAGGCAGTTTCTTCTGGTTTTCATCACTAGTTGGTCAGAAAACAGCAACATGTCACTTTTAGTGTTCTCAGGGCCCGAGAAGCATTTTGACAGCATGTTGTCACTTAGGCTGTTACTTTTCACCAGAAGCACTCAAAAACGAGTTTCCAAGCCAGAAACATGTACTTTGCTGAAGTCTATAGTAGCAAGGCAGTTTCTTCTGGTTTTCATCACTAGTTGGTCAGAAAACAGCAACATGTCACTTTTAGTGTTCTCAGGGCCCGAGAAGCATTTTGACAGCATGTTGTCACTGAGGCTGTTACTTTGTCCAGAAGCACTCAGAAACAAGTTTCCAAGCCAGAAACATGTACTTTGCTGAAGTCTATAGTAGCAAGGCAGTTTCTTCTGGTTTTCATCACTAGTTGGTCAGAAAACAGCAACATGTCACTTTTAGTGTTCTCAGGGCCCGAAAAGCATTTTGACAGCATGTTGTCACTTAGGCTGTTACTTTTCACCAGAAGCACTCAGAAACAAGTTTCCAAGCCAGAAACATGTACTTTGCTGAAGTTTATAGTAGCAAGGCAGTTTCTTCTGGTTTTCATCACTAGTTGGTCAGAAAACAGCAACATGTCACTTTTAGTGTTTTCAGGGCCCGAAAAGCATTTTGACAGCATGTTGTCACTTAGGTTGTTACTTTTGTCCAGAAGCACTCAGAAACAAGTTTCCAAGCCAGAAACATGTACTTTGCTGAAGTCTATAGTAGCAAGGCAGTTTCTTCTGGTTTTCATCACTAGTTGGTCAGAAAACAGCAACATGTCACTTTTAGTGTTTTCAGGGCCCGAAAAGCATTTTGACAGCATGTTGTCACTTAGGCTGTTACTTTTCACCAGAAGCACTCAGAAACAAGTTTCCAAGCCAGAAACATGTACTTTGCTGAAGTCTATAGTAGCAAGGCAGTTTCTTCTGGTTTTCATCACTAGTTGGTCAGAAAACAGCAACATGTCACTTTTAGTGTTCTCAGGGCCCGAGAAGCATTTTGACAGCATGTTGTCACTTAGGCTGTTACTTTTCACCAGAAGCACTCAAAAACGAGTTTCCAAGCCAGAAACATGTACTTTGCTGAAGTCTATAGTAGCAAGGCAGTTTCTTCTGGTTTTCATCACTAGTTGGTCAGAAAACAGCAACATGTCACTTTTAGTGTTTTCAGGGCCCGAAAAGCATTTTGACAGCATGTTGTCACTTAGGCTGTTACTTTTGTCCAGAAGCACTCAGAAACAAGTTTCCAAGCCAGAAACATGTACTTTGCTGAAGTCTATAGTAGCAAGGCAGTTTCTTCTGGTTTTCATCACTAGTTGGTCAGAAAACAGCAACATGTCACTGTTAGTGTTCTCAGGGCCCGAGAAGCATTTTGACAGCATGTTGTCACTTAGGCTGTTACTTTTCACCAGAAGCACTCAAAAACGAGTTTCCAAGCCAGAAACATGTACTTTGCTGAAGTCTATAGTAGCAAGGCAGTTTCTTCTGGTTTTCATCACTAGTTGGTCAGAAAACAGCAACATGTCACTTTTAGTGTTCTCAGGGCCCGAGAAGCATTTTGACAGCATGTTGTCACTGAGGCTGTTACTTTTGTCCAGAAGCACTCAGAAACAAGTTTCCAAGCCAGAAACATGTACTTTGCTGAAGTCTATAGTAGCAAGGCAGTTTCTTCTGGTTTTCATCACTAGTTGGTCAGAAAACAGCAACATGTCACTTTTAGTGTTCTCAGGGCCCGAAAAGCATTTTGACAGCATGTTGTCACTTAGGCTGTTACTTTTCACCAGAAGCACTCAGAAACAAGTTTCCAAGCCAGAAACATGTACTTTGCTGAAGTTTATAGTAGCAAGGCAGTTTCTTCTGGTTTTCATCACTAGTTGGTCAGAAAACAGCAACATGTCACTTTTAGTGTTTTCAGGGCCCGAAAAGCATTTTGACAGCATGTTGTCACTTAGGTTGTTACTTTTGTCCAGAAGCACTCAGAAACAAGTTTCCAAGCCAGAAACATGTACTTTGCTGAAGTCTATAGTAGCAAGGCAGTTTCTTCTGGTTTTCATCACTAGTTGGTCAGAAAACAGCAACATGTCACTTTTAGTGTTTTCAGGGCCCGAAAAGCATTTTGACAGCATGTTGTCACTTAGGCTGTTACTTTTGTCCAGAAGCACTCAGAAACAAGTTTCCAAGCCAGAAACATGTACTTTGCTGAAGTCTATAGTAGCAAGGCAGTTTCTTCTGGTTTTCATCACTAGTTGGTCAGAAAACAGCAACATGTCACTTTTAGTGTTTTCAGGGCCCGAAAAGCATTTTGACAGCATGTTGTCACTTAGGCTGTTACTTTTGTCCAGAAGCACTCAGAAACAAGTTTCCAAGCCAGAAACATGTACTTTGCTGAAGTCTATAGTAGCAAGGCAGTTTCTTCTGGTTTTCATCACTAGTTGGTCAGAAAACAGCAACATGTCACTTTTAGTGTTCTCAGGGCCCGAGAAGCATTTTGACAGCATGTTGTCACTTAGGCTGTTACTTTTCACCAGAAGCACTCAAAAACGAGTTTCCAAGCCAGAAACATGTACTTTGCTGAAGTCTATAGTAGCAAGGCAGTTTCTTCTGGTTTTCATCACTAGTTGGTCAGAAAACAGCAACATGTCACTTTTAGTGTTTTCAGGGCCCGAAAAGCATTTTGACAGCATGTTGTCACTTAGGCTGTTACTTTTGTCCAGAAGCACTCAGAAACAAGTTTCCAAGCCAGAAACATGTACTTTGCTGAAGTCTATAGTAGCAAGGCAGTTTCTTCTGGTTTTCATCACTAGTTGGTCAGAAAACAGCAACATGTCACTTTTAGTGTTCTCAGGGCCCGAGAAGCATTTTGACAGCATGTTGTCACTTAGGCTGTTACTTTTCACCAGAAGCACTCAAAAACGAGTTTCCAAGCCAGAAACATGTACTTTGCTGAAGTCTATAGTAGCAAGGCAGTTTCTTCTGGTTTTCATCACTAGTTGGTCAGAAAACAGCAACATGTCACTTTTAGTGTTTTCAGGGCCCGAGAAGCATTTTGACAGCATGTTGTCACTGAGGCTGTTACTTTTGTCCAGAAGCACTCAGAAACAAGTTTCCAAGCCAGAAACATGTACTTTGCTGAAGTCTATAGTAGCAAGGCAGTTTCTTGTGGTTTTCATCACTAGTTGGTCAGAAAACAGCAACATGTCACTTTTAGTGTTTTCAGGGCCCGAAAAGCATTTTGACAGCATGTTGTCACTGAGGCTGTTACTTTTGTCCAGAAGCACTCAGAAACAAGTTTCCAAGCCAGAAACATGTACATTGCTGAAGTCTATAGTAGCAAGGCAGTTTCTTCTGGTTTTCATCACTAGTTGGTCAGAAAACAGCAACATGTCACTTTTAGTGTTTTCAGGGCCCGAAAAGCATTTTGACAGCATGTTGTCACTTAGGCTGTTACTTTTGTCCAGAAGCACTCAGAAACAAGTTTCCAAGCCAGAAACATGTACATTGCTGAAGTCTATAGTAGCAAGGCAGTTTCTTGTGGTTTTCATCACTAGTTGGTCAGAAAACAGCAACATGTCACTTTTAGTGTTTTCAGGGCCCGAAAAGCATTTTGACAGCATGTTGTCACTGAGGCTGTTACTTTTGTCCAGAAGCACTCAGAAACAAGTTTCCAAGCCAGAAACATGTACTTTGCTGAAGTCTATAGTAGCAAGGCAGTTTCTTCTGGTTTTCATCACTAGTTGGTCAGAAAACAGCAACATGTCACTTTTAGTGTTTTCAGGGCCCGAAAAGCATTTTGACAGCATGTTGTCACTTAGGCTGTTACTTTTGTCCAGAAGCACTCAGAAACAAGTTTCCAAGCCAGAAACATGTACTTTGCTGAAGTCTATAGTAGCAAGGCAGTTTCTTCTGGTTTTCATCACTAGTTGGTCAGAAAACAGCAACATGTCACTTTTAGTGTTCTCAGGGCCCGAGAAGCATTTTGACAGCATGTTGTCACTTAGGCTGTTACTTTTCACCAGAAGCACTCAAAAACGAGTTTCCAAGCCAGAAACATGTACTTTGCTGAAGTCTATAGTAGCAAGGCAGTTTCTTCTGGTTTTCATCACTAGTTGGTCAGAAAACAGCAACATGTCACTTTTAGTGTTCTCAGGGCCCGAGAAGCATTTTGACAGCATGTTGTCACTGAGGCTGTTACTTTTGTCCAGAAGCACTCAGAAACAAGTTTCCAAGCCAGAAACATGTACTTTGCTGAAGTCTATAGTAGCAAGGCAGTTTCTTCTGGTTTTCATCACTAGTTGGTCAGAAAACAGCAACATGTCACTTTTAGTGTTCTCAGGGCCCGAAAAGCATTTTGACAGCATGTTGTCACTTAGGCTGTTACTTTTCACCAGAAGCACTCAGAAACAATTTTCCAAGCCAGAAACATGTACTTTGCTGAAGTTTATAGTAGCAAGGCAGTTTCTTCTGGTTTTCATCACTAGTTGGTCAGAAAACAGCAACATGTCACTTTTAGTGTTTTCAGGGCCCGAAAAGCATTTTGACAGCATGTTGTCACTTAGGCTGTTACTTTTCACCAGAAGCACTCAAAAACGAGTTTCCAAGCCAGAAACATGTACTTTGCTGAAGTCTATAGTAGCAAGGCAGTTTCTTCTGGTTTTCATCACTAGTTGGTCAGAAAACAGCAACATGTCACTTTTAGTGTTCTCAGGGCCCGAGAAGCATTTTGACAGCATGTTGTCACTGAGGCTGTTACTTTTGTCCAGAAGCACTCAGAAACAAGTTTCCAAGCCAGAAACATGTACTTTGCTGAAGTCTATAGTAGCAAGGCAGTTTCTTCTGGTTTTCATCACTAGTTGGTCAGAAAACAGCAACATGTCACTTTTAGTGTTCTCAGGGCCCGAAAAGCATTTTGACAGCATGTTGTCACTTAGGCTGTTACTTTTCACCAGAAGCACTCAGAAACAATTTTCCAAGCCAGAAACATGTACTTTGCTGAAGTTTATAGTAGCAAGGCAGTTTCTTCTGGTTTTCATCACTAGTTGGTCAGAAAACAGCAACATGTCACTTTTAGTGTTTTCAGGGCCCGAAAAGCATTTTGACAGCATGTTGTCACTTAGGTTGTTACTTTTGTCCAGAAGCACTCAGAAACAAGTTTCCAAGCCAGAAACATGTACTTTGCTGAAGTCTATAGTAGCAAGGCAGTTTCTTCTGGTTTTCATCACTAGTTGGTCAGAAAACAGCAACATGTCACTTTTAGTGTTTTCAGGGCCCGAAAAGCATTTTGACAGCATGTTGTCACTTAGGCTGTTACTTTTGTCCAGAAGCACTCAGAAACAAGTTTCCAAGCCAGAAACATGTACTTTGCTGAAGTCTATAGTAGCAAGGCAGTTTCTTCTGGTTTTCATCACTAGTTGGTCAGAAAACAGCAACATGTCACTTTTAGTGTTTTCAGGGCCCGAAAAGCATTTTGACAGCATGTTGTCACTTAGGCTGTTACTTTTGTCCAGAAGCACTCAGAAACAAGTTTCCAAGCCAGAAACATGTACTTTGCTGAAGTCTATAGTAGCAAGGCAGTTTCTTCTGGTTTTCATCACTAGTTGGTCAGAAAACAGCAACATGTCACTTTTAGTGTTTTCAGGGCCCGAAAAGCATTTTGACAGCATGTTGTCACTTAGGCTGTTACTTTTGTCCAGAAGCACTCAGAAACAAGTTTCCAAGCCAGAAACATGTACTTTGCTGAAGTCTATAGTAGCAAGGCAGTTTCTTCTGGTTTTCATCACTAGTTGGTCAGAAAACAGCAACATGTCACTTTTAGTGTTTTCAGGGCCCGAAAAGCATTTTGACAGCATGTTGTCACTTAGGCTGTTACTTTTGTCCAGAAGCACTCAGAAACAAGTTTCCAAGCCAGAAACATGTACTTTGCTGAAGTCTATAGTAGCAAGGCAGTTTCTTCTGGTTTTCATCACTAGTTGGTCAGAAAACAGCAACATGTCACTTTTAGTGTTTTCAGGGCCCGAAAAGCATTTTGACAGCATGTTGTCACTTAGGCTGTTACTTTTGTCCAGAAGCACTCAGAAACAAGTTTCCAAGCCAGAAACATGTACTTTGCTGAAGTCTATAGTAGCAAGGCAGTTTCTTCTGGTTTTCATCACTAGTTGGTCAGAAAACAGCAACATGTCACTTTTAGTGTTTTCAGGGCCCGAAAAGCATTTTGACAGCATGTTGTCACTTAGGCTGTTACTTTTGTCCAGAAGCACTCAGAAACAAGTTTCCAAGCCAGAAACATGTACTTTGCTGAAGTCTATAGTAGCAAGGCAGTTTCTTCTGGTTTTCATCACTAGTTGGTCAGAAAACAGCAACATGTCACTTTTAGTGTTCTCAGGGCCCGAGAAGCATTTTGACAGCATGTTGTCACTGAGGCTGTTACTTTTGTCCAGAAGCACTCAGAAACAAGTTTCCAAGCCAGAAACATGTACTTTGCTGAAGTCTATAGTAGCAAGGCAGTTTCTTCTGGTTTTCATCACTAGTTGGTCAGAAAACAGCAACATGTCACTTTTAGTGTTCTCAGGGCCCGAAAAGCATTTTGACAGCATGTTGTCACTTAGGCTGTTACTTTTCACCAGAAGCACTCAGAAACAAGTTTCCAAGCCAGAAACATGTACTTTGCTGAAGTTTATAGTAGCAAGGCAGTTTCTTCTGGTTTTCATCACTAGTTGGTCAGAAAACAGCAACATGTCACTTTTAGTGTTTTCAGGGCCCGAAAAGCATTTTGACAGCATGTTGTCACTTAGGTTGTTTCCTTTAGTCCACACCCAGTAAGTGTTTGGAAACTGAGGACCTGAGTTTTGAAAGTAAAATTTCCTTCTTAAAATTCGCAAACGGGCCCAGATTTAAAGACTGTCTGTTAGGAAGAATGGTCCAAAATTCCATCTGAACACTGTGATTAGTTTCTTGATACAGCAAGCTGGAATTGCAAACAAAAGCTTCTCCAAGTATCTGATAAATTTCATTTAGCCTATTCAGTACTTTTTTCCTGTGTCCTTCCACTGTATTGCACATCATTTTTACTGATTGAAATGTTACAATTTCTTTATCAGTGTAGTCTTACTTAGTTAATATTAAAGTCTGGTCTAATTTTATGTGAATAGCTGTATTGAAAAAATAAGTGAAATGGAAAAAAATGACTTGTTGAATACTTATTTTGCAAATCATTGCACCGTTTTTATTTACACAGCATCCTAAACTTTTTTGGAACAGGGGTTGTGTAAATATTAGGCCTTGAAAGTCCTTCAATAGTCTTAAATTTGAATATGTGAGCACTCAATTGCTACAAACATTTTATCTAATTTCATTTATGCACCTTTTAATGTATTTTTGTGAAAATTAGGCAAGCTCCTCTGTGTGAAAGTCCACATTTCTGATATTATGCACCACTGAACCTGAACTATTACTTGCCTTTATACTCAACTGAAATGCTTGACTGACATAAATATGACTTGCCTAAAAAGCAGTATTAAATTTGGTCAAAATGATCTTAAAAAGGTCTTTAAAAGCATTAAATTTAAGGGTCTGATACCTGTAGACACCAGAGTTGTCTTGGAGACATTTTGGCTGCCACGCTTGACAGCTTACAGAGTTTCAAGGAACAAACTATCACAGTGCACAAGGGTAACATGACCTCACCTGCAGCGCAAAGGGACTGCACAAGACAAACGATGGACATTAGACAATATGTAACTGTCAGACACTTGGGGATACAAACATTCCCCAAAATGCCATATGTCACACATTCACTGTTGATTGTATTTTCCCTCAGAGTGGCGGCAGGGCAGAACAGCTCGTGTGGTCCTGCAGGATGAGGACATCACCACCAAGATAGAGAGCGACTGGAAGAGGCTCAACACGCTCATGCACTACCAGGTCTGTTAATTAATAATATTAATACTGGGGCTGTAACTGGGCTTGGGCTGTATCTATTTGAAATGAAGGAAATTTCACTGGGGTAAACAGTATATGATGGATTTTATGTGCTTCGATACCTACCCTTCGGCTCCCACACGACCAGCAAGTTTGTTACATTCCACAGACTCTCTTAGCTTTTTCAGT